>NC_134708.1:81361622-81735372 GCF_043290135.1 Rhipicephalus microplus
TGCCATTATTCATACCATTACCTCATATATGAGGTAATGGTAGAGGGCACGGCACGGCCCAAGCAGCTAGGATGGCCAAACATTTTTCGATGGACAATGGTGATGTCAGCGGCCAGAGGCGTACCTAAGTACGGACACGGCCATGACCACATCAGAGGGCATGGTAAAGGAGCTAGGATGGCTAAACCGCTGCTGGTACCTTTGCAGGCCATTTCTTAGGTTTTAGCCGTGATCACGACGAGCAACATGCGAGGGGAGCCACCGATCCTGCTGTATGACTACAGAAACGAGACTTCGGAAGTCCTATCGGACAATCTTCGATGGACAACGGTTACGTCAGCGACCACAGGCGTACTTAAATACGGACAGGGCGATGACCCCATCAGAGGTCACGACATGGCTCAAACAGCTGGGAAGACTAAACCACTGCTGCTACCTTAGCAGGTTGTGTTCAACCCTATGCAGATTGTTACCAAAGTGACAATAGATTCTTAATTGTCATACCGTACCCTCGGCGATGTTGGTGTACTGCAGTTGACTGTTGGTTGTCCTTACTACTTTCGTTGACTTCGGGGGATGTGGAAGAATATCCGGGTCCCAAGAATTTTGAATTGTTGCAACAAATTTTAGATAACCAGAAATAATGTGATGAGAACATAAACACCAGAGAAGTTGCCGAACCTAATGAAAAGACAGAAAGAATGAACAGTCATCTTACTGCCATGCAAAGTATGCAAAGAAAATTAAAGGGTTCGATAAAATAGTCCAGCAACAAGCTGAACGACTAGTGGGTTATGAAAACAGAAGCCGAAGAAATAATCTGCTGATTTTTGGGATTCCCGAGGCCGGCAATGAGGCTGAGGATGATTTTCGAAATGCAGTTGTCGATAAAATTTGCAGGAGGAAGTTGGGGCTAGAAATAATTTGGTAGAAAGAATTCACCGTGTCAGTAAAAAAAGACAAGGAAAGTAGGAGCAGTAATCATGAAATTCATAGATTACCGTGAAAAATAGAATGTATTGCGTAATTGCAAGAAACTAAAGGTCACTTATTTTAGTGTCAGTAATGACTATTCGAAAGAGACAGTTGAACTAAGAAAGAAATTACGGGAAACTTCAGCGCCAGACTGAGCTAAAGGGGCGAGAGTCTCAATAGTGCACGATAAATTGAAGGTAAACGGAGGCATGTTTGTCTGGGATGATGAAAAAAAAAGGTGAGCGGCATCTTTTTCAATACTGGAGTGACAAGAAGGATAACAAAGTTAAAGCAACGTCAGTGGCAATTGTGCATGACTAACATGACTTTTTTGACTCAGACAGCTCTGCTGGTAATTCAAAAAACCAATCCCACTCATAGCTAAGAATTGTTGTACGAAATGCTCGCAGCATCCTCAATAAAGTTACGGAATTAGAATATCTGTTAATGGCACATAGTCCCCATGTTGTATTACTGACAAAAACATGGTTGCGGGATGAAGTATGCAGTGATTGCATTGTTCCTCCAGGGTATAAGCTTTTCATATGCGACAGAGGTACGCGAAGCGGTGGTGCTGCCATCGTTGTTAAAAATTTCATACCAGATGCCATAATTGAATGTCATGTTTGTGAAACTGTGTGGTGTAAGATTACTTTCAACGGTATAGTGTACAATATTGGCTCGGTATATAGACTACCTGCGTCTACACCTCAGTTTCTACATTCGCTAAGTGATGTCTTGAGTAACTATGTTAACGGGAACACGATGTTGATAATGGCCTGAGAATTCATCTTGCCACACGTTGACTGGCAAAATAATATGCCAGGTGAGACTGAAACAATTCTGAAAGACTTCTGGAAATTAATTTCTGCCATGGCCTGGAACCAATTGTGCGCGAGCCAACTAGGATTACAAGTTCGTTGAAGTCATTATTAGACCTCCTTTTCTTGTCACAAAATGTAACAGACATCGCCCTAGACACTTTAGATGGCACATCCGATCCACAAACTGTTGTTCTTGGTCATAAAGACAACTGCATGCCCTTTAAAAAGACCGTTCCTTCCAGTAAAAGTAAAAGACTTTAAAAAGACCGATTACACTTCCATCTTGGATTTTTTAAGAACAGCAGCTGTATGACTTCGAGCTAGCATCTGGCTTCGAATCTGTAGAACAATTGTGGCAGTAATTTAAAAGCGATGTCGTGACTTGCGTTGATCGCTATGTTCCTACTCGCATTATTAAGAAAATGCGTAAACGAAATCCTTGGATATCACGTAGCATTACCCATATGAAACGGCAAATCAAACGACTAAAAAAAAAGATAGAGCGACGGAAGCGGCAGCTGTAAAAGTCAAGTTGAAACAAGCCCTGGGAAATTCAAAAATAAAGTTTTTTTGGTGAAACGCTTGTTAACTTCCTTAGAAGTTCGCCATGCAAATTGTGGCGTTACTTCAGTGAAAGAAAGGAAAGAATTGAGCATATTGATCACGAGGGACGCATTCTGACAAACGTTGAAGACTTAGCCGATACTTTTAATCGTTTTTTAGTCGGTTTTCACAATAGACCAGGGGGATAAGATTGAGGCATCCGTCAGCACCGACGTAACAACCGCAATGGAGCCCTTTATTATCAATCGTGAAGGTGTTTTTCAGTTACTGCTTGAGCTAGACACGAAGAAAGGAAGCGGTCCGGATAATCTACCAACAGAGTTTCTCAAGAGATATGCCGAATGGGTTTCTTTTTATTAGCAATATTATTTGTAAAATCGGTTAACACGCGATCACTCCCGCAAGACTGGCGCAATGCAATGGCAATACCGGTTTGTTTGTGTGTGTGTGTGCGTGCGTGTGTGTGTGTGTGTGTGTGCGTGCGTGCGTGCGTGCGTGCGTGCGTGTCTGTGTGTGTGTGTGTGTGTGTGTGTATGTGTGTGTGTGTGTGTGTGTGTGTGTGTGTGTGTGTGCGCGCGCGTGCGTGCGTGCGTGCGTGCGTGTGTGTGTGTGTGTGTGTGTGTGTGTGTGTGTGTGTGTGTGTGTGTGTGTGTGTGTGTGTGTGTGTGATGCTACGATGACGGGTAGACGTGGCCTGGCTCACATGCCATGTTTATTTCATAGCACTTCTTCCTCATCTGCTTTTCCTAACCATCCCTGCCTTCTTACATCACAGGAATCCCCCTCCCCCGTATAGAATGCGCGCGTTACACATAAATCATGATGAACAATCAGTCTTACAGTGAAAAAAATGTCGAAATGGGCTGTAGTTCTGTATCACAACTATATACCGTAAGCTCGCAGAAAGGCTTCACAGGAGAGGGCAGCAATGCGGGGTATCAAGTACAGCTCTGGAGGGCGAGGCTGGCTGTCGCGCTTTGGCCTACATAAGCATGCTTTGAGCGTGGAATCAGATGGAAACACAGCCGGCATTCTAGGGATGAATGAACGTGGTGTGATGGGCGTGGAGCATCGGCTGGATGATTTGCGCAGGCATCGTGCTCTTTGTCTTGATTGGAACACATGTGGCGCCACCCGTTTACGTGTTTGTTGACTGAGGCTGGTGCGGTGATTTCTGCGTCCTTGCGAAATACAGGGTGTGGTTTGGCGCCTTTCTCGTCGTTGATTGATATGTGGGGTTTAACGTCCCAAAACCACCATATGATTATGAGAGACGCCGTAGTGGAGGGCTCCGGAAATTTCGACCACCTGGGGTTCTTTAACGTGCACCCAAATCTGAGCACACGGGCCTACAACATTTCCGCCTCCATCGGAAATGCAGCCGCCGCAGCCGGGATTCGAACCCGCGACCTGCGGGTCAGCAGCCGAGTACCTTAGCCACTAGACCACCGCGGCGGGGCCTTTCTCGTCGTTCTATGTCGTGTTGCCTGAGTATTGATCTCGACTGGAGAAAGCTTACTCGACGTCCCTTGGGAAAATATTCTGGATTCGATGCTTTCTTTGTTTCGAGCGAGACATCTTGCCTATGTCGTCGGTTTGGTTGACTCGTTTGTAAACGGATTTTTATAAACCATGTGTGTTCTTTCGAAGATGGTTCCGTTCGTCGTACCTTGTTGGTGTAGCCTTGGAGACTATATTGTCCTTGGGCTTGCTTTTGCTTGCATTGATTGTGTTGCTGCGGAAGGAGCTGAGGTGGTAGCCCTTTTTGACCATGGCACTGATTTTCTGGGCCAATTGATGTGGTCTTCAGTAGATGGACGTGTAGTCTGTGGACTGTTATGCTGCATTTCAGGTAATAAGGGTTGTGCGCTAGAATTCTCTGGAAGATCTTTCGACGCCGTCATTAATGGATGCTTCAGGCTCTCGGCAACGCGTGAGATTTGATGCTTCCGAGCCTCCTGTGTTTTTAAGACTCTCAAGTGGCTGCACGCGGCGACACCTCGAGAGCCGTGATTTGTTCGAATTTTACTTGGCAATGTCTGTCTGTCTGCGCAACTAAGGAGCTGAGTTGTTCTGACACGTGAATCTGGGCGGAAGACCCAGGGTTCGGCTGAGTATCTTCCGAATTCCGTGGCTCTATCTCGACCGTAGTGAGCATGTGAGATGCGAGTTGAGCGTTGTGAGCAACTGAAGAGCCAGACGACGGAAAAGCAGGAGGTGGTCGACGTGCGCGAGACGGAGATTACACTGCACAGGTTGGCTCCCTAACGTGAGTGCTACGATGCAGTGATGGCGTAACGATTGGTTTGCGATCGGGCAGTTGCAAAACTTGGTGCGGTGGAGGGTACACTTTTCCTGCAAAAAGATCTGGCTGCCTTTCAGAGAGAGGGTGCTTTAATTAGTCTTGTTTCAAAGGCCGATTCTTTCTTGGTGTCTCAATGCGTGAGCAGTGCTTTTGGCTGTGGTGACCGAGTGTGATTGTTTTCAGATGGTTGGCAGTGAGAAAGTTTTCATCATAGTCACGAAAACGGGCGATCATCTCTTCTTTGATCTTTTGCCACGATTCGTCGTTTTCGAATATGTGTGTCAAGTAAAACTTGAAAGCCTCACCGGAGATGTAGTCGGTGAAGTTGGAGATCATCTCTCGTTCCGACCAGGATGCAGCGGTGGCGTGGAGCTCGAAGAGGTTGAACCATACTTCTACGGGTACGTCGTCCGCTGATCTCTTAGGGACGTCAAGGTAAGCAGGTGGCTCTGACATGATGCTGGTCGATGCGTAATGCTAGGCGCTTGTATGGTAGCCCATGTATTGTCAGGGTGTCTTGCAGAGAACTGCGTCAGTGCTGAGCGACGAATGAAGGTGCAGGCAGGTCTCCATCCAGTCGATTCGTGTGACGCTACGATGACGGTGAGACGTGGCGTGTTGCTGTTGTTGTTGTTTTCCTCTGGCTCATACGCCATGTTTATTTTAAAGCACTTCTTCGTCTGCTTCTCCTTACTATCCCTGCCTGACAAAGGTATATATATATATATATACCTCATTTGGATCTTTTGTGTACTGTAACAATCTACTATTCGTAATAATAACTGATTGCAATAATTGATTGAATTATTTGCACTTAAAGTGAACAGAACTTATTGTTGCACTGTGAAACAGCGCTTATCGAAAATTTACAACATGAAATGATTGTAGAAGTGCCCAACCACCCACTTTATTAGAAATGCAGGTAGACGTAGGCTCCCACGAGAGCTCTTTATGATAACGCTCAATGTAGGCAAAAAAAAAAAAACAAGCGTCTCGCCTGGTCTCGAGATCACACATTGACGTTCTCCATCGGTCTTGTTGGGGCCGTGACTCCGCGAGCGGCAGATTTCAGTCTGTAATAGACGAACCCGCCATGGCGAGTTGATTCTGGACTCGGGAGAATAGCTCGCTTGCCGCGATGATGCTTTTGTAAAGTTCGCACTGCTCATCATCCGATTTCAGCAGCGTCAGCGCACGGTCAAGCTTCTTGCGAACGTTACCCAAGTCATGGACTAGGGACACCGCTGCACTTGAGCCTGACGAGGCTTCTGAAGCGCCCGCGCAGGTTGTAAAGTGAGCGCGCATCTCCTTGTAGATCACACCCCGCCCGCACCTCACGCATGCAACGATGTGGAAAGTGCAACTGTTTCTCAGGTGAGAATCCAAGTTGAGAAGCGTATCTTCGTACTCGCAACCACGCCTCGCATTCACACAGTGAACTTTCTCCGACCCAACACAATAGCTCTGTCGCCACTGAATCTCCATGAAGCGAGACAAGGGTCTGCCGTGAACCGGGCAAGCACCTGAACCAACTTCGTCGTGGCATTCCTTACAGGCGATGTCTCCGCAGTTGGATAGATTCGTCTTCTCTTTCGTCACCGTGCCACACCAACTGCATACAGACACGGCGTCAAGTTCACGGATGAACTCGACGAGCTTACATTCGATGAGGCTGCCGAATCCCCGTACTCGGTACACGAAACCATCTGTGCCCTCTGCCATTTCTGGACAACGAGACGCCGAGCAGGAATCCTATAGTGTTCACTTGTGTGGTGTAGCGTGGATGGCTCCGTAAATTATTGGGACCTCTTGTGACACAATGAAATCAGAAGAGACTGCGAACACGTTGGCATCTCATGCTATAGTTGCTGGCGTTATCGTCGGCGCAGTATAACGCCGCAAGTGAGTGCAGGAAATCAATGGACAATTGATCCGACCTATCTGGGCTTACATATCTGAGCAATCAGGAGGCAGATCCGGCCTCGCAAGCACCTGTCTTCTATGCTTCAAACCGACCTTAGAACAACCACTTGCGGCTTTTTTGAACACAGACACACAGACAGACAATGAACTTTATTAAGGTCCAGAGGGGCGACTCTTTACGGGGGAGGAACCACTGCGGGCATGCAGCTCGCACGTCGGCACGGGCAGCCGTGTCTGACCGCCGCGTCGTGGGCCCTCTATGGATGGCCCGTAACTATAGAATGTTTAAGCTAGTATAGTGCCCGTCGGAATGGGTATAGCGAGGATGCAACTGGGCGTTCTTCAGCATTTTGCAATTAATTCTGAATATTCGTGGTACTTAACAGCGTGAACGATAAGGAACTGGTTAAAAAGGAAACACGAGAGGCGCTGGCTCGCAACCAAGTTTAATCAATTACAATCGGGAAAATATATCGAATAAGGATGATATTGAAAATCTTGATTATTATGGTAGCACTCGCAAATGGTGGAAAGAAAACTTTTCAAAACAATAAAGCTTTCACTTGGGCTGATTGGTGCATGCTTGAACACATATTTGGGTTGCGCGAAAAATCGCAGAACAAGGAGAGTCCACAGGAGCAAACATCCTCAGTTGAAGTTTGCGCCCGTCCTGTGTACCATCCTTCGTCTGTGTTCTTTCGCGCAAACCAAATGTGTGTTATTATAAACACCGCTTACACGTTAGCGAAGATAGCTGAATAGGTCGGCTGATAGTCTATTCCTCTATGACGTGGCACAATCTGCCAATTGCTTGCTTAATCCTTTGTCGCGGCTCTCACCCACTAAGGGGGATTGGCCAAGAAGCCGGCGGTTAATGTAAGTCAATACCTGAAGCTTATCCAGACTAGGGAAATATGATTACTTTGGACTTAGCGGGATTATTTTGGCCCAATGTGAAAAAAATGAAAGAAAATAAATACTATACTTATTTGTTAACTGAGTTGTAATCGTTATATGAAATTCTTCTGAATATTAAGTCATTGCAGTGCAATAGTTAAATATTAAATGTTAGATTGGCTAGTAAAAATCGAGAGCTAATCAATGGCTTAGCAAGCTAATCTTCTTGTGCCACGTAGGAATTCGCAGAGAGCACCGCAGATGTTCCTGTCGCTGAGTCCTAATGAAGCAGCCCCAAAGGATAAAATATTAGGAGTAGTAAGTAAGTGATAATCCTATTTTCAAATGCGAAGCATTTCTTAGGAAACGTCGGCGACTGTGAGCGTATCTATCTATCTATCTATCTATCTATCTATCTATCTATCTATCTATCTATCTATCTATCTATCTATCTATCTATCTATCTATCTATCTATCTATCTATCTATCTATCTATCTAGCTGCCTATGACTTTTAGCTCTCCTGGCCGTTCTGATAATGGTATCAATACCAAACTTGGTATGGCACAAAATGACTGTATGAAGAACATATTTGAGTATTCATAACATGAAAATCACTACATGTATGTCATGAATCTCATGATTTACATTTCATGGACCTGCAGCTCTTGCGGTGGTTTCGTTCACATTGCATGTTGCAAAACTGGTATGGTATGACATGATTGCATGGCGAACACGAGCGACAGACCCTAACATGAAAATCATGACATGCGTATAATGTCACAACATGACTACATGCCACGCTCATGATGCGCTCGCGGCCGTTTCGCTAGCGTCACATATACCAAATTTCGTATTATCGTACGTGAATGAATGACGAAGTACGAAGTTATGTGACCGGTGCACACATGATAATCATGAGATGCGTCTCATGTAACAACATGGCTACATGCCACGCTCATGATG
Organism: Rhipicephalus microplus; assembly: GCF_043290135.1. Lineage (NCBI taxonomy): Eukaryota > Metazoa > Arthropoda > Arachnida > Ixodida > Ixodidae > Rhipicephalus > Rhipicephalus microplus. The sequence continues at coordinate 81,370,076 of NC_134708.1, forward strand.
CTCTGGAGGCTGTTTCCCTAGCTTCACATGTACCAAGCTCGGTATTGATTGATTTGTGGGGTTTAACGTCCCAAAACCAACATATGATTATGAGAGACGCCGTAGTGGAGGGCTCCGGAAATTTTGACCACCTGGGGTTCTTTAACGCGCACCCAAATCTGAGTACACGGGCCTACAACATTTCCGCCTCCATCGGAAATGCAGCCGCCACAGCCGGGATTTGATCCCGCGACCTGCGGGCCAGCAGCCGAGTACCTTAGCCACTAGGCCACCGTGTCGGGGCACCAAGCTCGGTATTACGCGACACGAACGGACGACATAGCTAAATGACACATTCAAACATGATAATGACGACATGCGTGTCATGTAACAACATGACTACATGCAACACTCTTGATTCGCTCGCCATCGTTTCGCTAGTTTCCCATATGCCAAATATGGTATCACGTGACGTCAATGGATGACGAAGGTATGTGACTGGTGCAAACATGATATTCATGTGATGCGTGTCTTGTGAGAACGTGACTACATGCCACAGTCAAGGTGCCAATACATTTCGACGTGACGCGGTGCGCGTGCTCGCCGGCGTTCGTTTCGTCGCGTCACGCCGGCGTTGCCACCCCAGACGCCGGTCCTGCCAGATACTCGTAGGCACGTGCCGCACTGCTTTGCTTTGACGCATGCGCGTTTCAGCGCATACAGCGTCCCTCCGTCACGAAAAGAGGGAGACGCAGTGTTGTCTGGGTAACGCATCGGCGCGAAATGCTGCACGTCGCGTTTCGCGCAGGTTGCCGTCGGGCCACGCCGACGAACGCTGGTCGCGCCTGGCGTCAGACTATAGAGTGCTCACATTTCACTAACGTAGAGTCGCTGTGCCCAGCTTGCGCGCGTCAATGCTACATTTGAGCATATTGGGCCCTTCATGAAGCGCTCGTGGCCGTTTTTCTGCCTCCACATATACCAAATTTGGTGTTAGCGTCGTCAATAGCTGACGAATGTATATCACTGGTGCAAACATGATAATCCTGACACGTGTCATATAAGAACATGACAACATACCACGCTCATAGAGTGCTCGCGGCCGTTTCAATAGCTCCACATGTACTAAATTTGGTATCACGTGGAGTGAATAGATGACGAAGGTAAACGACACATCCAAACATGATAATCATGACATTGAAGTGATTTATGACATCATTTACCTCCACCTCGTAACGTTCTGCTGACTTTAAAGTGACATATAAACCTTTCTTAATCATGCTTCGCATATCATCGATTCTCACTGTACGTGGGATCTGCGAAGTTTTTAAATAAAATTTTAAAACAATGTGTCTTTGATTTTTATAACGAAGGCATGTGAGAAGGAAATGGTCAATGTTTTCAGGTTCATTACAGTTTTAGCACAGAGAGGATGGCACCATACCATACCTGTTTAAGTATAAATTAAAAGGTGGTACACGGCAACGTAATTTTGTTGTGGAGACTTCCACTCTACGCGTGGTACACCATTTATTATTCCATGTGAAGTGCAGGTTCGAGACATATGGATTCGGTATCCTAATTTTTGATGAGTCTTCAAGAAGAAAATGTTTTCTGAACCTCGCTGCTGTTACATAAGCTGTGAGAGGCATGCTTGGCGCAATCGAAAGAGCAAGGGATGCTCACGCGAGGGAGTCAGCCATCTCATTTATAAGTATACTACGATGACCTGGCACCCATATCATTCGCACTAGACGAATGCTTGCTGGTATTTATGATTTGAAAGTTTGGTACTGCTGATGCCGACGACGATGATAAAAATGAACACGCGGAATATGAGTCAGTCACTATCACAGCTGTCGAATGAGTCACTGGAAGTTCACGAAGAGCTAGTATAACGGCCGTTAATTCCGCTTCAAATATTGGTGTACAACCTGGGAGGCGTAATGAAAAGGACCAGAATAATGAGAGAGAAAAAAATACCCACACCTGCTTTCTGGCCAGTCATATAGATGCATCCGTTGCAATTACTACATTAGTACCTAATTGAGACAAGTGTTCTTCTAATAAGCCTATCAAATATTTAGAGGGCATTCGTTGGGAAGATATCGTCAAATTCTATTTGCACTTGGCCGATTGGTTTGTCAGATGGTATGATCTCGAATTTATTAACATTTAAAGCACCTAGACGTGTTTCAACAAATAGCACTTTGAGTTTATATACATGGGACCAATACTCATTGAAAAATATACCAGGCTCGGCAAAGAATTCAACTGTCGCCTTCCTAAAATAGATTCAGAAAATGTTAAATAGGTTTTAACTCTTAAAATACTGAGTCTGCAAGCAAGAGTGGGTATTCGAGCTTCTTGATATAAAACATCGTTAGTTGTGAGTTTTGCCACACCTAAACAACTTCGAAGAGCTTCCCGCTCTAAGAGAATCAAAGAATTTATTTTGTATGCTGGTCCACCAGAGGATAGTACATATCAGGATTCAAGAATCGGACGAACGTACATGCGGTAAATCATGATCAACGTATCTCTGCGAAAACCGGAACTAGGCCGGCCATGCCTATACCTATCATCCCAACAGCGCGTGTAGCCTTAATTTTAATATTTTCAATGTGATCACGCCAGCCCACTTTTTAGCCGTACATTACACCCAGATGTTTATTACAGTTAACTTGGGGAATTATTTCTTGATGGCCAATAAAATCACGCGTGAAGTGTTGATGATTTTCGTCCTCTTCGATTCATCTAGGCAAGCGACTCGTAACATTTGACCTTCCCGGATGGTGGAGCACAGTCAGTGTGAAGGCTAATTACACTGATGCTTACTCCGAAACCAAATGGCGCCACCTCACGATTTTCTCTATCAGACTAGATTATTTGTTTTTGCATATTCAGTCGATGGCAATGTAGTAAACGCGAAGAATTTCTAGGGTGAACAGACGCACTTTGACGGTATTATCTGCCTGTGTGTGTAGTCACGTGCATCTTCGTGATCCAGTGGTCACGTGTCTTTGTCGACATTGCGTATATAAAAAAATGGCACCACTGACGTGCACGCACAACAAACTAGTGAAGGGTCATGACGTACGGCGTTATGATAAGCATACATGTCATCTGTATATTTAAAAACTCTTAGGGTCCTTCGTGCATTAACCTAGGGCAACTCGGAGGTGAAAACCATATTATTTTTATTCTAAGTCGATGCATTAATAATGGTTCATATATTATTAGTTAATTATTAGTATTATTTATTCATAAGCACTGCAATTGCAGCAGCACTGCAATGAACAGTGGGGTGGTACATGAAGTGTGTCTTAATTAAACAATGACAAGGCCAGGAACATGTTTAGGGCAGATGCAACTTTCCCCGATCAAGAAAGATACCAGAAAAAATAGAAGATTACAATTATACAGACATGTGCAGTAGTATTCAATGCAATTAGACTCGTTAGTACACCTTCTAATTCTGCGTTCCACAGCGCAACAGCGGGGTCTCCAGCCCCCTACATCGCGGTCATGGATGTACAATCCCCGGGGATCCCGCCCGGTACCAGTTCATCCACGGGCATTGCTTCAAGAAAGCGTGGTAATACATCTAGTGAGAGCGAGGACACCGAGCCATACTCTGCATCAGACTACGAGTCCTCGGAAGACGGCTTTGAACCTGTGCTCTACCGCAAGGCCAAACGAAGAATCATGAACGCATCATCGGCATCAAGTACAGCCACTGTGAGGACAGCGCCTCAGCGATGGCCTCACTCCATTCTGTTTGTGCCGCAGACTACTACTGCCAATCTACGCTTCCTCAACAGGCAAGCACTGTCCTTGTACCTTGAAAACATTGTGCCTAACGAGATTAAGGACATCAGGATAAACACGAGGAAGAATATTTTGGCAATCGACGTGAGGAACCCGAGTGCACTGAACACGCTACAGCATGTGTCGGAGCTGGGAAACATCAAAGTCCGATCCATCATACCAGCGAATGGTGACACCGTAACAGGAGTTATCTATGACATAGACACTGAAATCACCAATGAAGATCTTCCTGTACTGATAAAACCAGTGAGCGAAAACAACGTCATTGTGCATGCTGGTCGCCTAGGCAACTCTCGTTGTGTGCGAATAACATTCAAGGGTGACTGTCTTCCCTCTTACGTGAAGGTTGGCCATTTCCGTCACCAGGTTCGCCCATTTATTCCGAAGCCTATGCAGTGTTTCAAGTGCCAGAAGATTGGCCACGTGCAGGGCGTTTGCAGAAATTCCGCAGTGTGCCCCCGATGCGCTGAACACCACTCAGAAGACGACTGTAATGCAACTACGTTGAAATGCCCCAACTGCCAAGGCGCTCACAGTGCTTCCTCCAAGGACTGTCCTCAGATTAAGAAAGAGATTTATATTCTGAGGCAAATGGTGCGAGACAACTCGACTCACAGAGAAGCTGCGCAAAAAGTAAGGCGAAGGCGCCGCCATCGTCGAAGGTCCTCACGAAGGACAGTGCAAAATCTGACGACAAAGTCAGAAACTCAGGTGAAATCGACAGGCGCGGCTCCTAGCACGGCAAAAATCTGCGCTGAAAGAGAAGATGCCGGAAGATCTCTCTCTCCAAAGGAATTGCCACCCCTTCAGCCTAGGCGATCTGTTGAGCCTCAACAGAAGCCGCCTACACGACCTGTTGAGCCTCAACAGAAGCCACCTCAAGAACAAGCACAAAATGCTGCAACAGCCGGGAAGCCAGATCATCGCGTGATGGTGATGCTAAGATCATTAGTGGACACCATTCGCATGTTGTTAAACGACATGAATACACCGTCAGCCAAAAGTGCCCTTCAAGTACTGGACGCGCTTAGTCCAGTGCTAGCAGCCCTAGAGTAGACCATGGCTAACCCACCACTGTCTTTCAGGGAGGAGGTTCGTAAAGCAGCAATACTGCAGTGGAACGCCAGGAGACTGAGATCGCGCATTGGTGACTTTCGTCAATTTGTGTACGCCAATATGTTTCCCGTAATCGTCATCTGTGAGCCGAACTTATCGAGTGCAATACGACTCTCGGGATACGAACCTTTTATGTCGTCTACTGTTACTGAAAGCAGCAAGGTTCTGGTGTACATTCGCCGAGACCTCACTTACATCTTTCAACCTGTACCACCTCATGACGGAAACCAATACGTATGCTTAAGAGTGAAAAAGAGGAGGCTCAACATCACGGTGGTTGGCGCATACCTATCACCATCAAGCCGTTTCGATCAAAAAAGACTACGAGACATCATAGCGTTAACTCCTGACCCGTGTGTTATCATCGGAGAATTTAACGCTCATCATACATTATGGGGAAGTCAGAATACCAACATGAAGGGCAGAAGCTTGGTGTCTTTTGCCTCCGACAACCAACTTTGGTTACTGAACGACGGCAGTCCTACATTTTTACGTGGCTCCACATACAGTAGCTGTCTCGACTTGGCTTTTGTTTCGCGAAGCCTAGTGAAACATACTGAATGGTTCACGGATATAGAAACGCACGGGAGTGATCACATTCCAACATACGTCAAGATCAGAGGATTGTCGCCTCCTAAAGTGCGCGACATGGTTAAAAGAGTGGACTGGAAAAAATTTCAGTCTCGTATGGAAGACCAATGCCAAAAACACATATCCGATTTACAAGAGGCCATCCAGAGCACTGTAAAAGAGACTGTGTGTACGATCCCATGCCCTGCAAGATTCATGGACATCGACATAGAGCTGGAGCGGCTTCGAGCCTTGCGACGACGAGCTGAAAGAAGGTACCGGCGCACGAAGGACATAGAAGATTTACGGACTGCTAGACGTATGCAGAAGAAGATCAAACGTCGGTTGGACAAGCTAGCATTCCAACGCTGGATTACTTTCTGCGAGTCACTCGACCCTCGTAAGCCTTTATCGCACATATGGACGACGGTTAGAGGTTTGCGGTCATCGCCCATTCAGAAGTCACCATTCAAGGCCTTAGCCCTTCACCAAAATCGACCAGATGTGGACGTTGCTGAAGAGTTCTGTGCCGGATTATCAGGGCAAACTACAGCCATCAGCAGCTCACCACTTTCGAGCAGTTGTCCGCCACCACGTGATTCCTCTATGGACTTCCCGTTCACCATTCAGGAGCTCAAAGCAGCACTCGCTTCATGCAAACGTACCTCTGCACCAGGACCTGACGGAATCTCCTACAGAGCCCTGTGTCATCTGGGTGAGCGCGCGAGAATAGCTCTACTTCAGCTATATAATGATTGTTGGCTAGAGGGCACTGTCCCCTTAAGTTGGAAAACTAGTCGTCTAGTACCATTACTGAAACCTGGCAAATCACCATTGGTACTCTCCTCCTATCGCCCGATCGCATTGGCCAGTTGCGTGGGTAAAGTGATGGAGAGAATGATTCTCGGCCGACTCGAGTGGTACTTGGAGTATCATCAGATCTACCCAAATGCCATGGCTGGCTTTCGACGTGGTCGATCATCGATCGATAACGTCATCGACCTAGTCACGTACGTTGAACACGAGAAAGGCCATAAGCGTCTTTGCGCCTCTCTGTTCCTTGACGTCAAAGGAGCCTATGATAACGTGACACATGAATCCGTCCTTGCCGCACTAGAAGAGATTGGAGTGGGTGGCCGAATGTTTAAGTGGATACGCAGTTATCTCCAAATGCGATCCTATTTTGTGAGTACAGAGAGAGAGAGAGAGAAAACTTTATTTGCGCATAACGCGGAGCATTCCAAATGGTCGGGCCCCTATTCCAGGGCTCCGCTGGCCCTAGCCATCATCTCTACCCGTTGGACCAGCCAGCGCTGATCAACAATGGCCGAGCTGGACAGCAGCGCCTCCCATTGTTCCTCTGTGTTGTTCATGTTGTGGTGTTCATTGTGATGCGTACACTCCCACGTGATGTGAAACAGAGTTGGTGTGGCCCCACACCACGGACATATATCTTTGTACTGGGAACACGTCTACACATTTCAGTTGTCGTGGCGTCCCTCAGGGTGGTGTACTGAGCCCCGTGCTATTCAATATAACACTAATTGCTCTCCATACGCACTTACCAAACAATATTTATCTATCAACATACGCTGATGACATCTGCATATGGACATCTGCGGTAACTCGCCTGCGGTTACGAGCGAGAATACAGAGAGCTGCTACTTCAACTGCTTTGTATCTACGCAATCGAGGCCTGGAAATTTCCTCCGGAAAGTGCGCTCTTCTGGCATTTACGCGCAAACCCATGTCGAATTACAGAGTGTCAATTAACGGTCAAAATATACCATATCGTCGATCTCACAAATTTCTGGGTGTCATAGTCGACAGAGACTTATCATGGAGCCCTCATGTGTCGTATTTCAAAAAGCGATTGACAGGCATATGCCATCTTTTCAAGTTTCTCGCTGGAAAGACTTGGGGAATGCAGCCTAATGCTACGTTACGACTGTACAAGGTGCTTTTCCTTGGCTTTTTACGATACAGTCTGCCTGCATTATCAAACGCCAGCAAAACAAGTCGACGCATGATACAAAGCGTTCAGGCTCAGGCGCTTCGAATATGTCTAGGTCTGCCTCAGAGTGCCTCAACAATGGCGACTATAGCTATAGCCAAAGACCACCTCGTGCAGACCCATATTGAAATTGAAGCTTTGAGGATACCCATAAGGCATGTGGGCCGGAATCCCCATCACCACCTAGCCTCTCTACCAGTGGATAGACCTCATACTTCCTTTTGTCGAACAATAACTACACATGGTGACTCCCTACCAACTGGTTTTACGCCCGCGGCGAGACCTTCAATTCCTCCATGGTGCCTCAAACAGCCAGTCATCTACCTGACAATACCAGGCATTCAGAAAAAAGGTGATTTCTCAATACCAGCCCTCAAGCAGCTCGCATTACTTCTGCTTTACGAGAAGTACCAAGACTGCACCCACGTCTACACCGACGGCTCCGTCCTGCCAAACAGCTCAACTGCGGCGGTCGTTATTCCAACGCACGCCACAACCATCAAATTCAGGACAGCTCATGCAACCACAACAACGGCAGCAGAGCTTGCAGCGCTTGGCGCTGCGCTGCGTTTCATTAACGACCAAAGCACGCAACGGTGGACGATTTTTTGCGACTGCAAGGCGGCACTGCAGTCACTTCTGTCAAATCTACGCCGTGGTCCACACGAGCAGTTGGTATTTGAAACAGCAGAAATGCTACACCACATAACAGAGAAAGGGCACCACGTTATATTTCAGTGTTGCCAAGCCACTGTGGAATTATCGGTAACGAACGAGCTGATCAAGCAGCCCGTTCAGCCCATACAGAAGACAACGACCAGTCAATACCTCTCTCAAGAACGGACGCTGCTAGGAGGCTCCGAATGCTTGCTCGCCAACGCTCCATGGCTCTTTGGAATGAGCCTCTCTTTACGCATGCAAGATTACGATCCCTTGATCCAACGTTAAGCATGCAGCTTCCAACAAAAATTCGACGAGGCGACGCTACTGCTCTGTGCAGACTATGGTTGGGAGTCGCGTTTACCCGTGCGTACGCGTTCCGCATAGGTATGGCCGACACCGCCGACTGTGCACACTGCGGAGATGAAGAAACAATTCGACATATCCTGTGTGACTGCCCGAAATACAATCTGGAAAGACAACACCTTTCTAATAAACTAAACAGGTTAGATGACCAGCCGCTGTCAGAAGAAAGGATACTGCGCCATCGTCATGACTCATCGTCACAGAAGAAAGCCGTGCAAGCGCTACTGGGCTTCTTACGAACTACTGGCCTGTCGGAACGCCTCTGAGTGGACTGATTTTGTGTGTGCGTGTGTGTCGGTGTTTTTCTCTTATTTATTTTTTTAACTCTCCCTTTCTCTTTCAACCCCCTATTCCCTAACCCCAGTGTAGGGTAGCATACCGGATACTAGCATCTGGTTAACCTCCCTGCCTTCCTCTTTTCTCGTTTCTCTCTCTCTCTAACGAAAGCAACGTCAATGAATGTGTTGAAAAAACTGCGCCTGTACCCTTCGAAAGCTTCCTGCACCAAGGGTAGTTTTTCGCTGCCTCCAATATCTAAGGCACTTCTACTGGTTTTGCATTGCATCCGTGATCAGACCTTTCTTAACTAAGCTACGTTGCTATGTCGTGACATAATCACGTCGTGACACCTCACGGAGCGCCACACTGACGTCATGATCACCTCGTAGTGATATCACAAACTTGAGCGACTCGTTTTTTTTTTTTCAAAGTAAAAGCACCGGCCATCTCGAGGCACACAGTGAAGTGCACCAAGAAAGAACCGGCATGATGTTCAGTCCGAGCCGTCGCATCGGGTAAATGCACTACTCGTCTGGAACTGAGATCCAACTACGAGCTTTTTAACTGCAGCAGCTTTAGTATACGCTATTGACGCTGGAATTACCGCGGCTGCTGGCACCAGACTTGCCCTCCAATTGATCCTCGTTAAAGGATTTAGAGTGTACTCATTTCAATTACGGGGCCTCAAAAAAGTCCCGTATTGTTATTTTTCGTCACTACCTCCCCGTGCCGGGAGTGGGTAATTTGCGCACCTGCTGCCTTCCTTGGATGTGGTAGCCGTTTCTCAGGCTCCCTCTCCGGAATCGAACCCTGATTCTCCGTTACCCGTAACAACCATGGTAAGCAAGTAACCTACCATCGAAAGTTGATAAGGCAGACACTTGAAAGAAACGTCGCCGGCTCGTGGCCATGCGATCAGCACAAAGTTATCCAGAGTCACCACACAATACAGGCCGAAACGCGATCGATCTTGGTCTAATAAAAGCACCCGTTACCCAAAGAGCTCCAGGCTCACTGCTCCAGGCTCACTTTTGTGCCGTCTGTGGATTGGGGTGGCCTTTACGAATGCTTATTCGTTTCGAATCGGAATGGCCAGCAGTTCGACATGTGACAACTGTGGCTGCGCAGAGACTTTCTCCCATCTTCTTTGCGAGTGTCCTCGCTTCAGCGTGCCAAGAAAAGAACTGTCGAAAGCTTTAGATAGAATAGACAATCGCCAGTTGTCGGAAGAAAAGGTATTAGGACACTGGCCGAGACCGTCCTCTGCACGCAAGGCATTGAGAGCGTTGTTGCGCTTTTTGCGGGCAAGTGGTCTTAGAGACAGACTGTAAACAGCGTCGTGAATCGTCTGATGACCTTCTCTCTCCTTTTTTTTACAACGTCTCTTTTCTCTCATCCTTTATCCCCCTTACCCCCTTCCCCAGTACAGGGTAGCCAGCCGGTCTGAGAACTGGCTAACCTCCCTGTCTTTCCTCATTATTCCTCCTCCTCCTGAGCGACTCGTACGTCATCGCGACATCATAAGGTGACACCGTCATATTTGGCATAACTCTTCCCAGATGACGCGGGAAGCTGACGGTCAATGTTTTGCCTTTCATAGGACATTGAAGGCCTTCGCCTTAAGCGACGAGATGGTGTGTACGTCAAGGAGTTCTCGTGGGCGTTGCACTAATATGGTATAAATGAGAATGTGTAGGCGTGAATAATAGTGTGATGACTGGGATGACATGACATGCATGTCAAATGTGACATGATGTAAATGATATCAATGAAGAGGCATCAGCTTCGATCCTTTAAAAAGACAAGTCCGCTTGTCGAGACGTCGGCTCAAGCGCACATGACCTGCTTACAGATTTTCAGATGCAAGGCGTCTTATGAGCGAGCTTGTTCCGGTGGCGTCCCTGCTCCACTGCGCATGCGCGCCCTTTACGCCTCTCCCCTCCCTCTCTCGCCTATCAACGCCGACGTAGGCAGCGTCTGCAAGCTTACGCTCGCTCCTTCAACTCTCTCTGGGCATCCCACCCCGCGGTGTTTACACTCCGACCGCGCATGCGCGCCCCCTTTTTTTCTTTTTCTACATTCCCCAGCTGTCGCCTCGCAAAGCCGACGCAGGCAGCGTCTGCTAGCGAGTTTCTTGATTAAAAAAAATACGGCTGCTTTCCCTGCACAACCGTCCACGACCATCCCGTATATATAGACACTGGATCTCTTGACTTTCAAGGTTGTGCTGGTAGGAGATTTCTCGTGTTCTTTGTTGAACAATAAAAATTCGCAGTGTGCGCCTGAAAAAAGCCAAGTGTGGCCATGCGCGCCGCGCTGCAAGGCGACCTTCAGCAGCGCGTCGTAGGGTCCAAGTTTATGGGCACGAATCTTGGAGGCATTAATGTGCCTTCGTGTGCATTCGTGTGAACTACAGATAGCGTCGTGTTTCATTTTTATTTTGTTTAAAGAGATACAAAACAAAAATTGGCCCCATATCAGCATGTCAATCTGCAAATGTCGTCGAAAGACGATAGTCTTGCATCTGAAGAGATTGAACAAAACGTTTATTTCATGTTCTGCGCAAGAAAATCGGGGAATGACATTCTGGAGGCGCTGCATTAGAGTGCCTCGAGTGTGCAGCGGAGGCGAATCGAGTCACCAAGTCATGTCACACGTGAGACATGAGCGCTATCTGGCAGTTATCTTGAAAAACGAAGCACGTGGCTCTGAGACGGGCGTGCGTGCCCGTCTCAGAGCCGCAGAGGTGATAAGGTGTAGAACGTATGGCGACGGGTAGGTGCCACCGCCATGTCGTCTTAGCAAAGAGTTGGAAACGCTTCCCTTTTCGCGCAAGCGTTGCATCGTCAGCGCCACGTGATAAACACTCTTTAACGCGTTTGTACGCGTTATTCTCTTTAACGCGTTTTGTACGGTGTTTACAAACACCTACCTGTCGATTCAAGCCATGTCCTCGCAATCAGACATCCTAGAAAAGATTGACGAGGACCGGGAGAACAAGTGGGTGGTCTTTGCGAATGAGTCCAGGCCTCGCAACATTAACATGCACGGTTGTACGGGATACGAACTGATGCCAACATTCATGCACAGGAGTCCACCAAATTTTGAGCAAACTTCGCGACTGTGCGGGCCCTACAGTACATATCCCGAAAGACATCCCCAATGCCACCACAATAAAAAAAAACAGCAGATCCTTGAAAACGTACCGCATGCGAAGGGAAGGTGATTGTTGTAATTTTTATTGAGCGAAATGTTCCGAAATGACGCTAAATACATGTACAAACGTTGAACGCACAGTTAGTTATTTACACATGCGCGCAAGCGCCTATACTTACGAATACAAGTATGACCGTTGACATCTAAGCACATTACTGTCAATCATTCAGAGCTGTTTATGACATTGGTGCTGTCCTGATACACAATGAGGGAAAATGTACACCAGCTGTTTTAGGTGGCATACTATTTTTCTATGTTTTCTGGTGATGTGAATTTTGGATGATACGAATAGCTTCGGTGACTCCACGAGATTCGCATCACCGAGGTTTCATGCTGCACTGCGGGTACATGGAAACGTACTGAAATGGTCCATCAAAGAGCACCTTTTCACTTTATTTTCTACTTTTGAGAAGTAAAATAAAGAGATCAAGGTTTTTCACTGAAAGCAAGTGACGAAAGCGCACGATTAGCAAAAAATATAGAACTCACAAGAACTCTAGGTGGGTAGAAACTTTCACGTGTATTCAACTGCTTTTCAACATCACACGAGAATTTTTTTGTGAAAGCGGCTCGTGTCGCTGACAATAACGTGCAGCAACGCACCAAGAACAGCTTCTTTGTTGTCCTAAATCTCGCTCCAGTCAGATACTGAGCTTATACCGCTCCTAGCGCCAATGCACCATCCGAAAGAGAGGCAGCAGCCATGGCGAGTTGAGTTTGAAGTCGCGCGAACATTTCGCTCGCCGACTCGACAGCCTTGCTCAGCTCGCAGCTCTCACCATCAATATATGTCAAGGCCAACGCATGGTCCAGCTCCTTGCGAGCGTTGGCCAAGTCCTCGAGCAGAGACGCCGCGGCACTAGAGCCTGACGAGGATTGCGATGCACCCTTGCACGTCGAGAAGTGAGGGCGCATATCCTTGTAGGACACAGCTTGCTTGCACTTGACGCATGCGATGAAATGGAACGCGCAGCTCTTCTTCAGGTGGGTATCTAGGCCGGAGAGGGTGCCTTCGAACTGACAACCTCGCATCACATTCGCGCAGCGAATTTTCTCGTCGCCGACGTTGTGGCCATAAGGGAACTGCAGTTCCATCACTCGAGACACGGTTTTACCGTGAACGGGGCAATCCCCGCTGCCGGCCTCGACGGAGCATTCCTTGCAGGCGATGTCTCCGCACGAGTACAAGCTCGTCTTCCATTTCGTCACGAAGCCGCACCAACTGCAGACGTGCACGGCATCGAGCTCGCGCAAAAACTCGACCAGCCTAGAGTCAACGTGGCTGCCAAAGCCGCGCACGCGATACACGAATCGTCCTCCGCCGTCTCCCATTGCCTGGGGGTGTCCACTGACACGCACCGTACTTCGAGCGCCTCTACAGTTGAATGTATTTCGAACTGACTCCCGCTAGGGTGCGCAACGAACAGCAACTCCCACTACGTCTTCGAAAAGAACACGGGCCTCTTGCTACACACTGCTGCGATAAGACACAGCAATCCGTTCGACTGCTGACGCGTGGCGACTGCGATACTATAGATATATTAGAAAGGCACAAGAGCTTGCAGGAAAACAATGGGCAATGTATTCGGCTTATCTCTGCGCTTCCCTGTTTCACCACCTCCAAGCACACTACAGCCTGACGACAATGTATTGCTAGACTATCAAACCAAATTCGGAACAATTGGCATTCAACACTTTGTTCCTTGCTCAAGTAGCAATTTTTAAGCTATTTGTACTAAGATTTAGACATCCGCGTCTTGGTTGTGATGCAAATGTTAGTAACTTAAATTTTTTTGCAAATTTTAAATACTTAATGTTTCCTTATTATAACTTGTAGTGTTACTAACCAATTTATTGAAATTTAACAAGCGAATATGCTTAAGTCGGAAAACTGTCACCATCAACGGATATGAGCCACACAAATTGGGCGAGTCCCACTATTACAACTTTTGGTCCAACAAAAAATGAAGGCGACAAGAAACTGCTGCAAGCGATGGCCGAGAGAAATGAAATATAAAAACTCACACCGCGAAAAACACACAGCCAGAGATAAACAATAGAAAGAAAGAAAAAAGACAGCGAAATGTAAAGGGAAACAGAACATAAAACATGAAAAGAAAGAGAAATTTAAATCAATAAAAGTACTAAAGACATTAAAATAAAAAGAGCGAGAAGGAGAGCAAAATGAACAGAAAAGGGAGAATAAAAACAGAGAAAAAGGGACAAAAAGAAACAGACACGAAAGAGAAACCGACATAATAAAAAAAGAGAAATGATTAGAGAGAAGGAAAGAAAGCGAAGGAAAAAGAGAAATCGAAAAAGTAAGAAAAAAATTGAAGCACAGAAAAAAAAAAGAGAAACACGGCTGATCTCTCCGCCATAGGAATCGGCAAAACACGAAAGTGAAATGTGTCTCCACAGAACTTCACAGTGCGATGGCTGTATGACTGACCCATGCTCAGCGTCTACAAAAATTGGTTCCACACACGCTAGTAATTTTTTATCATGTTGGATTAAAAAAAAACCGACAAGGGGGCATTCGCCTAAGGTGACTGGACGATTAAACCTAACTTTTTCTCTTCGCCTGTCGCTGAATTTATTATTCGCCGTAAACTACAAAAAAAAAAAACTTTCTTGACCTAATGGGGTCATTACACAGTCACCAAACAATTCGTGTTTTTCAGCGAAAACAAGAAGTAGACGGTCCGTTCTGCTTACACAGATATGAAAAATGGGCCGTAAAGCTGAATTCCGCTCACAGCCGGCGACCGCCATTTCGCCATGGCGTCTCTGACGCCACGAGCAGCCAAAAGCCACCGTTTCAGCCGCGATACCGCTGAAGAACTCGTTTCGCAGAAATTCCGGTCTCGCCGGCGTTGGTTGTGAGCGAACAATCATCATCTTACGCGTGATGGACGAATCGAGAACCACTGCAAATAAAATAAATATTTAAAAATTCCTGGGTCTGAATAGGGATCAAAACTAGGTCGTTTGGGTCCAAGTGCGGATCGAACCCGGGTTGTTTTCCGTAGCAAGCGGGTGGTCTATCACACGACCACGCGTCCGCTTGGGAACACTGTGAAAATAACTTCCTCTGCTTGGAAATACAGTGAAAGTAACTCATGTTTTACAAACACACGCACCCTGTATACATGGTTCACAATACAAGACGAAAAATTTCAGTGGTACAAGCGCCCATTGCAATCGGGCGTCAGAACACGTGATTATCACAATGACTTCGTGGTTTAAAGCCGGTAGCCCACTCCAAAGTAAAGCTCGAAAAGGTTTCATGCACGAAGTGCTTGAAGTGCGCACTAGAAACAGAAGATCGCTATTGCATTCAACTCGATTAGGTGAAGCTTTATGGTCCTCTAATTGTTTTCTGTGTCAGGCAGAAGAAAGCTCAAATACCGCGCTATCACGTGCAACTGGCACCGAAAGTACATGCACTTTTAGCTGACCACATTTTGCCTCCCGCTCCGCTCAGCCAGTCGGTGGTTACGCCACTGCGCATGCGCTAGACTCTCAGGTGCTGAGCTTGTGAGGGGACCGTGGTAGCGAGCGAAGGATCACGTGACGTGAGGAGAAACGACCAAAATGACAGCCTCTTGTGCCGCGAGTCCACACTGCTCGGAAAACGCAGTAGTTGTTCGGCTAACTCGCAAGCAGCGACGGCACTTCAGGACACGCAAAGATCTGTGCCTCCTCCGGGCAGTCGTCGCAGCCAATGCCTTCGAGAATCCGCGCATGTGGGGTGAAGTTCCACGAAACGATTTAAAGCTGACACTTCGCGCCGTCCAGGAGCGTCTCGAGATTCTTCTTTGGTACTTCCGTCAAAGGGACTTCGCGAATTTTCGATGGTAAGCGATTTTTTGTAACAATAGTAACAATTTCGTTTTCAACAGAAGCCACTCTTCCATCTTTTATGTGTTCCGCGGCATTATGTGTTCGGTGGTTATGTGTTCGGCGGCATTTACAAACGCAGTAAGCAGGGTGCGTCGTCAGATGATGATGAGCAACTTGTGGAATTACCCCCCTCCTACAAAACGCATCGTCCAGATGCGTTGAGAGGGCCATAAGTTTTGAAATGCATGGTTTGGCTTGATGGTTGAGCACGTGTATCAGCGTTGTTCATTGTATTTCGTAGCAGGGTTTCATGCGTAGCATTGTGTACGCACGAAGCCCTACTTGTTGGCGGCTGCCGATCTCTCGCGTCGGTCCTTTTGTACTGAGTACTGTTCTGCGCTACACGCCTTAGACTCGGCGTTATTAAAATTACGAAAAACATTGTGTGCTAAACGAGTTTTAAACGGATAAAAAAAGGGAAACAAGTTTCCTTGCGTCATTACGTTTTCGGGATGCCGAAAACTTCCAGTATGCCGCGGAAAGACGCTCGGCGCGAAAGAAAATGCGCGATATTAAAATGCCGGTGGCGGTGTCAGATTGAAGTTCCTGCACCAGGCGTCATGACGTCACCGATTTTGACGGCGTGTGTTGGGCCCTTGCGTAGTTCCTAATCAGAAGTATCAGAAGTATCTCAGATCGTCTTCTGAGGAAGCCGAACACAGCAGGGTTCAGGAAATACTTCAAGCCAATGTGGTCAAGACACACACACACGCACACACACACACACGCGCGCACGCACGCGCGCACGCACACACACACGCGCACACGCACACACACACACGCGCGCACGCACACACACACACGCACACGCGCACGCGCACACGCACACAAACACGCACACAAACACACACACACACACACGCACACGCGCACACACACACGCACACACACACACGCACACACACACGCACACGCGCACACACACACGCACACACACACACGCACACACACACGCACACACACACGCACACGCGCACACACACACGCGCACACGCGCGCACGCACTGGCCACGGTGTTTTAGTGGTTGGGGTGCTCGACTTCTGACGCGAGAGCCGCGGGGTCGAATCCCGGCTGCAGCGGCTGCATTTTCTGGTGTCCAAATGCTGATTCAGTAGGCGCGTGTTCGAAGAGGAATGGGAAAAGCTGAGTATCGGCATCCAGACGTTCAGCCCGTGGAACTCAGTCAGGACTCTACTTTCGCAAGTGTATTGTACGGTTTTCCTTTCCGTTGAGAACTTCTTTGCGTGGTGAAACTTCTCGACTGAACTGTGCGAGCTTAAACAGTTCCTGTATATACGGGTTGGCTGGTGAACGGTTGTGCAGCACGGGCAGTCTGTTTTTAAATAAAGAAATTCGCTAGCAGACGGCGCCTGCGTCGGCGTAGTGTGACGAAAGAGAGAGAGCGTAGGAGAGGAGAGAAAAAGAGAGAGAGGGCTGTGCATGCGCAACAGTGTTACCGCCGCGGGGAGGAATGCCTAGAAATACTAGAGGAAAGACGGGGAGCGTAGAAGAGGAGAGGGGACGCGCACGTGCTATGGTTGTGTTAATGCCACTGCGACGGTTGCCTAGAGGAGAGAGATGAGGGAACGAGTGCAATCAGATGGTAGGAGAGACGTGGATAGCGTAACGCACAGCTGTTGCCGAGAGGGAAGGGGGAGAGTTGCGAATGCGTAGTGTGAGTGTGGACGCCGCTGACGCCGCGTGATATAGGTCGGAGCAAGAGATGCTTCGCATTTAAAATGTTTATTTGAATTAAGACGGCTATATTTGAATACGTTACCATAACTATCTATACCGATCAGTCTGTTTTTTTAAGGTCTACAAATTATGTATGGTGATTTTGTGAGGCTATTTGTCTTTTGGGCAATCCCCGTGAGTGTGAGCCCATTGTAGAATTTCGATTTCATCTTCATCCTCTCAGTTCATGTACAAACGAGTTCATGTACAAACGCGCTTCCGTAGCACCGCTTCTTGACCCATACCCCATAGTGGGTAGTAGCCAGTATAAGGAGCAAGTGGGCAAACGGTCTCCGGCTCGCTGCCGATGTCGAGGGAGCGCAGGGCGTTGCCCAGGGGTTGAGACCGCGGTCAGCTTGCAGCATTCCGATGGTAAGTGCGCCCCTTTCTTTCGTAGCCGTGACGACAAGCAAATCTCAACTTTTGCTCGAAGCTTGAAATACGTCGGCATAGTGGTCAATCGTAGCTGGCTGTTCACTATTGGCGTCATGTTTGAACTGCAGAATCCACCACATTCAGAGAGGCTGCGCTGGAGCCTCGCGAGCCCAGTCCATACTGCATGACGTTCTCGCACGCGGTATTATTGCTGAACGGAACCCGGAGACAAATACGCAAAATAAAGATATTGGTAGTTATTTCAGGCCATATTCATTGGCATATAGAGTACTCGTCGAGCTAGCTAATGTAATGCTGTGCGCATTTTCAAGGGTGCGGGATCACTCTCATATATCTGTAGTATAGTATGCAGATAAAAATTCTGGTACATGAGGTCTTGCTGGAGGCAATACGTTGCGTCAATGGGTCTTGTATGTTTCAAGGTAGCAAGTGCCTAGTATATTGTGCGCAGTGTCTACTCGCAAATTAGTAAGTACTGTGGTGGGGGAACGGCATACTAGATAATTTTCTCTTTAGCGTGAGATCTCAAGACACGCAGTCACTCAGCATTTACAGCATCGGCATATTAAGAAAGTTAATATGAACAGCTTACTAGCGTTTATTGCATGCCTGAAGCGTTTTCGGCTTACCTTAAATATACAGCAATTATGAAGTATACGCGAATATCCCCTTCGCAGACCTGGCCGTGCGTTGTAATAACAGAATTACTTAACTGTTATTGGAGGGCACTGGTAATGAGTAACAAGGAGCTGTCCTGTAAAACGTTGATATTTATTCACAATATTTCCGACAAGGTTCTTTTTTTATCAGTGCGACAATTTGAAAACCATCTCTTTGCTCCCTTCCACGCCATCAGCGGTGGTGACCTATAAATCTATACAGCCGACAGAGAAACTGTCGCAGCAGGCACGAAACTGTTGCAGCAGGCACAATCCTCGCCAGCGAAGATTCGAACAACCGGCGTGAATATGTTCCTGCAGGCACGAATACACGCCATGATCAAAATACTTAAACTTCATTCGCTGATATTGTTCGAGAAAGCGAAGAAAAGTTCCCTCGTATGCTAACGTACAGGGGCGATGTAAAGAAACGTGAACAGTGCGGCAGGCACACCTTCTCTGCGGTTTCGCTTTTTCTTTTTCGAGCGATTCTAGCCTGGATAGTAATAAATAAACTATTAGAGTCATTCATGATACAACCAAGAACCATTCTAGCATCGGTTTATTGCCACCAAAGTCACATCGCGATGAAAACAGCTCGCCGCGCTGCTTCCATTTCATCCCCCCTTTAAGTGACGACAAAGGCACCCGTGTTTCAACCGACCTATAGTTGTAGTCACATACAACTTTAGAGATAGAGAGAGAGATCAGTTAATCACGTCAGGCATTGCCCATCGCCCCTAGCCGTCGGCCGGAATCCATTGAGGCATGACAGCAGCGAGGGCTTGGCTGATGATGTCTTGCTGGAGTCAGCGGCACTCTCCTCCCAAACTCGTATGCACACAAGCAAGCATCAATGGGCGCGCACTTCAGACTGACGTCATGCGCCGAAGGGCCGGTGGCCGCACCTTCGGAGAACATGTCGTTGGAATTGGCGGGACTCTTACTCTATTGTCGGTTAGAATGTAAAAATAAATACACGCTCCGCCCTCTGTTATCATGCATGCCTGTCATTCATCTGTGCAACGGAACAATGATCGAGTGGTGATTTTCGTTGTACCCATCACACATTTTTGCTGGTGATGCAAATAGTACGTATATTATAGATTGAAAGTTCGTCGTTCCTTGTTGCAGCGCTACGTTTAGCAGAACAGTGAAATCGGAATTTTCCACAAAATTTGCCAAGTAAAATTGTTTGACCGAAAACTTGCAAAATGAATATGGGCCTGTACGCCTGAATTCCGTGAAATCTGCCTGACGTCACGTAAATAACTGACTGATAATCAGTAAAACGTTTCTGCGAATTCTTCTCGGGTGCGATGGTGACGACTGTGGGTGGAGCTTACATTTATTCTTATGCTGTAACCGAGTCACAAAGGCCATAGGTACCGCGCTTCAACCATCTGGACAGTGCCTATCTGTACTGAAGTTCTATTCGACTATGCTTTACAGCTAAACAAGCTATTTTGCTGGCGTATTTACTTCTCGCAGTGTGTTCTCAGTAAGGAAATGAATTATTTTATATACTATATGTATGTTACTACAAGATCAGTACTGCGACATAAGTCAGCGACAAAAGGGGATAGTTGCTTCATGTTTGCTTAGCGATGTGCTTAATGCAGGGAAATGGCAGTGAAATACAGTTGAACTAATGAGTGAACTTTATTTGAAGCTCGGGCAAGGTAGGGGAAAGGGGGGATTAACCACTGTCCCCTCCCAGCCTTCGTCGATGATGATGGCAGCTGCTCAGGTGACCGCTCGAAGTCCTTGGGCCCGTGTGGCATCTTCGGCTTGCCGGACGGCCCAAGGTAGTCGGACAGCTCGCCGCTGGTGAGTGCCGCCTCCCAGCGGCAGCGAAGCTGACGCAGCCGATCCGTGGCAGTGACCGCAGCCGCGGCGGTCAGCTGCAGCTGGTAATTTGTCCATGCATATATCGACATAAAATTCAAGCACTTCGTGATGAAGGTCACATAGGTAGAATGAAGTGCATTATCTCTTTCTAGGTTCTCCTCGCATTTTATTTCGACGCATGAACAATAAACCAGTTGAAGATAGCGCTCATCCGGTTATGATTGCGTCCTGCGTTCTTCGTAGTCTGTCTGTCCTTCGTAGCGTCTGCCTATCGTAAGCGCATTGCCAAGTCTACAAGTCGCCTATCCTACATCGTTCGTCTCTTGAGAGTGGCTGCAAAGCAACTAGATCTGACGTGCATCAACGCACGGGGAAATCAGCAAAGAATGAATTGTCTGGGAGAGTGGTCAGTTTGTCAGTCATAGATTGCTTTCACGTTCATAGCTATGCTAAGCCCATATACCCGTTGTGCAGGCGGTGGCAATGCAGTACGCCCGGCAGGATCCGTATGCACCACCAGCGGGCGGCATCTACTCTCAGGGCGGCACGTATGCTCCGCAGCCAGCTGCGACGCCTTATGCAGACCCGGCGTACGCAACGTCCCAGTCGTCCCAGCCACAGCTGCCACAGCCCGCCGCGTTTGGAACGCCGCCGCAGCCCGCCTCATACGGAACGCCGCAGCAGCCCGCTTCGTATGGAACGCCGCAGCAGCCCGCCTCGTATGGAACGCCACAGCAGCTCGCCCCGTATGGACCACAGCAGCCCGCCTCGTATGGAACGCCACAGCAGCCCGCTCCGTATGGAACGCCGGCTTACGCCGCTGATCCGTATGGTCAACAGGCCTTGCTACCTCCCCCCGCGCCCTCAATACCGCGTGAGTGGGCACATGCTCTTTGTTATTTTTACAAGCGGTTATTTCGATACTCACACGCTTTTCCAGAATTCAAAAGGACCGACAACGGCCCTGAGTATGAAATGACATGACTTCACCGATGAAAAGATTGTCCGTCGCAGGGACTCAAACCAACCCTGTCTTTTTTACGTGAGAGCTGAATTTATATTTTAATTTCCTCCTGATGGCTCTAAAAATGACCCGTGGTGCCTCTGGTTGCAAAAGCATGAACGCTTCATGTATCTGGCCACCTGACCGTTGATTGCTGTGCGCGTTCGACAATTTTTAGATGTGAAGAAGCCTGGGGTCGAGCTCAATCAGGTGCACGGCGTGGCCACCCTTACTGCGCATGCGCGTCCACCAGCCCTTTCTCGCCTTGCTACGCCAACGCAGGGCGCAATAACCTACGCTCACTCCCCCCTCTCTCTCCTCTAGGCATTCCTCCCCGCGGCTCTTACACCCCCAATGTTGGCGGAGCTCCCGCGTGTGTGGAGAGAGGGTGAGTGCAGTGCTTCGACGCTCCTTCTCTCACCGTTCACACTCTCTCCTCCATTGGCCCCATTTTCCAGTCCACTCGCTTGTACATATTGACCCGTGTCTACATGTGGACAAAAACGATGATGGGGGGATTTAGCGGACACCAGGTAGTGGGCCTCTGGCTTGACTCGAGAACGAAGAAGAAAATCTTGCGGCTCAGCTGTTGAAAACACGCTGCTTTCGCTGCCTCAAGGCGTACTTGTGCTTTGTTCGCGTTGTACTGCGACACTGGTGGAGGTGCTGACCCGCGACCCCGCCTGATGCTCCACACTCCCACGGGGAGCCGTTCATCCAGCCCAGAAGCACTTGTCGACACTCCCGTGCATCGCTTCAGTAGTCGCTTGCGAGGCCTCCTTCCAGAGTTCACCCTCTCACAGGAACACTCTACAAGGCACCGCTCACATCTACCAATGGCCACCGCCAGTCCACAACAGTTACTACGAGACAGTAGTTTGCCAACCCCATCTCAGGTAACCCTTTTTTCACCACTGGTGCCTGATCGCTTTGGTGGTGGAGCACATGAAGACGTCGAAGAATGGCTTGATCACTTTGAACGTGTCGCTAACACCAACCAGTGGTCCCTTGAACAAAGGCTTTCCCGCGCCTATTTTTATCTCGACGACAGCGCTAGAACTTGATACGAGAACAGAGAAGGCAGTTTGTCAACATGGAGTGACTTTAAAAGAGGGATGATTGACACATTTGCCGATGTCTACCGGCGCGAACGTGCGCAGCACTTACTCAAGCTACGGGCTCAGAAACCCAATGAAACGGTGGCAATGTTCGCTGAGGACACGGCCCGTCTCTTCCGTAAAGCTGACCCGCGCATGACCGACGACAAAAAGTTGCGCTACCTCATGCGCGGCGTTAAAGAGCAATTGTTCGCCGGACTTTTGCGGAACCCGCCAAGCACCGTGACAGACTTCATCAAAGAAGCTACGGCTATCGAACGGGCGCTTCACCTACGATGCCGACAATACGATCGCTTGTCCAGCAGCGCCCACATACAAGTCGCCGCTACGACATCTGACAATCAAAGCTCGTTGCGCGATTTAATAAGAGAGATTGTTCGCCAAGAGCTGCTGAAGCTGCGGAATCTGGTCACGGAACCACCCACGGCGTCTGTCACTGAAGTCGCCCACGAAGAAATACGCCAAGCGTTTTCATCAGCTGATCCTACTGACGATCAGCGACCTATGAGCTACGCAGCCGCGCTTCGCCGCCCACCGCCCGTTGCGCCGTCGTACCGCCAGCCATCGGCAGCCGTTCCTTGGTCGCCACCGCAAGAACAGACACCGCGGCGCCCTGCCGTCGTGCCGCCGTACGAAATGTCGCCGTACCAAGAGCCGTCTCCCAACGAGACACGGTCTTTTCCACATTACGAGCCGTTACGGCGTCCACAGCTTCGTAAAACAGACGCCTGGCGCACTGTAGATAGGCGTCCGCTTTGTTTTACCTGCGGAGGTGTGGGCCACATTTCCCGTCATTGCTGGCACCGCGTAGATATGTTTCGACCTCTTCGGCAATGGTCTGACGATCGACGCGCCAACGACGGCTACGCACCACGCCGGGACGCTCATTCTCAAGGACCCCCCTTGTCTCAGTCTCATTTTGACAACCGCTGTGCCAATAATGACGACAGTGTGCCTGATTACCAGCCAGGTATGGGACGTCGATCACGCTTTCCGTCTCCGGCACATTCGCCTTCGTTGCGCCACCGAAATACAGCCGACGTCTGTGGAAGGAGGTCACCAAGTCCACGCCGGGAAACTGAAAGCGGCGACCTCCGGGGGTGAGGTTGCTGGCCGTCAAGGCGACGAAAAAAAAGCCCCCGTTACTTGTACCACAGGACGCCGTAAAACCGAGAAGTTGTAACACCGTCTAAACTGTGACCACAGATCTTACCGTTTCGGTAGACGGACAGCAAGTAACAGCCTTAGTTGACACCGGCGCCGACTTTTCTATCATAAGTGAAAACCTTGCCGTACGCCTCAAAAAAGTGAAGACTACGTGGACGGGACCTCACCTGAGGACAGCAGGCGGCCAGCTGTTGATGCCTGTCGGAAGGTGTATCGCAAGACTCGACATCGGTGGCTCTTCTTTCGTGGCGACGTTCGTCATCCTCACCTCATGTTGCAAGGACTTGATCATAGGGATGGACTTCTTAAGAGAATATGGTGCCGTCATCAACATCCCGAACCGTTCAATTACATTCCGCAACAGCTCTGGTTTAGTTGACTGTTCAGACGCAATACGTAACACTTTGCGTATAATTGATGATGATGTGGTCGTCCCGCCCCGGTCATGCACTCTTGTTTCGGTGGAAGGCCACGAAGCGTTTGATAGCGAAGGCATTGCTGACCAAATTGGCTCGCTGCTATTTAGTCATGGCATTTCGGTCGCACGAGGTATCGTCCGCCTCACTGGTGGACGCACGAATTTACTTCTGACGAACTTTAGTGCTGAGCGCCGGCACCTATCGAAGGGCACAGCTATCGCTTCGTACGACAATATCGTAGAAATGCGAGGCAGTTTATGTTTGTCCGTATTGGACGAAGCGCCTAATCAAGAACCAGAACCCGTTCTCGACGTTGGAACTATTCTGTCAAAGGACGAGCGACAGAGACTTCTTCAGCTGCTAGCCGAATTCCGTGACTGCTTTTCGACGGCATCACGAGTTGGTCGAACACCTTTGATAAAGCACCGAATAATCACCGAGGACACGGTGAGACCTATCCACCAGAACCCTTATCGTGTAGCTTCAAAGGAACGCGAAGCCATACAACAAGTCGCGAAAATGCTTGCAGATGACGTCATTCAACCGTCACAGAGCCCCTGGGCATCGCCTGTAGTGCTAGTAAAGAAAAAGGACGGCACCCTGCGTTTTTGCGTGGACTACAGAAAGCTGAATTGGGTGACCAAGAAAGATGTGTACCCGCTACCACGTATTGATGACTCCCTTGACAGACTTCGGCACGCTCGCTACTTTTCTTCCATGGACTTGAGGAGTGGATACTGGCAGATCGAGGTAGACCCAAGAGACCGGGAGAAAACCGCTTTTGTGGCGCCAGATGGTTTATATGAATTTAAAGTCTTGCCTTTCGGTTTGTGCTCCGCGCCCGCGACTTTTCAAAGGCTTATGGACACAGTACTTTCGGGATTGAAGTGGAAGACGTGCCTAGTCTATCTGGACGACGTTATAGTGTTTTCGACCACTTTTGATGAGCATCTCAAAAGGCTGGAAGTTGTTTTACGTGCCATACGGTTCGCGGGCCTAACATTGAAACCAGAAAAGTGCCATTTCTGTTTTCATGAACTTCAGTTTCTCGGTCACGTCGTCAGCAACGCTGGCGTCTGGCCCGATCCTGGAAAAATTGCCGCCGTCGCACAGTTTCCAGTACCCTCCAATAAGAAGGCTGTCAGACGCTTCCTGGGCCTTTGTGCCTAATATCGCCGGTTTATCGCAGACTTCGCGCGCATCGCGTCGCCACTAACTCGTCTCACAAGAGACGATGTTGCCTTTGAGTGGAAAGAAGAACAGGAGGCTGCCTTTAATGACCTGCGTCAACGTCTTCAAACGCCCCCGGTGCTTGCCAACTTCGACGAAGAAGCCCTGACGATGCTTCACACAGACGCTAGCAACGTAGGTCTTGTGGCTGTGCTTGTGCAATGGCAAGAGGACACAGAAAGAGTGATCGCCTACGCAAGCCGAACGCTAACACGCGCAGAGGCTAACTATTCAACAACAGAGAAAGAATGCCTCGCCGTAGTATGGGCAGTAATGAAATTTCGCCCGTACTTGTATGGCCGGCACTTCAAAGTTATTAGTGACCATCACTCCTTTTGCTGGTTAACTAATCTAAAAAATCCCACCAGCCGATTAGCGCGTTGGAGCCTAAAACTGCAAGAGTTTGATATGACGGTCGTGCAAAAGTCAGGCAAGCGGCATATGGACGCTGACTGTCTGTCCCGTTCACCCATTGAGTCGACAACCCTACCTGAGGAGGAGGAAACGGCATTTCTCGGTGTCCTAGACACGACCGCCATTGCGCAGCAGCAACGTGACGACACTGAGTTGCTTGGCTTAATTAACTACTTGGAAGGCAGATCTCAGAAGGCGCCAAGAGTTTTCGCAAAAGTGTTGTCATCGTTTTGTTTGCGGGGCGGAGTACTCTACAAAAGAAACTTTTCGTCGACAGGATCCGCCTATCTGCTCGTCATACCAGCAGCCCTTCGAACCGAAGTACTCAAAGCATGCCACAACGAGGTGACCTCTGGCCATTTGGGTTACATGAGTACGTTGGCCAGAGTACAGCAAAGGTATTACTGGCCGAGACTAACCACAGCCGTGAAGCACCACGTTCGTACCTGTCTCGACTGCCAGCGACGCAAGTCACCACCGACTAAACCAGCTGGCCTCCTGCAACCCATGCAGGTCCCAACAGCTCCATTCTACCAGATCGGCATGGACATTTTGGGCCCACTTCCTATTTCTACTGCAGGGAACCGCTGGGTTATCGTCGCGACGGATTATCTGACCCGTTATGCCGAGACAAAAGCTATCCAGAGAGGCAGAGCAGCGGAGGTGGCAAGATTTTTCATCGAAAATATTGTACTTAGGCATGGTGCACCAACCGTCGTGATCACAGACAGAGGAACTGCATTTACGGCAGCTCTTTTGGATCATGTTTTGATGCTGAGTGGAACAACGCATCGTAAGACCACTGCCTACCACCCACAAACAAACGGGCTGACGGAGAGTCTGAACGAAACCATTGAAGACATGCTTTCGATGTACGTAGACATTGAACACAAAAATTGGGATGAAATCTTGCCATACATAACGTTTGCGTACAACACGGCCAAACAAGAAACGATCCGCATGACCCCGTTCAGCCTCGTTCATGGACGAGAAGTACTAACTATGTTAGATGCGATGCTACCGCACGAAAGTGATGACATCGACCCAGACGCCAACACGTTTACAGAATGCGCGGAAGAAGCTAGACAACTGGCACGTTTACGGATCCGCCAGCAGCAATAGTACGATGCAGGCCGCTACAATGCTCACCGCAGAGCAGTTGTCTATCAAACTGGCGACAAAGTATGGGTTTGGACACCCGTACGGAAACGAGGACTATCAAAAAGCTCTTAAGAAGATACTTTGGGCCACACCGAGTGCTGCGACAACTGAGTGACGTCACTTACGAAGTCGTTTCCGACGATTCATGTAGTACCAAGCGTCACCAGCACCATCCTGAACTCGTTCACGTAGTGCGCATGAAGCCTTACGTTAGCGAGTGATTGCGTGAGACTTATAACAAAAACTGCCTTATTGACTTCGCATCGGGTCGATGCTATTTGAGAGGAAGGCAAATGACCCGTGTCTACATGTGGACAAAAACGATGATGGGGGGATTTAGCGGACACCAGGTAGTGGGCCTGTGGCTTGACTCGAGAAAAAAGAAGAAAATTTTGCGGCTCAGCTGTGGAAAACACGCTGCTTTCGCTGCCTCAAGGCGTACTTGTGCTTTGTTAGCGTTGTACTGCGACAATATGTATCAATAGACTGAAGCGCGCTCCTCATTCTCGACCGTACGCTAGGTGATCAATGTGTAAATAAATGATTATAGTGCAAATCTTCGCCTCGTCATTAATTTACGCCATTAAAATTACTACGCCGGGTACTCGGAGCAAGAAATGCATTCGCATTTCCTCATGATTACTTTCAGGGAGATGGGGCAATTATTTTTTTTTTACTGTCAAACGTTGCCTGCGTCTGCCCGGCGAGGCGAGAGAGGGAGAGGGGAGCGACAGTTTTGTGAGTGTCATCTTGGGCCTGCACGAGACGTGAGACGCAATCATGCATATAAAAGGCCCGGCCGCGGGTAAGCGTGTGGATGACACCACTGCCGACGCCGATGCGCGACAACGTGCGACCAAGAAATACTTCTCATTTAAAAGTCGCAGCATGCGCGTTAACTAACAGCGGACTGCTGGTCCCTGTGTGTGATCGGGTTCTTCTGTCTCGCATTACACTTTAAGTAGTGATTCAGTGGCAGATGGTGAAGTTTTTTGTTAGTATTGAAATATTGTTCGCTCTTTTATATTAAAAGATGTTACTCCATAAAAATGTACATGTATGCATGCGAGGTGGAAACGCCAAAGACATAACCGGGCGTTGAGGAAACGCATAGCACGGTTAGACAGAGAAATTGAGGAACATGCGTTCCAAGTCTGTAGGTCACAATGGGAAGACCTGTGCAACGGCCTCGAGCGACAGATGCGCGGGGCGAGTGCTTGGCGCCTTTTCCGGCACCTATTGGATCCGGAAGATACTCGTGCCGCTCAAGGCCATAAAACTCGGAGACTTGTGAACGATCATAAAGGCGATGACCTGCTCGGTGCAATACGTGACCGTTACTTTAAGTCGGCAGAGAGCGTCCAACACCCAGATTATGACGGCGTTGCTAATGAGCAACTAGACGCCGAATTTAGCGAAGCGGAAATACGGGCAGTCCTTTTTGAACTAAACACCCGATCGGCGCCCGGCCTGGACCGGGTTTCGAACAAGGCTCTCCGCAACTTAGATGACGAGTCAATCTCCCGATTTGTGACTTATATCAACGAGTGCTGGCAACGCGGTTCCCTTCCTGAAGCGTGGAAAAGAGCTCGAGTTATCATGATTCCTAAACCGGGCAAGCAGGTTGCGCTTGATAATCTAAGGCCAATTTCGCTCACGTCTTGTGTAGGAAAAGTTCCGGAGCACGCAGTCCTCAAACGCGTGACTGACTTTCTCGAAGTCCGCGATGTATTTCCGCACACCATGCTAGGATTCCGCCGCAATCTCTCCGCACAAGACGCGTTGCTTCAGCTGAAGCACCACATTGTTGATGACATTACCAGCTCAACCAAGGCGATCCTTGGCCTAGATATAAAAAAGGCCTTCGACAGCGTTAAACACGAAGCAATTTTAAACAGAGTTCAAACATTAGGACTAGGACAAAAAAACATATAATTACATACGTGACTTCCTTGCCGGCAGACGCGTACGCGTCGTCGTTGGAGATGTGGAACTGCAAGAATTTGAGATGGGCTCGAGGGGCACGCCACAAGGCTCCGTAATTTCGCCATTACTCTTTAATTTAGTTCTATTGGGGCTACCCGAGAAATTATTAGGCATACAAGGATTGTATCACAGTATCTACGCGGATGACATCACCCTCTGGGTTCCCGGCGGAGGTTGTGATGGTCACGTCGAGCGTACGCTCCAGGCAGGTGTAGACGAAGTTCAGGAGTACTTGCGAGGAACGGGCCTCGAATGCTCGGCAACCAAGTCGGAACTTCTAATCTACAAACCTACAAGTAGAGGTCGCAAAACCCCGCGCGACGAGGAAAGGGAGTGCTACAAAATAAGCGTTCTATTGGCAGATGGCACTCCCATTCCACACGTAGACAAAATTAGAATTCTGGGGTTACACCTGCAGGCAAACCGCCATAATGGTGAGACGGTGCGAAGACTACGTCGTTCGGTAGACGACACGATCCGACTCCTACGTCGTATCACGAACAGACGTACTGGTATGCGCGAACACTGCGCGATCCGCCTAGTGCAGGCGTACGCAATAAGCCGTATAACATACGTTGCCCCCTACCTCAAATTGCTAGACTCAGAAAAAAACAAGATCGAATGTATAATACGAAAGGCTTTCAAGAGAGCAATTGGAGTTCCACTGAATGCGAGCACTGAAAAGTTACTAGAACTTGGACTGCACAACTCACTCGACGAGTTAATTGAGGCCCATGTCGTTTCGCAAAACGAACGCTTGTCGGGGTCTAAGACGGGTCGACACATCCTCGAGTCACTTGGCATCCGGTACCACACTCAGCAGGGAGAAAAAGCGGATGTTCCTGCCTCGGTTCGCGACCGCCTAATTGTTCCGCCGCTTCCTAAGAATATGCACCCGACGCATCACGTCGGGCGCCGTAACCAGCGAGCTAGTGACCTTCAAAAGAAGTATGGCACTAGCGACGAAGTTGTGTACGTAGATGCCGCGAGATATGGGGACGGGAGACACGCACACGCCGCTGCGGTCGTTGACCGTGCGGGCAAATGCCTCGCGAGCGCCACGGTGACCACGGGACATACGGAGGCGGCCGAAGAAGCCGCGATAGCCCTAGCAATCGCCACGGTGCCGAACGCTACGATCGTAATCAGCGACTCGCAGGCAGCAATCCGCGGCTTCGCGCGCGGCCGCGTCTCGCGGGAAGCGGCCCGCATCCTTAAGATGTGCGGTTATGGTGACTCAGCGTCGCGATCGCCACAACAAAATTTAACAGTCTTCCTCCTTTGGACCCCGGCACACACCGATGTCCCGCTTCCGGGCAACGAGGCGGCCCACGCCGCGGCTCGAGGTCTCACTCGCCGAGCCGCGGCACATTCCGTGGCCGCCGCCTCCGCTCCCGAGAACGGGGCTTCTGATCTGCCGGATCGAGACACTTCGACAGACACGCAGCGACATCACAGACCACAATGGTCGTGGGGTGATCGTCTCATCACGTTCCGAGATATTACGCAACACTACAGACTGGAAAGGCGAAAGTTCCCGCCACCGCATGACAAATTAAACAGACACGATGCCGTAAGCTATCGCTTACTACAAACCCACTCTTACCCCAGCCCGGTCGTCTTACGCCACTGCTACCCGCACTTACACATTACCGATCTATGTAAAGCATGCGGGCGCAGAGCAACGCTGCGCCACATGCTCTGGGAATGCGCCGGTAACAATGGTCGAGAAACGGCCGCCGTTCGCGATGCGCCTATGGCGGCTGCCAATACCAGGCAACAGGAAGCCTCGAGCTCACTCGTTCCCGCCGCCGTCCCGTCTGCGGGAGCCGTGGGGGACCTTCTCCGTCGGCGACGCCGCCGCTGGGAGGCGGCGCTCAGAAGCTCGGAGCTCAACGACCAGCTCTGGGCTGTCCGGCAGGCCGAAGATGCCGCCCGAGTTCAGGGACTCAGCGCCGCCATCTGAGGCCACCAAGACCAAGCTGCCGGCCAAGTTCTAATAAAGTTTCCTCTCTCTCTCTCTGTATGCATGCGCTGATAGTATGCATTAAAGTGCTGCTACCTTTGCGAAAAGTTAGGATCCCATGCTCGTCAGCACGTCATGAATAACTTTTCAGCGTGCTCACGCAATGATAGAGTTTTCTAAAATTAACAAGAGGACGCTCTGGCGCTGCGCTCATTCAGTGACCATGGAAACGATGAATAGTACACAAATTTACCTAGCCTTCGTTCTTGCGGGCTTCCAACGCACTTGTGGCTTCGTTTATCGTTGCTCTTTAATTTGATATAAGGTAGCTGTTGCAAAACGAGCGCTCAAAAAGGGTGCGCCGCCAAATTCTCGCGACGAAACGCCGGAGTGACGCCGCGAGGTCAACGATAAAAAAAAGAAAACAAACATCCAAAGACTCCCCGAGCGCGCGACTCTCTCCCTCGGAAGCGTAGGTTCGCCGACGAAACCTCCTCGCGTCGGCGGCCGAGCAAGCCCTGGAATTTTCTCGATGGAAAGGGGCGTGGTGATGCCGGGTTGAGTCATCCGTCGCGGACGGCCCCCGTATCGTCTCGCCCCTTCCCCAGCCTTCGCTGCGCATCGCGCCGACGAAATGATGAGAACTTTCTGGAATCTCACGCGGAAGGTATTTAATCGAGCAGCCGAGATGGGAGATCAGGAGAAGAAGGAAGTTAACGCCGGTGTGCGTAGGGTATCCCGCCGCGTCTGTCGGTGAAGGTTTTGTCCTTAGTGACAAAGCAGGAGAAGAAGGAAGTTAACGCCAGAGTGCGCAGGGTATCCCGCCGCGTCTGTCGGTGAAGGTTTTGTCCGTAGTGACAAAGCAGGGGATGAAGAAAGTATGCGCCAGAGAGCGTAGGGTGTACCGCCTTGTGGGCGAAGCCTTTTGTCTTCCGTGACAAAGGAGGAGAAGAAGAGGATTTTTACCTGATGGGTGAAGGCTCGAGCTACAGGCAAGAGTGTGTGTCTACCGCTATCGAGCGAAGACGCGTGGCAACAGCTGCGTGTGTGAAGCCGACGTGTTTCCGGCGAAGAAGTTTGAAGCTTGGAGAGTGGCCAATTGAAGACGCGAGGTTTGCTGGAAGAGAAACTTCGGGGGCAGCGGAACGACAACAAAGCTGGACTTTGAGTGAGTGATTGTCGGAAGAGTATCATTCAGACTTTTGTTCCAAGAAGTTTAGACTGAATAAGTTTTCTAACTCTTTAGTCTTCTTTGTTCAATGCATGCGACTGCATTGTAGTGCGTATTGTTGTCTGTGTCCGTTGTTTCGAGTGTGGCTGATTGTACTGTGTAGTACGTTGTTTGATTGGTGACATATTGTACTCAACTATTGTGGAGTGTGCATAGTTGAGTATTGTTTTTGATCTGCCATTATTGAGAATATAATTTTGTTTTGTTCATCAACTCTCGGCTCTGACTTGTTCTTTGGGCCACAGCCGGCGTCCGCTGGCGCGCCAAAAAGGACCACTTCCAAATTGTCCACGCTTTCGTGGTGCGGTTCGGGGGGCCGATACTTCGGCCCTTGGAATTAACCCGGCGATCGCCTCCCGAATTAACGGGACCTGTGACAATTAATCTGGCGTCCGCGGCAGGACCTTTTGGTGCACAGTGTGTCCAAAGTAGTGAGAAAGAGCCTCGAGTTGTTGATAGTGCTATCGGAACAATTTTGTGTGTTGCTCTGTGCTCTCGTTAACGAGTGCAGGAGAGTGTTCCGATAGGCTGATTTAGGCAGATACTTTTTGCACACGGCCAGACTTTATCTGCGAGACACCATGCATGGATCTCGAAAAGTTAGTAGCTCTTGGTGAGAAGATGGGGCTTTCTGGCGCCGAACTACGGAAGTGGGTAAGCCAGAAGGAGAAAGAAGCGGTGGAGAGAGAGAGGTTGGCAGCTGAGAGAGCCAAGGAAGAAAAAGCAGCTGAGTTGGAGAGAGAAAAGTTGGCAGCCGAAAGGGCGAGAGAAGAAAGAGAGCAGCAATTGAAGTTGGAGCTTGAGAGAGAAAGACTGGTAGCTGAGAGGGCGAAAGAAGAAAGAGAGGAAAGAGAACGGCAGCGACAGCACGAGATAGAACTCGAGCGGCTCCGTTTGCAACAGCGAAGCGAAACTCCGGTCCAAGCTAGAGTTGAAAGCAGCGAACGGGAAGATCATGGCTTCCGCTTGAACCCAAGCAA
The DNA here is from genome assembly GCF_043290135.1 of Rhipicephalus microplus. Classification (NCBI taxonomy): domain Eukaryota; kingdom Metazoa; phylum Arthropoda; class Arachnida; order Ixodida; family Ixodidae; genus Rhipicephalus; species Rhipicephalus microplus. Next base: position 81,403,332 of record NC_134708.1, read on the forward strand.
GCTGCTCGTCGCGTTTGATGAAAGGAAGGACGACCTTGACGCGTACCTTCACAGATTTGAGACGATTACACCGAGCCAGAATTGGCCGGAACATCAATGAGTAACTGCTTTGAGTACTTGCTTGAGTGGTGAAGTGCTCAGTGTGTACGGCAGGCTGACGCCGACCGATGCAGCCAACTATGCAAAGGTGAAAGCTGCTTTACTGAAGCGATTTAGATTTACTGTGGATGGTTTCCGGGACAGATTTCGGACAGGAAAGCCAGCTGATGGTGAGACGGCTACGCAGTGTGCCGCCCGACTTTGCCATTATTTCGACAGATGGATTGAACTTTCAGGGACAGCGCAGGAGTACGATGAGCTTAGAGAGCTCCTAATTAGAGAACAATTTCTTACTAGTTGCCACCCAAGCCTGTCACTGTACTTGAAAGAGAGGAGAGCTAAGTCACTTGAAGACATGCTTGAATTAGCTGATCAATTCTTGGAAGCGCAAGGTGGAACTAATTTGGCCAAGGTCAAGAAGGAGTGTCCCGAAGACTCGAAAAATTCGGCACCCGAACAAAAGAAGCGTGCACCGGAGAGTATTCCACGATGTTTTCTGTGTAACCGAGTGGGTCACCGCGCTAACAACTGCCGAACTAACTTCACGAGCCCTACGGTTGTAAAATGTTTCAAATGTGGTCACACTGGGCACAAAGCAGACGCTTGTCGTAACGGAGTGAGTCAAATTCACCAGGTATCCTGTGTGCTAGCAGCACCGAAATCCAATGATAATGCCATCACCGACGGATTCGTAGAGTTGAAAAATGGGGAGAAATTTCCTATTGTGGGTGCTGTAATGACAAAACAGCCAACCGGTGTTACGAAGGGAATGCCAACGCTGCCTGGAAAAGTTGCGGGCAAGAAGGTTACGGTGTTAAGAGATACCGGTAGCTCCACTGTTATCGTGCGGAGAAATTTGGTACGGGAAAGTGAGTTGACAGGCAAAACGAAACCGGTTCGCCTAATTGACAGTACGGTTCGGATGCTTCCCGAAGCAGAGATTGAGGTTGAAACCCCGTACTTCAGCGGGAAGGTTACCGCTCTATGCATGACGACCCCCCTGTACGACCTCGTCATTGGAAACATCGACGGGGCGCGAGGGCCGAATGATCCAGAATGTTCGGGGGAAAACCCGAAGATGGAGCTTCCGCTGACACAGGGACCGCGAGATTCAGCGGAGAACAATCCTGTGAAGGATTTCACTCGAGCCCAAGGTGAAGCCTGGGCGCAAGAGACAGTGAATGAGAACATCATCGTATTGAATGAGTTCACGTGCTGGGCAGCTGGACTTACGTCGGCACGACCTCAACCGACCGACAGTGCAAAGGTGACGGAGTCGGCCAGCCAGGCCAAATGTCGGGACATGAACAAGCGGGTGAATAACCGGACAGGATCGGTTGAGCGTCATGACCCGTTAACAATGTCGGAAGTGACAACGATGGCTGAGATGCCGCCTCAGATACCGTTGTTGGATAGGGCTCGCCGAAAAAGAACGTGGAAACACAAGAAGAGATCGAGCGAGCACCGCAAGAAAGGGCGCAAGCGCCGTTCGAAATGCACAGGATAAGTGTTGAGGACGAATTGAAATGTGTTTGACAGTGCTATATCTTAAGTTAATGAGGTTGTTGTCCTGTGTCACAACTGTATGTCGAGTGAATCAAAATTTCTGTTACGGTGATGTGGTGTATAGTATGGTACAATTGTTGTAAAGACAGACCTTTGTACATATGTATTGCTTGAAGTATGTGATGGAGTATTGTATTCATGTACCTGTGTCTATATTCTATGTGTTGTGAGATTGAATTGTAATGTACAATTTTATTAAGTGATCTATTGTGAATGTGACGTGTCATGAGCGACGGACTATGTTACAGTCTCTGAGACTGTGGGGACTGTTCGCGCTCCTTTGTGTGGTTTTGAATATTATGAGATAATATTCTTAAAGTGGGGGGCAGTGTCACAAAACGAGCGCTCAAAAAGGGCGCGCCGCCAAATTCTCGCGACGAAACGCCGGAGTGACGCCGCGAGGTCAACGATGAAAAAAAAAACATCCAAAGACTCCCCGGGTGCGCGACTCTCTCCCTCGGAAGCGTAGGTTCGCAGACGAAACCTCCTCGTGTCGGCGGCCGAGCAAGCCCTGGAATTTTCTCGATGGAAAGGGGCGTGGTGATGCCGGGTTTAGTCAGCCATCGCGAACGGCCCCCGTATCGTCTCGCCCTTTCCCCCAGCCTTCGCTGCGCATCGCGCCGACGAAATGATGAGAACTTTCTGGAATCTCGCGCGGAAGGTATTTAATCGAGCAGCCGAGATGGGAGATCAGGAGAAGAAGGAAGTTAACGCTGGTGTGCGTAGGGTATCCCGCAGCGTCTGTCGGTGAAGGTTTTGTCCTTAGTGACAATGCAGGAGAAGAAGGAAGTTAACACCAGAGTGCGTAGGGTATCCCGCCGCGTCTGTCGGTGAAGGTTTTGTCCGTAGTGACAAAGCAGGGGAAGAAGAAAGTATGCGCCAGAGAGCGTAAGGTGTACCGCCTTGTGGGCAAAGCCTTTTGTTTTCCGTGACAAAGGAGGAGAAGAAGAGGATTTCCACCTGAGGGGTGAAGGCTCGGGCTACAGGCAAGAGTGTGTGTCTACCGCTATCGAGCGAAGACGCGTGGCAACAGCTGCGTGTGTGAAGCCGACGTGTTTCCGGCGAAGAAGTTTGAAGCTTGGAGAGTGGCCAATTGAAGACGCGAGGTTTGCTGGAAGAGAAACTTCGGGGGCAGCGGAACGACAACAACGCTGGACTTTGAGTGAGGGATTCTCGGAAGAGTATCATTCAGACTTTTGTTCCAAGAAGTTTGGAGTGAATAAGTTTTCTAACTCTTTAGTCTCTAAGTGTCTTGGTTGTTCAACGCATGCGACTTTATTGTAGTGCGTATTGTTTTCTGTGTCTGTTGTTTCGAGTGTGGCTGATTGTACTGTGTAGTACGTTGTTTGATTGGTGACATATTGTATTGAACTATTGTGGAGTGTGCATACTTGAGTATTGTTTTTGATCTGCCATTATTGAGAATATAATTTTTTTTGTTTATCAACTCTCGGCTCTGACTTGTTCTTTGGACCACAGCCGGCGTCCGCTGGCGCGCCAAAAAGGACCACTTCTAAATTGTCCACGCTTTCGTGGTGCGGTTCGGGGGGCCGATACTTCGGCCCTTGGAATTAGCCCGGCGATCGCCTCCCGAATGAACGGGACCTGTGACAGTAGCATATGTGCGTGCATTGTCATTCTATACATCACTATTTCCCGTATTATCTGTCTGTGCCTTGTGTGTATGTTTTAAAAAAAGTAAAAGGCTGGGCAAGTTGGTTTTAGTTTAGTACAAGCTGACGGTCGACAAAATACTGCACACAAGGAAAAGAAGGACACAGATGAGGCGCTTTCCTTGTGTCTCGGAATGTCTTCTCCGCGTGTGCCGTATTTTCGGGCCCCTCATTTTATATTATGTCACACCTTGACTGCGTTCTCTCTCGACCCGCCACGTGCACGGTGGTCTAGTGGCTAAGGCACTCGGCTGCTGACCCGCAGGTCACGGGATCGAATCCCGCATTTTCGATGGAGGCTGTAGGCCTACGTGGGCTCAGATTTGGGTGCACGTTGAAGAACCCCAGGTGGCCGAAACTTCCGGAGCCCTCCACTACGGCGTCTCTCATAATCATATGGTGGTTTTGAGACGTTTAACCCCACATCGATCGAATGACACCACGAAGACCGCTTCGACCTCGAGAGAGACTTTATTTCCTTGCATTGGCACTTTCAAGTTACGTGTGATCAAATCCAAAATTTCTGCTAGCCTCACTTCCTATAACATTTCAGTTTGTTGCTATCACATTCACTGCTTCGCTCTTGAGGCGAAACTGTGTGTTAGTGCGTGTGTTATTACATTTTTTCGTGTTTTCATAGCGATAGAGAATGGCCGAGCCGGGTGCCAGCGTCGTAGTCGTTCGCCGTTAAGTTCATTCGTTGAAGATCTGATGCGACTTACCAAGCGGAGGATAGTAAGACCCAGAAGTGGGGGAAGGAAATGAAGTGATGTGATCACTCGCGGAAGGGCGTTGTAACTGACTTGGTAGTGAGTAAATAAACGAATGAAACAGCATGAATTTTCTTGGTGAGCTAGGATACATGATCCGAATGAGAAGAAAAACAAAATGACTCAGTGTTAATCACAGATTTACCAACACATTCAATGTGAGTTTCACTGTGAGACCCCAAAATCTTCTATTAGGGCCGCTTTGAGTTTTTTTAAATGACCCTTTGTACTGCTTTGTAATTGAGCTGAACAACCGAGAGCCCTTTCTGTGTTTTTTTCTTGCCCGTATGTATTAGGAGCGAAGCACCTAAAGCTGTGGGTCTGCTTCTCTCAGTCGTCGTGGTGCGTGACCGCCTAGTTCGTGACAGCCTAGTCGGGGTTCGTGACTCACTCAGCACGTGCGGACAGACAGGTCGATGAACAGATGGACGGGAAGACAGACAGACGCACGGACGGGCGGACGAATGCTTCGCCCCACTCATCATCATTTACTGCGTGGATATGCTGAGATTTTTTCATTTAATAATTTTATGTTTATTTTTCTTTAATGGCACTCAGTACGCTTAAGAGGGTAACGGCAACGCACAACAATTAGAAAAGAGAAATCACAAAGCACAGATCAAAGAAATATAGAAAATATCATATTTATTAATAATTGAGTTTCACGTCCCAAAACCACGATATAATTATCAGAGACGCCGCAGTGGAGGGCTTTGGAAATTTCAACCACCTCGGCTTCTTTCCAAAATTTAGTAAATTATTGCGGCACAAAGATGATTATTACCATACACCAATAACGAGCAAATGATAACAAAAATAAGTTTGTTTTTATTACATACTGGCAATAAGCAGAACAAGTCACATGTTGAAGAAGACATTAAGGAGCTGATTACGTAATTATTGTTTGATGGATATTCTTAAATAGAAGGAACTCAGTGGTGCTTGTTAATGGTGTAGGCGGGCATTCATTACAAATTCTTGGGAGATATATGACTGGGTATGTTTTACTGCGTTCCAATTGGGAAATCGACAATGACAATGACTTTATTTTCGCATCAATACAGTGAATGATACGAAGGGGCGGACGGGAAAAGCTGTCGTTCAGACAGATTGACGAGGCCGCTGGCACCTTCATTGCATGCGCTTAACAGCAGCGATGCAGTAAAGATAAACCAACATAATTCAGCAATATATAACACAAGACATATACAGAAACAGAACAATAATGTCTAACTTTACTAAATTGCAATTCTTTGCAGAGAGAAAGCAAAAGAAAAAAACGCAATATGAAAAAATTACAGCATATCCAAGGAGTGAATGATGACGAGTGGGGCGAAACGTCCGTCAGCTCATCCCTACTTCCGTCCACCCGTTAGTTCTTGCTTCCGTACGTCCGCGCGACCACCCGTGCGTCCATCCATGCGTCCGTCCGTCTGTCTGTGCGTCCATCCATCCATACGTCCGCGCGTCCGTCTTCTAGTCCGTTTCTCGTCCGTCCATGCGTCCGTCCACGCGTCCATCTACTGAACACTCCCAAGTACCGCCATCTCCCACCTCCCATCCCGGTGGCTACGTACGACAACAACGGAGGACGGACAGACCCACGCCTTAAGAATCTTCGCCCCTAAAAAAACATACGTGGGGGCAAAATTTACATGTGATAGGCGTCAGAAGAATGTTTTTCGAGAATAGTTGTCTTGAGTTTAAGATAACTGTGTATGGTTTTTAAAGACGTGTTCTCTAATTGTAGTCCTTCGCAAATTATTCTGTTTAATAATCTTGGTAAGTTATTTCCGAGTGTTTGTTTTTCATGTGTTTCCACCATGCTAAATGACATTTTTAAAATGCGATGTGACATGGCGCGCGGAATACAGCAGCGGACTTCACTCATGAGTACCGTGAATCTGTTGCCGCTCGTTGGTCCTCGTGGCGCGTGCATTGCCGCTGAGCTCTGCGTTCGTATACTTCTCTACATAGATTAGGTTCACACTAAAGACCATTACTCTCGCCTGTGAGAGGCTAAGTTTTGTTGTCATGTGCGGGATGCGTTTGGTATATCTGTAATTTATAAACTACTATGTACTTTTTACAGCCGCTCCAACATATGATCCCGGGTACGCCAACTACCTCTACAGTCTGGTGTGGCCACGGAGTTCCAGACGATAGTGAGTTTGATCCTTGCCTCCGTTACGAATGCGTTCGTATTCTTGCGCTTTGCGCATCGTGCAGTCACACCGTCCGCGTTCCAGTACTCATAAGGCTCATTCATCCCCCCCCCCCTCTCGTGAGAGGGAAACGCCACAGCTGGTACTGTGCCAAGGAACTGGACACCGGCCATCGCGAGCATCAGACATTAAATGCCTTCCCATAAATTAGGCACTATAATTCACTATTAAAGTCTTGCACTTTTCATAAGTTAGAATTAACAATAATCAGACAACCACCACAAAGCACGCGCGAAGGACCGTTGGTAGGCATGCTCTGCTAGAATGACACAACGGTTTTCGTGCGGCAAGGACGTAAAGGGATGTTCGCGCGTGGCGCATCACCGGGACCGCCTTTCCGGTGCGCCCGGTGCGTTTAGTTTCGGTTTCTCCCGCATCCTGGTCCGGAAATTCGATTGAGGGCTCTAACCCTAACGAGGGCGCACACGAGGCCATGCGAGGACTCACTGACAGCGCCACCTCCGCAGTCCCTCTGCCTCGCTGGGAACCCTTACTCACGTTCAACGAAATAACAAAGCACTACTATCTGTCAAGAAGGGTATTCGCTCTCCCACACCCTGCCTTGTGCAGGGTGCAGGCAGTTACCCTTAGACTATTACAAGCCAGTGCGTATCTTGACCCTGCGGTTCTTCATGCCATCTACTCTGAACGGTATCCAAGTGCGGACTGCCCTGCCTGTGGACTATTAGCAACATTCAATGACGTGTTGTGGCAATGTAAAGCCGTCCGCTTCGCCTTCAGTGACGACAGGTGGGCAGCGCTCTTACGCAGCCCGAACTTAACGTTCAAACCCTGACTGTCCAGAGTGCCCCTGAACGCGCCGCCAAGTTTGGCTTGTCGTACCTTACGTGGGATTAGCCAGGTGGCGTGGGGTCTCACTGGACCCAAAATAGAGTTTCAATTATCATCATCATTATCAATCTCTCAAATTACGCGCGATATTTTTAATTTTTTAAAAACTGGGCTGGTCATAATTTTGGTGCAAAAGCGAATTGTCCTTATGAACAACCACCCTAAAATTATTAATTAAAAGTTAATTGAAGTAATAATGATAATTAATCATTTCTGAGGTATCTAAATGTAGTGGCATACTCGTTCCACCTCAGCCTAGTGAAGACAAGTGCCCAGCCATTATAGTTTTTATGGCAAAATGTGTATTGCTTATACACCCTTATATTGCCTGAGAGAAAGCGACAAATGGAAACTCGAAGCGAATGGCTGTTTACTCGGACACAGCACCACGAACTTCTACGCTCTTCTGCCACCACCGCATGCAGCGCGGCATTCGTACGGATTCTGCGGCTCCGGATAACAGGGAAAGCACGAGAGCGACATAAGAGAAACGAGAAAGAAATGCAACAATCCTGTGGTTACGAGATGTAGACTTCGGAAACGGGCTGAGTAAATCCATCCCGACCTTTTCAAAATGTGCGTGAGGAGGTCGCATAGGCTGAAGCAGACCGGATGGTTTCGTCGGCGTATTTTTGGGGCATTGGCAAGATGTACAAGCTGGACGTACTGCCTGACGGTTTTTGTAAGGCGCCGCCTGTAGTACTTTTGTCCTGGCCAGAGTACGGGCGAATCCAAGATGACCAAATGATGGCTCATCATGGCATGTACGCAACATGTCGTCGCGGAGAGCAGCAAGAATGACTAGAAGGTCATAGAATGAAATTTGTGTTTGTAGGGGGCGTCGTTTCGTAAAGGGAGAGATGACCGCGCAAACTGACGGGGGGGGGGGGGGGGTTGTGGGCGACGTCTCTCAAGGTATTCGATGAGCGGTAGCAGTTCTAAGTCTTTGCGCTGCTGCTGAATCACGTTTATTGGTGTTAGAATAGCAAGGTGACTGAGCTCTTTGTCCTTGTCTTCTGCAGTGGTCTCAATGGGTGCGCGGGAAAGACAGCCTGCGTCGGTGTTTTTCTGGCCAGACTTGTAAACTATCGTTATATCAAATTCCTGTAACCGAAGGCTCCATCTTAATTGCGGGACGGCCTAAAGTATCTTTCAAATGCGTGAGCATTTGAAAATATATAACGTTTGTGTGTGTAAATATATACATTGTTTGTGTGTGTAAAAATATATAATGTGTATGTGTAAAGTTGAAGCTGAACACCTACGATTTGATTACACTCATTCTGTGAGACTGATTGGGAAGCTGATAGTCTAACCCTGATAGACGTAGATAACTTGTGCAACTCAAAAATGAGAAGAATTGACGCGAATACAACTTAGACACTTCAATCAATACCATCTTAGTATATATATATTTTTTCAACGGCAGAGCGAGCACTCTTATATACGATTGTCCTAGTGAGGAGACTCCAAAAGACACGATATATTAGTGACATGGCAGACCGAATTTAATTCGAATTGAAGTCTCTTTGAAATAATTTTTCTTGAGTGCACGGAAGTGACTGCATGCCAAATAATCGTTTCACCGTTCGATTGCTCCGTCCGCTTTATTAAAGGTTGTCTATCTATAAAATCTCACGTACCCTCTGAGGGCACAAATCGAAAATTTGGCGGCTAGCAGTGAATAAAAATTTTAGAATAAAGGCGACATGAATGCAGCGTTCAAATGAAATATATCGATTACGCGAAAACAATACCTGGGGTTTTATGTTTCAAAACCACAATATGATTACGGGGGACGCCGTGATGAGGGGCTTCGGCAATTTCGATTATCTAGCGTTCTTTAACGTGCACATGACATCACCCAATATACGGGCCTCTACCATTTCACCTCCACCGAAATGCGACAGCCACGGCCGGGATCGAACCCGCGACCTTAGGGTGAGCAGCCAAGCATCGTAACCTAATCGTTACACCATGTTGGCGGACTGTTTTTGATTGATCGACATTCGTTGCAGTTCTTAGTGACGTCGAAGTCTGCAGAAAGCATCTTGTTAGAGCGAAGCGCTCAACATAACGAAACCCCGGTCTGGCTGCGCATTAGTAGCCGTGAGTCACATGTCGCAAGCCTTCCTAAATAATCACTCTTCCGGGCAGGTTAAATCTTTTCTATTTTTGCTTGTTTCAGTATCATTCAGTCTCCGACGAGCCGCAAGGACTTGTTCAGCGGGAGCAACGTTCTCAGCGTGGTCATCATTTGCGGTACACTGTTCCTCGTGTTCATGCTCATGATGTTCGTCATCACGGTCGTCATGCCAAGGAGTGAGCACAAGTTTGCACGCAATTCTCTTTCTTGTGCCGGGATTATCAATTGCCGGCTTCGTGTGCTAGTGCGGTCGCATTCCTAAAGGGACACTCCTTTAAAAAAAAGTTTGCATGAGCCGTGACCAGCTTAAGAAAAGCGCAATGTGATGCATGAGCCGTGACCAGCTTAAGAAAAGCGCAATGTGACAACTTAAATAAAAGGACTCTGTGTTAAACTCTAAAGTGTGTTCGGCGAACACCTGTGCATGTGCCCGAAGAGTTTCCTAAAAATTAACTAGAGGGGACTCTGGCGCTGCGATCGTTCAGCGACTATGGAAATGATGGATAGTACATGAATTTGTCAAGTCATCGTGCTTGTGGGTTGCGAATGAACTTGTGGCTTCGTTTATAGCAAGGTTTGGGTTTGTTACCGAAGTTACCGAATATCAACTAGAGGGGACTCTGGCGCTTCGATCGTTCAGCGGACATGGGAATGATAGGGAATCATGGGTAGTACACCCATCATTTCTATGCTCGCTGAAGCGCTGTGCGTTGCAGCTCCCGCAGACACTAGTGCCAGAATTTCCTCTAATGTATGGGAAACCCTATGCCTGAGCCCATTGAGACGGGGTCGGCCAGGACGAAACATGACGCGCGCGTCTCTCTTCTTGGATGAGTGGGTACACTTAACAGAGCGACGCTACACAAAGCGCACGCCAGGCGCGACCGGTGCCAACGGCGTCCATTAGTGCACCCCCGTGGCCACCTGGCGCCGTGACAGGGTACGGACAGAGGGAGGGGCGGACAGACGTGCCTATGAGACATCAAAGGCTTTCGCCGTAACAGCAAAGTTGCATGGGTGATTTTAGGAGCTTAACGTGGTCTTCTTGGAGGACTTTAGGTCTTTTCTGGCGTATACCGAGTTGAGCCAAGCCACAGTCTGTCAAAGGCCAGCACACAAGGCTAACGTGCAAACTCGGCTGTGGCATCCTAGGTAGACGTGCACCCTTCGTCGATCGTGTTCCGCTTACGTCACACTGGGAAAACTCTGCGCGGCGGCTGTGCAGGCTCTCTGCGTCAGTGGCGTGGATTGGCGGCAGCTGCTCTTCGGACCATGCGCGCCTAGGCGAACAGCGTTTTTTGCGGACGGCGGACGTTTTATCACAAGCTTGAAGAGCGAAGCTCTTAAACCGCTTCATTTCATTGCTGCAAATAACCGCTTCACAATGCCAAAACTACCAATGTGGTTGCCATTGAAAAGTCTTTCTTTAAGCCAAAAGAAAAATTATGGCAGATTTTCCCTGGGCCTTTCTGGTTAGTCCTCGTTATTTATTTCCTTGTTTCCTTTCTTTATCTTTCTCTCTTTCGTGCATTTTTTTACTTTTGCCTCTATTACTTTCTATTTATGCCTGTCGATAGCTTCTCTTTCTGTCTTACTTTAGTTTTCCCGTCTCTCTTTCGCGTGTTTTTATCTCCTTTTCTCGATTTCAGTGTTTTTACCTTTTCCACATCTTTTTATGTCCTCTCTCTCTCTTTCTGTGTATATTTTCTATCCCTTTCTTTCTTTTTTTTATTGAACTTGTTCGTTTTAGTTCTAAATTCTCTTCTGCTTCACATTGTAGTGAGGCTTGGCCGATTTCCGCGCACGGTGTTGGGGCTTGCCCGGTACCCACTTGAGCAGTCTTGTAATGACATCGCATAAACAACGGTGAACTATATGATGCATTGGAATTCAAACGTAAAAACCGACAGTAAATGCACATGGCAACAGCCCGCCCCTACAGCCTCCACAGCCAACTCACAATGTTTGATTTCAACGGCGTCTGCAAGGGGCCGTCGAAAATATTTCTGTTCTAAGCAGACGTTTACACTTAACGCCAACAGATTCAGCAAATATCATTGAGTCAATGCGCTCAGAATTACAAAATTAAAACAATTGTTGAAATACCCAGCTTCACACCGAGACGCGTCATTCTTTTTGGTGGGCGGAGCGCTCAGACGGCTAACACCGAATGGCCGGAGCTTCTGCCACCGCTTCCCTAGCGTCTCAGCGTTAGTGCACGCGGTCCAATGAAGCCGAATACTTGTACATAGATGTTGAATGAAATTATTCACCTCGTAACTGTGTAAATAAAATTAGGTCCTTGTAAGTATGTGTCTTCCCCACTGGAAAACATCGCCTATATGAAAAACAGCGGTGGCCAGTACGAGACCCGCTTGACCGCACACATTACACGGCTTACATTTTGCCGCCAGTCCATTGAGAATGGTAGAGAAGAGGCTTGGACACGCTCACTCTGTGCTTGAGCACAACCTTCAGCTCGGGGTTATATGCTCTTTCTCCATCAAAAGGCCTCCGCCTTTGTTATGGTGAGAAGCAGGGCAATGACAACTGGTGTTCTTGCGCCGATCACCACGAGCTTTGAACAGTTTCGAATCAGTAACCGTAGCACGTCCACTGCACGTATTATGACCAGCGCTCGTCTCAAAGCAACAAAAATCAACATAAATCTTTTTTTTTATTGAAGCCTGCCTGAAAGATTCATGTATAACGCTTAATGCTACAAATGCGCATGCATTACATCTTGCGGTCCACTGTGCGAATACTAAAAGGTTTGTGGACGAAATTCTGCATGGACTATCGTTTGTGTCATTGCGATATCGATTATATGTACACTCCAGGCACATTTTTGCCGTTGCCGATACCTTGAAATCGCGTGTAAAGCCCAAGGGCTATGAAACTGCCACACGTCCCATACTCTTTGTGCGAGTGAAAGTGGGGACGAAACGCGCTGGCCGTCTTCGGTCGCGCGAAGGGCCCATGGAGGGTCCCAGGGAAAAGATTAGTAACTCCGACAGGAAACGTCTACAATGAGCTGCTGGACATGGTCACGCGTGCTTTATTTCGACAGAGATCAGCAGAGGGCCCATACATTTCACGTGGTGTGCTTAAAACACACAGTTTGCGTTGAAGCAACAGACAGCACGGAGCCATTTCACTAGTTGGGATGGCCGATTTCTGTAGTACATGTTCACACGCGTGGGCCACTCTATACATTCGTTGTTGAGCATGGTCGAGATTTATATTTGGGTTCACAGGTGCACCCAATGATGACGACCATAAGCGTGCGCAGGTTTCCCCTTTAGGGGAAGGGGTGTTGAAGGTTCGTGGCAGCGTCCCCTCACCCTATCATGTTAATGCACGGGTCTGACGTTGGACATTGCGCACCCACCCTCTCGCGCCCTCCCTAATATGTCAATGTAGGTAGCTAGCTTTGCCCCCCCCCCCCCTGCCCTTGTCCCCCCTGCCCCTCCTGCGTGCATGCTTATGATGACGATGTACTAGTCCCGCGCTTTGGCAACTCAATTCTGTGAATGCCAGGCGACAAAGGTGAGCCTGGAGGGTCATTGATTTGTAGTTTAATTACGGTCATTGCCTCGAGCACCTGGAAGCTCTTACGCTTGCAGTCAGCTGAAGACGGGCTTTGTAACATGAAAACCTTTCCAGCAGCTACGCCTCATGTTGAGACCACAATCCAGTTGAAATAGTTTCGGCCAACAGGTCCATGTGTTGCGTCGCCTGTGTCTCACAGGCAGCTCATCATTTCGGCGTTTCGTGAGTAGCGCATGGTCAAAAACTACACCATCTTCCCGAAGGGGACCATGGGGTGCAAAGCATTTCTTAGCGAACTTCGGTGACTTTGGATCTATCTATCTATCTATCTATCTATCTATCTATCTATCTATCTATCTATCTATCTATCTATCTATCTATCTATCTATCTATCTATATATATATATATATATATATATATATATATATATATATATATCTGTCTATCTGTCTATCTGTCTGTCTGTCTGTCTGTCTGTCTGTCTGTCTGTCTCTCTATTCGCCGACGCCTTCTAGGTCTCCTGGCCGTTTCGGTAATGGTATCGATACCAAAAATGGTATGGCAAATGAAAATCATGGCATTGTCATGAATATCATGGTTTATATTTCATGGTCTTGCTGCACTTGTGGTGGTTTCGTTCACACGACATATGACAAAACTGGTGTGGTATGACAATACTGCATGGCGAACGTGAGCGACAGACCCTAACGCAGAAATCATGATATGCATGTCATGTAAGACATGACTACACGCCACGCTCATGGTGCGCTGGCGGTCGTTTCACTAGCTTTACATATACTAAAGTTTGTATTACGGGACGCGAATAGATGACGGAAGTATATGACTGGTGCAAACATGATATTCATGAGATGCGTGTCATGTAAGAACATGACTACACGCCACGCTCATGATGCACTCACGGCTGCTTTGCTAGCTTCACATACACCAAATTTGGTATGTGACGCGAACGGACGACAAAGGTAAACAACTCTTCCAAACATGACAATGGTAACACGCGCGTCATGTAAAACATGCCTATATGCTACGCTCATAGGGCGCTCGCGGCCGTTTCGATAGCTTCACATATACTAAATTTGTTGTTACATGACGTTAACGGCTGACGAAGGTATATAACTGGTGCAGATATGATAAAGATTACATGCGTGTCATGTAAGAACATGATAACATACTAGCTCATAGCGCGCTCGTGGCCGTTTCGCTAGCTCCATATATACCGAATTTGGTATCACGTGACGAGAGCCCCGCCACGGTGGTCTAGTGGCTAAGGTACTCGGCTGCTGACCCGCAGGTCGCGGGATCGAATGCCGGCTGTGGCGGCTGCATTTCCGATGGAGGCGGAAATGTTGTAGGCCCGTGTACTCAGATTTGGGTGCACGTTAAAGAACCCCAGGTGGTCGAAATTTCCGGAGCCCTCTACTACGGCGTCTCTCATAATCATATGGTGGTTTTGGGACGTTAAACCCCACAAATCAATCAATCAATCAATCAATCAATCACGTGACGAGAATAGACGAAGGTGAATGACACGTCCAAACAAGATAATCGAAACATGCATGTCATGTAAAACATGACTACATGCTATATAGTGTGCTTGCGGCTGTTTCGCCAGCTTCACATATACCAAATTTGGCATTACGTGACGTGAATGGATGACGAACACACATACCAGGCGCAAACATTATAATCATGACACAGTCATGTGCGGCATAATACACGTACGTCTCGTAACGTCGGGCTAATTTTAGAGTGACTTATCAAATCTCCTAATTTGTGCTTCGCATATCATTGATTCCCATTGTACGTGGGATCTGCCCATTTTTAAATCGAGACACTCGCTAGCAGACGCTGCCTGCGACGGCTTCGTGAGACGCCGCGGCAAGGAATGCCTAGAGGAGAGGGGGTGGTGGTGGTGGTAGTGGTGGTGGTGGTGGTAGTGGTGAGAAGAGGAGAAAGGCACCTAATTTCTGCTGCCCGGTCGGGAGCACTGCGCAGTGCCTAAGAGGGTGAGCGAGCTAGGTTAGAAGATGCTTCCTGTGTTGGCGTGACGAGGCAGCAGAAAGGGAGCGTAGGAGGAGAGAGAGGGGATGGTATGCCCATGTGCCATGGGGGAGCGAGCGCAAGCAGCTGGTAGAAAAGAAGTGGGGAAAGTGAAGTGCAGCTGGGAAAAAGAGTGAAGCAGGAGAGTCGCGCGTGCGTAATTTGAGTGCGGACTATGGACGCGTGACATACTCCCGAGCAAGAGATCCTCCACATCTAAAAGTACCATATCGTACGTCGTCATTGGAAGAACAACGGAGGATTAAAAAGCGGATCCGTATTTTGGAACAGTGCCTTGAAACTGTGATCTGGTCATCACGGCCCATTTATGTGACGGAGTCAAAATTTCTAGCGTTGTGCTTATGAATGATAATATTCGCCTTCAGTTCACTTGCCAGACCCTAGCCGATTCCGCGCCAAGTGAACCCATGGAGGTACAGGTATCCTGCAGAAGGTAACTTAAAAAAAAACATTACCATTGCGAGCTTCATTTATCATGACAAATGTCACACAGACCAAATATGCAGTTTCAAATCAACTAGTAATAGGCGATGCAACGAACACAGTCATGAGGTTATAAACGCTTCTTTTTGGCAGTGTCAAGGAAGCACCACGCGGGTCACAGGAGGAGGCACCAGCACCCCCATGACGTCGACAACCGTGAGTATATTGGCGCTTACAGAAGTCGTGTGGCTCTTCCGGCACCGCGACAGCGGTAACGGTGATAGGCTCGTTCACTTTTAACGCGGCACGCATCACCGACGAACATCAAGCAGTTTTTTCAGCTAGCGCCATTCAGTTTCAGTACGTGTCCGTTGTACTTAGTTTCAAGTGACCAATAAGGAGAATGCCATGCAGGGAAGGAGTGGAGGTTTCGGCATGATTAGTGGTCTTCAAGTTGTAAGCGCACGGGGCGTCAACACAAAACTGGCTCTTGAGACACGAAGCGCAACGTACCAGCAGGGGGTTTGTTCAGCACCACACATACACTCGAACAGGGTCACCGCTCGTGCTCGCTGCAGTGCTTCATTAGAACAGTGCTTATGTTAAACGACTGCCACGCCTCGTACTGTTCAAGAGCAGATTGTTTCTGTTTTCTCGGGTTTTCCCAACCATGGAACGTTTCATCTGAATGCTTAGCTTTGGCTACAGACCTTTCCATGGGAGGTTGGGCATCCCAAACTAAACCAGCATAATCCGCGCGCTATCTTGCTGGAGGAGTCTTGTGGGTAGCAAGATGAGTGTCATCAAGTAGTTTGCCTGGCGCCCTTATTTCTTCACTTTAGTTGGTCAGTCAGTCAACTTTAATTATATAAAAATAAATTGTCTCGAGAAGCTGATCACCCTCAAGAGGGTGAGTCGGGAGTGGACCGCACCGACGTTGGGACAGAAAGGACGAGTCACTCCACTGAATTGCGAACCGTCTGTACAGCCCGGATTTGAGGGCATCTCGGTCCGAGCAGGTTTTGATGGGATCTAGTTTCATTTACAAAAGCTTGTAGCACTGCTCCGGCCAAAACGCGGAGAAACCCATGAAATTCGTGATTGTTTCAGATCGTCCTGCTAAGGTTATGCGTAGGACGCAATTAGTCATGTTCATTCGAAACTTACGCGACCACCAACGATAACGCCATGAGGTTTGATCACTGTAAAAACCATGCCGATGATCAGTTGACTATATATATATTTCACTCCCTACACCCCAAACCCAGTGCAGGTAGCATACCAGATTCTACGATCACGTTACCCTCCCCGCCTTCCCATTCTCCTCCTTCTCCCTCTCTCCGAATTTTAGGGACGATGCTTCTTAGGACGTCAGCCGTTCGTCCCCATTAACGTTTGATTGGAACCGCCGCTCGGTGAGTCTAGAATTCGGCCATAAATGGCGCTACTTGTACTATATAACGAATGCATATACGCTGAGAAATGCAAAATCGTCTCACACTAGAGAGCGTTTTGTAGCCCCGTAGTTGGAGTTCAGAGTTCAGTTCAGTTCAGAGTTCAGTTCGGACTGGCACGGTGGATGGACGTGTTTTTGAGCGCTCCCGATCGACTGCATAGATAAGTGGTTTTGAATGTTTTGAGCTTGCCTTTGTAATTAATAAGAGAGCTGGTAAATCTTTGCAGCACTTATTACATTGTACGGCTTTTTCGGAGTCAGTCACCAGGTATTTACTAGTTTGTGCGTGTGTGTGTGTGTTTGTTTGTGTTTTTTCTCTAGCTACCCTGTGGGGTAGGTGCACGTAGATTAATCACGCAAATTTTTGTAGTAGAGCTTAGACTTTCTCTTTTTCGTAGAACAGATATTGTGTTTTGTAATTATCGAGTAAGACAAGTACAATTACATTACAAGACAAGTACAAGACAAGGAGAATTGGTGTCATAAAGACATGGTTAAAAAGCTGTAAGGTGTTCAAGATGTGGGGTGAGTTTGAAAATAGACCCAAGTGCAGAAGCGAATAGAGAGGACGCTGACGCGAAGTGTAGGCAATGTGAGGTCGAGGAAAAAATGGAGAAAACGATGATTGCCCAAAGTGAACTGCTGATGAGAATCACCGAGTTGAAGAATGCGTTGGCGACAGGGCAAGAGAAAACGAGGGCAATGAGAGAAAGGCTGATGTCCGCCGAGGAAGCACTAGCCAAGGTGTACAAAGGAGCGGCCGATGGAGAGAACAGTAGGGCACTGGCAACCACAACGACGGAGAAGAAAAAGCAAGCAAGTTTGGAAAAAACAGGTTCAGCCGGTTCAATTGTCGCAAAGCCCAGCTTCAGCGAAGTAGTGGTTGGGCTGGGAGGGGACAAAGTAGCCGGCGTCACAGGTGCAAGTAACCCCCATATGCAGGACGCTCCAGCTAAAAAGTCACAGCATGTGATAATTGCCGGTACTCGAATTTAAATGTATGTGCAGAAGCAATCATAGAAAGGGTAAGAGGTGACAAGAGGGTTGCAGTAGAGAAGTTCCCAGGATGCAAGCTGGAAGCAGTCATGAGGCAAGCGAGTGCAAAACTCAAAACTACAGCTGATATACGAAACCTCGTGATAAATTCAGGTGGTTTAGACGATGTCTTAAATGAACATACGGCAGGACTAGCGACCACACTGGCGAAAGGGGTCGATGACATGTGCGCCACTTCTCCTCAGGTGCAGGTAGTGATATGCACGATACCGGAGTACCGGTGCGTGACGGCAACCTGCAAAGAGCGGTTGTCAACGCAAACCAAGAGATATGGTGGATGAGTCGAGAGAAAGGCTTTGAGGGGGTGGAAATAAACAGAGAGGTGCATAGGTGCGGTGGTTTTCAACGAGACAAAATTTACTTCGATAGGTGGCTAGGTCATGAGGTAGTTTGGCGACTTGCAGGACGCGCAGTAGCTTTTTTGGGGGGCAAGCGAGCCCTTCGGGGTGCAGGATAGCTAGTGTAGCGGCGAGAGAAGGAGAGACGTGAGATGACGTCGAAGGCGGCCGATGGGGCCGTGCCGATCTCGCCACTTTATTCCTGGCCTGAAGCGGAGCCACGTCGGTTACCAGCGTCCGCCACGCCAGGCGTGTCAGCTCGTTCTCCTCGCGCAGCTCGACCTAGCATCAGCTGCGTGAGAGGCGCGGCGCGGTGATCAAGAAATGATGGCGAAGATGATGGCACTACAGGGCTCCCCCCCTAGCGCTTTGCGCGATTCGAAGGCATATGAAAAAAGAAAGAGAAAGAGACTATATACATGAACGACAATCCGCAAGGTGTCCGTTTTGGAAGTTCTAGTTTGTCAACGTGTAGTGACCATCGGGAACCAGTGGGTCTCTGGCGGGCGACACTGGGAATGGCGCAGCGGACGAGGGTGGCCAGGCAGGCACGCTGTTGGAAGGAGCGGGCGAGGGTCGTGATGAAGGGACACCCTTGTCGACAGCGAGCACCAACAACAAGGTGAAAAATGTCCAAGGGCCGAGAACACACACCGGCCGCCCCGGCGCGGCCGATTGTCGCGCGCACTCGGACACTGATGCTCAAAAAATGAACTGCAGCATGAGCGCAGCACGGCCAGTTCAGAGGGTCCAGCGTTACCTCCACGTTGGAGCTGGTGGGGACGACGACAGGGAGTGCGGTCAACCCTGGCAGTGCACCCACCGTGCCGGTACCGTCGCTTCCGGTTGCACATCAGCGGGCGCGGCGGCCGCCTGGTCGGCCGAGCAGGGTGCAGATAAGTCTGAAACGGTGCGCTCTGCACCGACGAAGTGCGACATGGTTTACAGTGACAACGAGCCGGCCCAGAGGGCACTGACAGACCGCTTTCCCCGACCTCTGACGACGCGCGACGCGTAGGCGTACGCCGATGAGTCGTCGCGCTGTTCGAGCCAAACCCGACGTCCGGTGATGCGAGACCGAGCGACAGGCATGCGGCGTCACAGCTGTCATGGGCCGTCGACGGCGCCGATATGCTCGAGCACGCGCACGCAGTGGCAGGCGGATGGCCCAACTGCGCATCCGTTGGGGCACGCACGGTGTGCTCCACCCGCGGTGAGCCAGGCGTGTGGCCCTCGGGACCCCCTGACATCGCCACAGCATCACGCACGTCCAGCCGTGCATGCCCAGGGGCCCGAATCCCCGCAGGACACATCGAGGATGATGTCAGTAGGCGCCGGCAGTCCACGAGGCCCTGAGCAGCAGGCACCGGTGTGCAGGGGAAACTGATGGCGTGGAGTGTCACAGCGGGCTCTGGGTCCACAGTGCGAGTGGTGCCGCGGGCCTCCACAGGCGCCTGGACAGGCGGGGAGTCTGCAGGAAGGTCAGCTGGCCCAGCCGAGGTCGTCATGGAGTCTGGTGGGGCCACGGTGTCACGTGCCGTCGCTTTCGTGGAGAACGTGCAGGTGGCAGGTACGTGTGATGAAGCTCCGCACGGGGGCTCTGAGGGAATGTACCTCTCGGAGGGAAGGTCAGTCGCAGTGGGGGAGTCTTCTACCTCGCGGTCGTGATCAGGTGCAGGAGTGGATGTTTCTGTGACCGGATCAGGTGTAGAAGTAGTCGAAGCCGGGGTACCGAGGTAGCGGTCAATGGAGGGCTGCGGACCGGTTCGTACCTTGCTCTGCGACGCCGGGGAAACTTGCCTGGTGCGGGTAAACGGAAGCGGACGGTATGTGTTGCCGCTGCGGGCGAGCACCGCAGCGCAGAGGGCATCGTAAGGCTGCGGGCTGGTGCTTGAAGTGGCAGCGAGATGGCGCAACTCTACCGGAAGGGCGTCGAGAAGAATGGCGTGCATCTGCAGCTGGTCCGTGACGCCATTCACCGCAAGAACGGCGTCGAGCTGCATAAACCATACCTTGGGGTAAGTTGATTGGTACGGCGGCACTGGTGGGCAGAGTTGCGGGAACATGGCCGCGGGCCGCTCGGCGAAGGGCGTGTTCTCCGGGTCACCAATGTAGCGGCGAGAGAAGGAGAGACGTGAGATGACGTCGAAGGCGGCCGATGGGGCCGTGCCGATCTCGCCACTTTATTCCTGGCCTGAAGCGGAGCCACGTCGGTTACCAGCGTCCGCCACGCCAGGCGTGTCAGCTCGTTCTCCTCGCGCAGCTCGAGCTAGCATCAGCTGCGTGAGAGGCGCGGCGCGGTGATCAAGAAATGATGGCGAAGATGATGGCACTACACTAGCAACGAGGAAAACAACCAGGGACACTCTTTGACAGGTGGTATGGACAGATACGATTCCAAAGTGGCACCAGTATCTAAGAGAGGTTGAGTCCGGGGCAGAAATAGACGTAGCCACGAGCGCCAAGCCAATTGAGGCATAGGATATATTAACATGCAGTGTGGCAGGAACCGGCTGAAGTGAGAAAAGATAGAACAGCTAAGGGAGGAGAGGCCGATGGTATACGGTTTTGTAGAAACATATCTTGGGTACATGGAACAACCGCCTAACAATCCGGGCTACGCGTGGGAATATTGTAATAGAACAGAAGGCGGCAGAAAGGGTGGTGGTATTGGGGTATTCATTCATAATAGTACAGACTGGAAAAGGGTCAAGAAGGAGTGCAAGGAACATTTATGGCTAAAAAGGAAAGTGGCAGGGCAAATGGCACTCCTTGGTTTCGTGTACTTGTGGACGGGAGCAAAGGCCAGAGATGAAAACCAGGCAGTGGTAGAGTGTATATCAAAGGACATTGAGGAATTAGGAGGAGAGTGCGAGATAATTTTACTATGAGATATGAATGCGCACATGGAGGATATAGATGGGTATACCGACCCAACAGGCAAAATGATCTTAAATATGGGTGAAAGGCATGGTTTGATCATTTGCAACAGTACCGAGAAGTGTGAAGGGCAAATAACATGGGAGGTAGGAAGGCTGCAGTCGGCGATAGATTACGCACTGATATCACATATGATGTATGATAGGCTCAGGCGAATGCACATAGATGAATGTGTCTCCAGACGTCTGGGTACTGATCACAAACGTATCAAGCTAAGTTTTCGAAGAGCAGTGAAAGTGGGTAGAAGACAAGATGAGCAACTACAGGAAAAGTTTTATTCAGAAAGGCAAATAGAGATAGCTACTAAACAAATTGAGAAAGTAATCACTGAGGATAATTCAACAGCGTGCACATCATCATCATCAGCCTGACTACGTCCACTGCAGGACAAAGGCCTCTCCCATGTTCCACCAGTTAACCCGGTCCTGTGCTTGCTGTTGCCAATTTATACCCGCAAACTTCTTAATCTCATCTGCCCACCTAACCTTCTGTCTCTCCCTAACCCGCTTGCCTTGTCTTGGAATCCAGTTAGTTACCCTTAACGACCAGCGGTTATCCTGTCGGCGCGCTACATGCCCGACCCATGTCCCTTTCTTCTTCTTGATTTCAGCTATGATATCCTTAACCCCCGTTTGTTCCCTAATGCACTCTGCTCTATTCTTGTCTCTTCAGGTTACACCTACCATTTTTTTTCCATTGCTCGCTGCGTCGTCCTCAATTTAAGCTGAACCCTCTTTGTAAGTCTCCAGGTTTCAGCTCCGTAGCTAAGTACCGGCAAGATACAGCTGTTATATACCTTCCTCTTGCGGTATAGTGGCAATCTACCTGTCATAATTTAAGAGTGCTTGCCAAATGTGCTCCACCCCATTCTTATTCTTCTAGTTACTTCAATCTCGTGGTTCGGCTCCGCGGTTGTTACCTGCCCTAAATAGACATAGTCATTTACAACTTGAAGTGCACTATTACCTATCTCGAAGCGCTGCTCTTTTTCGAGGTTGTTTTACATTACTTTCGTTTTCTGCAGATTCATTATAGGACCCACCTTTCTGCTCTCCTTGTCTAACTTTGTAATCATGAGTTGCAATTCGTCCCCTTAACTACTCAGCAATGCAATGTCATCGGTGAAGCGCAGGTTACTAAGGTACTCTCCATTAACTCTTATCCCTAACTGTTCCCATTCTAGGCTTCTGAAAACCTCCTGTAAGCACGCGGTAAATAGCATTGGGGAGATTGTGTCCCCCTGCCTTACACCCTCCTTGATTGGTATTCTGTTGCTTTCTTTATGAAGCACTATGGTAGCAGTTGATCCCCTGTAGATTTCTTCCAGAATGTTTATATATACTTCATCTACGCCCTGATTCCGCAGTGTCTGCATGACGGCCGATATTTCTACTGAATCAAACGCCTTCTCGTAATCTATGAAGGCTATGTATAGTGGTCGGTTATATTCTGAGCATTTCTCTATTACCTGATTGATAGTATGAATGTGGTCGATTGTTGAGTAGCCTGTTCGAAATCCTGCTTGTTCCTTTGGTTGATTGAATTCTAATGTTTTCTTTACTCTGTTAGCAATTACCTTTGTAAATAGCTTGTATACTACAGAGAGCAAGCTAATCGGCCTGCAATTCTTCAAGTCCTTGTCATCTCCTTTCTTAGTTATTAAGATGATGTTAGCGTTCTTCCAAGACTCTGGTGCCCTTCCCATCAGGAGACACCTCGTAAACAGGGTGGCTAGTTTTTCTAACACAATTTGTCCTCCATCTTTCAGCAGATATGATGTTACCTGATCTTCACCAGCAGCTTTGCCTCTTTGCATGCTCTCCAAAGCTTTTCTGCCTTGTTCTATCATTACTGGTGGGGTGTCATCTGGGTTACTGCTAGTTCTTATAGTATTAAAGTCGTGGTTGTCCCGGCTACTGTACAGATCTTTGTAAAACTCCTCCACTACTTTAACTATCCTATCCATATTGGTAGTTATTTGGCTTCTTTGTCCCTTAGTGCATATATCCCATTTTTGCCTATCACAAGATTCCTCTTCACTGCTTTGACGCATCCTCCGTATTTCAGAGCGTGTTCAAATCTCTCCATGTTATACCTTCTTACATCGGATACCTTACGCCTATTAATCAACTTCGAAAGCTCTGCTAGTTCTATTTTGTCTGTTGTACTTGAGGCTTTCATGATTTGACGCTTCTTAATGAGATTCGTCGTTTCCTGCGAAAGCTTGCCAGTGTCCTGTCTAACTACCCTGCTTCTAACCTCCACTTCACACTCCGTAATGATACTCGTCAGATTATCATTCATTGTATCTATGATAAGGTTGGTTTCCTCACTAAGAGCCGAGTATCTGTTCTGAAGCGAAACTTTGAACTCCTGTACTTTCCCTCTCAGTGCTAGCCCATTGATTGGCTTCTTGCGTATCAGTTTCTGTCGTTCCTTCTTTAAGTCTAGGCGAATTCGAGACCGTAACATTCTATGATCACTGCATCGTACCTTGCCAACCACTTCCACATCCTGCACGATGCCTGGGTGTGCACTCATTATAAAGTCTATTTCGTTATTATTTTCGCCATTAGGGCTCCTCCATGTCCACTTGCGGTTTCCTCACCAGAGAAGGATTGGCCACCCTGGTGCAGTATCTGGCCACTACCTCCCACATGCATACGTCAAATAACTCACGGCTCTCAGTCCCCAGCAGCTGCGAAGTAACTGACCACGGTGGTGGTCAGATCTGCAACGCAGCAGAGGGTGCTAAAAATTTCTGGATCCGGACAGGCCGCCATTGGAACCTGAACTTGGCAACGTTTAACGCTAGAACCTTATCTAGTGAGGGAAGTCTAGCTGTACTGTTCGAGGAGCTAGAGGCTGTTAAATGGGATATAAAAGGCCTCAGTGAGGTTAGGAGGACAGATGAGGTCTATACGGTGCTACAGAAGGGGCCTGTCCTTTTTTATCGGGGCTTGGCTGACAGAAGAGAACTGAGAGTGGGGTTCCTAATTCACAGAAACATAGCTGGCAACATAGAGGAATACTATAGCATTAGTGAAAGGGTGGTAGGTATCGTAATTAAACTGAATAAGAGATACAAGATGAAGGTGGTACAGACCTACGCGCCTACATCCAGCCATGATGACGCTTCAGTTAAAAGCTTCTATGAAGACGTGGAATCGGCAATGAGTAAGGTAGAAACACAGTATACAATACTGATGGGAGACTTTAATGCAAAGGTAGGGAAGAAGTATGTGGGGGACCAGGCAGTAGGAGATTATGGCATCGGTACTAGAAACGCCAGAGGAGAGCTACTAGTAGAATTCGCAGAACGCAATAATTTACGGATTTTGAATACCTTCTACCGAAAACGAGGAAACCGCAAGTGGACATGGAGGAGCGTGCACATACACGAATATAATTAGAATGCTTGAGCTAGAGCTTGCTAAAGGACGGGAGCAGTCACCCCGGAAAAGAAGACACAAACCCAAGAGTTGGTGGAATGAGGAAGTTCAGAGAGTCATAGCAAAGTGTCAGGAAGCCTCTAGGGAACACAGACATGCTAAGCAGCGGGTGAACCGACAGATGATGTTGAATGAAAATGGCAAATCTTTCTAAGCTGTAGAAGGGATGCATCCCTTCTGGTCAATGAAAAGATTAGAAGAAAGGAAGCTCAGTGGCTGGCAGAAGTACATAAAAAAGATAGAAATGCAGCTGCGAAATTTTTGAACCATCTAAACTCCCTAGGAAATGAGACGAGCCTAGAGCAGAGGTTTATAACCACAGCTCAAGGTTCTAGGCTGGAATGGGACGAAGCTATTGAATATATAAGAACAAGGATGACAGAAAATTTTCAACAAAGAAGTGCTTTATGCACTACAATAGACAAGGATGAATCGAGTGGCGCAACAGCTCCATTTTCACAACGAGAGTGGGAAAGTGCTGAGAAGAGAGTTCCTAGTAGTACATCAACACGCCCAGACGGCATTCCAATTACGCTGATAAATACATTTTGTCCGAAGTCTAAGCAGGCTTTGAGAGAGGCAGTGAGCAAAATAATAATTGATGATGAAGTCCCCGATGGATGGAAACTCAGCAGAATGAGCATGATCTGCAAAGGAAAATCGGACAAAGCTGACATAAGCAACTACAATCCTATAACAGTGACATCAGTGGTTTACAGGCAGGCGATGCAGATTATAAAGGAAAAACTGCAGGCATGAATAGAGTATGAGGGGGTGCTGGGAGAACTGCAGAATAGGTTTCGGAAACACAGGAGCGTGGAAGACAATCTGTTCTCACTGACGCAGTGCATCGAAATAGCAGAAAAGGAACACAGGCCCCCGTGGCTAGAATTTTTGGATATCAAGGGAGCGTACGATAGCGTGGTTCAGGAGGACTTGTGGGGAATACTGGACACACTAGGTGTGGAAGATGGAGTCACTAATCTTGTAAAAGATATCTATAAAGGTAACAAGGAAACAGGTATCCAAGCCTGCAGAGGTAAAACAGGGGCTCAGGCAGGGTTGTCCTCTGTCACCCTTGTTATTCATGATGTACCTACAAGGCTTAGAGGCCAAATTAGAGGGAAGTGGACTGGGCTTCAACCTCTCTTTCGTCAAACAAGGAAAACTCATCGCACAGGAACTACCAGCATTGATGTACGCATATGATATAGTACTAATGGCCAACAACAAAGAAGATTTGCAGAGATTGATCGACATCCGCGGTAATGAGGGAGATAGGTTAGATTTCAGATTCAGTAAGAAAAAATCAGCAGTCATGTTTTTAATGATAATGAAGGTAGTGAGTTTAGAATACAGGAGGTCACGCTAGAGATAAAAGATAAATACAAATATCTGGGCGTATGGATAAGTGATGGGGCCGAGTACCTAAGAGAACACGAAATATACGTGACAACTAAAGGTAACACGAATGGAGCGCTGATGAAAAACTGGGCACTGTGGAATTACAATTGGTATGATGTTGTGAGAGGAATATAGAAAGGGGTCATGGTTCCTGGTCTGACGTTCGGCAATGCAGTCTTGTGCATGAGATCAGGAGTTCAAACAAGATTAGAAATTAGGCAACGTGGAATAGGTACGCTTGCCTTAGGAGCTCACGGGAATACACCAAATCAGGGAGTACAGGGTGACATCATTTCAAGGCAGGGAAGCTAGCAGAAAGATAAAATTTGAGAAGCGATTGAGAGAAATGGGGGAGGAGCGTTGGGCTAGTAAGGTTTTCAGCTACTTGTACATGAAGAATGTCGATACAAAATGGAGGAAGCGAACCAGAAAATTGACTGTAAATACTTTGAAAACAGCAGGGGGCCAAACCAAAAAGAATTGTCGGTTAAGAAAAAGGTGAAGGAAGCTTAGACCGATAGGTGGAGAATCTGCATGATTAAGAACTCCGCACTAAAGATCTATCGAGCTTTTAAGCAGGAAATTGCCAAGAAAAGGATCTATGATAATACTCGGGGTAGTTCTCTACTGTTTAAGACCACGGCGGGAGTATTCCAAACCAAGACATATCGGTCCAAATACGAAGGGGTAGACACGGCTTGCAGTGCGTGGGGAGAGGAAGAGGAGACTGCTGAACACTTGATGATGTTCTGTAAAGGGCTTCACCCTATAGTTCAGGATGATGACGCAGAGTTTTTCAAAGCACTGGGGTTTAGGGACAGGGACGGCAAAATAGACTTTAAGCGGGTAGAATTGACTAGAAGGCGGTTACCTGATTGGTGGCAAAAGTCAAGGCACCAGTGAAAATTAAACCCTTCACTGCAAAGTACGAGTCCCTAACCTCACTATTGAAAGGGGAAAAATAAATCTAGTTTGTGGTTCACTAAGCATTACGGCTTGGTGGCGTTAGCCACCGCCCGATCTAAAAGAATAGCCATATCAATCCATCCATCCATCCATCGTTGGTTTCGGTAGAAAGCGGTGCGTAGTTTCCCTCTTTCGGCATTTTCCGAATAGACGCCACCAGCAGGCCATTCGGAATCGTCGACGCACGCGACGGGGACGTATCTTGTGATGTAGCGTTTCGCGGCTTTTCAAGTCTCAGTGAAGCAAAAGACGTTGACGTTAGAAAATATGGGGTCCCGTTTCACGCCGTTTACGTGTGCAGTGAGGGAACGAACGTTGAGGAGAGCTAACATGACTTCGGTGGCTCGATCGACTTCTTGCTCCAAGGACTGGAGGCATACCGCTGCGTGACAGTGGGCAGCCGGTGTTGCTCGAGTCGTCGAAAATCGTCTGTCATCTCTCTAGCTTCGTTGTCCTTCGTGTGATAGAGCTTGTGGTCTCCCTTGGCGTTCTTTAATACATAAGAGCTTCGCCCATGCTTCATCAATCACCGCGTGGATATGCTGTCATTTTTTTTATATTCCGGGCACTAATTCGCCCGGTAGGGATGTTTTATCTGTACCAACTTGTGTGCTGCGTTCTTCAACCTCACAACCACGTGACCATATCATCTGTAAGAGTCTGAAGAGTATACAGCACAGTATTTGATTTACAGCTTCACCTAATGTTCGCTTCACAATGAACTAAAACATGAGCGTTACGTATGAACAACGAAGGAAAGCGAACTTTAAAGGCTCGTTTGTTGTTGTTGTTGCTGCTGCTGCTGTTGTTGTTTTTGTTAACTATACAGCGTTAGTTGGACCTAACATATAAAAAAGCCGATGAAAGCACAGGAGATGTCTTTTTGTAGTGATTATGATGTTGATGTGCAGAAAGCAAAGCGGACGGAAAGATAATTTGCTGCTGGCGATGACCGAGCCTGCGACAACGCGTGCGATGCTCTGTCCAGCTGAGCTACACCGGCGGTCATCCCTCCATCCACTTTATAGGGTATACATGTGCACCTAAACGGGGCAGTGTTAGTCAGTGCGTCTAGGAGCCATGACGGCGAGTGGCCTGCAGCACATTGTTGATAGAGCATCGGGTGCATTATTCGAATGTCGTAGGTTCGGTCTCTGCCAACGGCAAATTATCTTTTCGTCCCCTTTACATTCTTCGCATCAACGTCATCATTGCTACAAAAACATCACCCGTGTTTTCTTTAGCTTTCTTGTCTGTTAGTTCTAATTAGGTGTGAACAAATGTTATCTCACAACTTTTCTTGTGGCTTCTGCTTAGTTTCTTTGGGAGGAACACAAAAGGTTGGCTTATTACATTTGAGCAGCAGGAGCCTTCCACACACTTGAAGTAACGGTGTTCTTACGGACATCAAAATTTATATCAAACAAAGTTGCGTACTTCCGTGGCCCTATGCCCTTCGCAGTGGCCTATGAAGAGACACCCATGGACGCGCCCCAGATGAGTGCTGGCTCCAAGAACGAGCAGGCAGAATCTAAGACCGACACCACCAGAGAGACGCACGGACCTAAGCTTAGCCACAAGGACCCGGAGACAGCCGGACATGCGAAGAGCCGCTCGAAGGGATAGTGCTTCAAGGGGAAACAACAAGCGAAAATGCGTGAGTTCGTTAGCGACACGAAAAAGGTTATCGAAAACATCATAGACACGTGCTTACCTACAGCGATTACTTAAATGAACCCCACTGAAGACGTATCCCTGAAGCACACGCATTCCTGACAAAGTTGATTCTGTGCACACAGTTTGTTCCTCCGAAAATGCTACGTCTGTGCGTCTCCATCTTTACCGCTATGTAGAGGTTCTAGTACGAGGAATTAGCGTCGCGATGAGGCAGCAACGCATGCATTGCGGAATCGACACCGTTATAGCATGTCGATGACTAATCCCCGCCGATGGATGCCGGGACGCAGCAACTTCTCGGGAAGACGAAATGACATACAGGGACGTTCCAAACGGACAGACAACACACGTATCGCCACGCCCAACTTACGGTAGGGGAAAAACTATTTTTCGTTGGACCATTCAGGGAACGCTTTGCAACCTCTCCCATATAGTTTCGACAAATAAGCTACACCACTCTTTCTTGCTGCAGTGCAGCGAAGATTACTTTCTCTAAGGTACGCCGTATGGGCATATTAAACACGTGACATCTATCCATGGTAATCCTTAGCGGAACGAGACGGCACAGTCAAGGCGACAGGGAGACGGCTACTGCTATGTAATGCCATTCCTCTAAAGAAGTGTGACGGAAGAAATGACAGCTGTGTCCTGTCATCTTTTTAGGTTCCGCTCGGGGCTCCTGGTGTCTATGGTTACATACCACAGACAGCGCTGAAGGCTACTGTGGTGATACTAACGTCCTTGAGGAGCTTGAACGTATTGTTAAAAAAGAGGAAGATATGAAGTTCCCTTTCATATTCAATAGTCACGTCTTGACGCGGGGCACCACAACTATGACGCTGGAAGGCAGCGACTCCTGATATGGCTCTGATTCTTAACAGAACGAGCAGATCTTTTCGAACATGCGAAACCGTCAAAACCTACTTGACAAATTTCACGCAGTACGAGTTCTTGGTCGTGACATGACATGTTCCTTGAAGGACTATACGTGTTAAGTTCCGAGTCATGGAGTATTTTGACGCCATAAAGTTACAACCATGTTCCGGTTTGTTTTCGACGCACCTTCTCATCCTCCTGAGCATGCATCCCTATATATATTGTTTATCAAGGGGTCGAATTAATGAAGCTCCTGATAATGTTTAGGTACGTGTACC
Organism: Rhipicephalus microplus; assembly: GCF_043290135.1. Lineage (NCBI taxonomy): Eukaryota > Metazoa > Arthropoda > Arachnida > Ixodida > Ixodidae > Rhipicephalus > Rhipicephalus microplus. Next base: position 81,433,161 of record NC_134708.1, read on the forward strand.
AAATGAGCATATTTTCCGCCATAATGAAGGCTTAGCGGATAATTGTTCCTCCACGAAGAACACAAATGCACCACGTTTCTTTGGGGCACTGATGCACCAAAGGATTGTAATCTACTATTGCCAACAATCACTCATTAGTTATCGAATCACCCGCATTACGTTTAGTGCCACGTCAAGCCTTGTTCTTTTAGAGGCGACGCATCTCCATTACCCCCTCTCTGAAAAACTATATCCTAGCTAGTGAATGCCTCTGATGATTACTTTACCTTAATAATTTAGAACTCGTCGTGAATAGCTTGCAGGCCAATGTTATTGATGAATTTACTCTTCGTGAAAAATGAATCCCAAAACGTGCAACATGTTTTCATACCGATAGCATTGATCTCTGGTAGTAAGCGGTATCGCAAGTATACTTGAAAAATCACAGAATTCAACAATGGCTTTTAGGGTGAGAACACCGCTCCACCACGTCTCGCAGGGTTATTCATCGCGTCGCAATGACCTTGAGCTGTTGGATTAAGGGTAATGTCACGCCACGTGATGCGCTGTTAAGAGGCGTCACTGCTGCGCTTTTTCAGAGCCGCGCCATTGCGGTACCACGTGACTAGGCGAAGATTTAACGGCTCTTTCGCCGGCGCATAGTCTCTCTACCTCACCATAGATCGTGCGTACGCTAGGCTGTTCGTGAGTGCGTTTCAGAGCAAGCGACAGGCTGAATTCAATCAACTGCCAGAAGCTTGCCGAATGCGGTAGCGAACTGCAGCAGTCGCCGTCTTTTAGCAACACTAAAAATAAAAACAAAACAATGATAGCATATCTACGGGGTGAATGATGGAGAGTGGAGCAAAGCTGGGTCCGCACGCCACGGCCACGCCGCTACGGCCTTCCGTTCTTCTACGCCGGGATGTGGTGGCACTCTGAGTGACATTGAGGAGAATAGGGTCCACTACACGGACGCGGCTCGCACGACAAACGGACACTCAGCGGTGGTCGTTAGAGGTACTCATGAGATCGTAAGTGCGGCCTCAATATCTACCTCATCTTCAGCCACCAATTCGGGCGAGATCCTGGCGGTTACCTTGGCGATACAACACACCTTGTTCCTCTTCGCGGAAACATACTACGTACTTACCGACTCGCAACTGGCATGTCAAGCTTTTCTAACAGGTCGCAATGTTCCCAAAAGCTCCCATTCTATTCTCTTACGCACATTCAAAGTTGCTTCACACAACAGCCACATCATACACCTGCTCTGGACTCCTGGTCATGCCTCACTGTCGGGTAATGAACACTCTCATGTGGCTGCTCGAGAACTCACCCTACGAGCGGCTCCACGCAATGAGGCGGCCAACACAGAGCCAGGTTCCCCACTTCTCTCACATATCACGAAGCCACACAACATTACATACGCCAACGACAGCAATACCAACTCCCACCAGACTCGTTCACACGCGAGGAGGCTGTCGCACTTCACCAACTGCAGACCTGAACTTTTCCAAACCTCCACTTCATGAATAAAATATACCCTACTCGTTTGATGCCTGTCCAGGCTGTGGCGCTATCCCCACAACTTTTCACGTTACCGTAGAGTGCTCCACCGCCTGCTTCCCTTCCCTCCCTGCAATCCTTCGGTCCACCCGTACCCCTGAGCAGTGGGAAGGCACTTTTTGCGACGGCGCCCCCGAGGTCTGCCGGGCCCTCATTCTCAGGACCCAGGCTGTCGCAGAGGCTACCACAGGAGTCCTGGAATAGGGACTGCTGTAACCCATTGAACGACGCGACCCAAGCTCTCAAGTGCGCATGTGCACAATCTTATCCCCCTTCCCTCTCCCCCTTAGTTTCCTTTATATATTCACGAGTGTGAATAAAACTGGCTGTTCTTTTCTGTTGGCATGGTCCGACTGTCACGTTTACTGCTGGAGCGGCGTGGCCGCCTCCCAACCAACAGTGGCGACGAGGATGGGATGCAATTATCGGATGCAATTATCGGAACGCACCACACCAGGAGGGTCCTTCTCCCTCAGAGAGGCTATTAGGATACCGTCTGCGCACAAGAATGGAGATGTCTTTTCCTTCCAGAGTCTATCCTGCCAAAGCTGCGAGTGACCCAGGCTGGAATTTCGCACCGGGAGACTACGTGTACGTGCGAAATTACGGCGCCGGAGACAAGTGGTTCCCAGGCACAGTGGAGGCTACGCGTGGCACTCGCCTCCTGGAGGTAAAGACTGTGGATGGCCTTGTCCGCCGCCACGTGGATCAAGTTCGCAAGCGGAGCCCAGATGAAACGCCAGCAGCCGACGACATGTCGAGGCCATCTACACCGGTTTCCCCAGGGCCGGTACGACTAGAAACAACGGCGCCGGCTACCTCTCAGAGTACCCCAGAATCGCAACCATACGTACTACGTCGCTCCACACGAGCCAAGAAACCGGTCGTGCGTTTTGGCTACTAAGGGGGAAGAAATGCTGTAACCCATTGAACGACGCGACCCAAGCTCTCAAGTGCGCATGTGCACAATCTTATCCCCCTTCCCTCTCCCCCTTAGTTTCCTTTATATATTCACGAGTGTGAATAAAACTGGCTGTTCTTTTCTGTTGGCATGGTCCGACTGTCACGTTTACTGCTGGAGCGGCGTGGCCGCCTCCCAACCAACAGGGACGCTCCCCGTTTTCTTTGAATTTTCATAATAAAATGTTTTCATCTTCATTGTCGGCGCCTCCGCGCAGCTTCACAGCACGCTTTTGCCTCACACGCTCGCACATCGGGATTCCGTCTTCGAGTGTGAGCCACCACCGCCTTGCGCGCACGCCGCTCTGCAGCCTTGTCCAACCGCCGACCTTCTGAACTTGCGTGCGCACCAAAATGGCTTTTATTTTACTACACCGCGCCCCCTAGCGTACGGCGCTGCCGACGAACACGAAATCGCCTACGTCTTCGTGTGACGTAATTTCTATTTTACCGCGCGCTCGCACATCGGGGTTCCGTCTTCGAGCGCGAGCCGCCGCCGCCTTGCGCGTATCATACTTTTAATGTGATAGCGTTAAAGAGCTCGTGTCGCAGAAAACCCGCCGCCGGCGTCAGCCCCGTTGGTTGTGAGCGAAAAATCGTCTGTGCGTCTGTGACCGAAAAATCAAGTTACCGAGATAGCCGCGGGAGGCCGCTCTTTGTCCACACATGTGCGCGCGATCACACTGAAAAAGCTGCACATTCGAAGAAAAAAAAAGTGCTCAAGGTCACGAGGCGCGGTAGTTTCTAGGCCCTGCCGCCCCTTCCTGCTTAGCTTCCAGCGCTTTCGTCGGGACGAGAGAAGACAGAATGCAATTGCTGCATGCGATAAACCTTTGTAACTCCACTCGCACTGGACAAATTCTTAACACTTTTGCGGCATTGAATTCATGTGGTATTAAGCTCTTCTCCTGAATTCATTCCATGGTTACTTGAAAAAAAGTGTTTCATGGCCCCTTTAACGCATTTTGTTCGACAGGTGTCACGACGAAAACGAGCCCATTCGGCGATAATAGCGCGCGCTGGTCCAATCTACTGTGTGCGTGTTAGTGTGCGTGCATGTGTATGTAACAAGACCTATGAAAAAGTTTGCACTTAGTGGTTGAAGGGTGCACTTAGGGGCCAGATCTCGCTATGTCGTTCAACCCTTAAAGGTGAAGCTTAAGGGTCCCCCAATTTTTATTTATCGGCAAACCATGAATCATCCTCTAGCCGCGTCCGTCCATAGTCTGTCTGCCTGTCAGTCTGTTTGACGCAAGGACGGACGGACGCATGGACGAGCGGACTGACGCACGTACAGACGAACGGACGAACGCAGAGACGGACGTACGGATGAACAAACGCGCGATATAACGGCCGCACGGACGGTTGCATGGACGCATGCACGAATGGACGGACCCACGTATGAACGGATGGACGCATGGACGGACGGAAGCGCGGGCGGAATGACGGACGCTTTGCCCCACTCATCATCATTCACTCCATGGATATGCTGTGATTTTTATTATTTATCATACTACAAGTAACGTCCTCTAGTATCGTACCATTTGCATTTTTAAGCGTATATGCATTTCATTAAATGTACAAGTACCGCTCTCTACGGCAGGTTCAAGAACTAACGGGAGGTTGCTACATACGATTACGATGGGACGCTCAGCGCGCGCCTGAAGGAACTTCACTCTTAAAAGCACAACATTAATGAAACAAGCGTGCATAGTCTTCGCAAACCAAGCCAAGCATACATTTCGATCGTAACTATGGGTTTACGTTCTAGTTCACTATAGGTTTACGACACTGAAAGCATCAGCCGTATATATTTTTAATTTGCTCTCCATATTATTGTATCATCCACAACAGGTGGCGACGCGAGACCCGGAAAGTCACCGAAGTGGAATGGAAAAAGTGGACGGACGCTGCACCAGCAAGCGCGGCATACTGGCCTCCGGATATCAGTGATTCTACGAAAATAAATCCACCAAAATCTCCATAATACGTTCCGTCTATTTGCAACACTCATCACTTAAACCATTATCGTCCGTATCAGTGGTGTAGCCTTTACGGTGCTCGACTGTTCAACCTAAGGAAGCGGGTCTGATCCGTGCCATGGCGGCCGCCTTGTATGAAGGCTCGTGTACACCAGAAATGCAAAAGTGTTCCATAAGCCGGGTGAGTTTATGATTAAAAATATACTCCCACTTAGCACTAAAGATAGATATTTTGTTGAGTCGGAGTTTATTCTTAATCATGAACTCTAGAAAGTCCCAATTAAGGAAATTCTCACGGTGTCCCTCATTTCCCTCATAATCATATCGTGGTTTTGGGACGTCATGCTGCACGTAAAATGATTATTACTGTTACGAAGCCTTGCGTTGAAAGAATCTTCCTTCTCGTGAAGAATTCGTCATAAAGCAAACGCAGAACTTTTGTAATACTAAGATAACCGTTTCTTGTGCTAGTTTGTTAGCAATTAGTGAAGACATCAAGGAGCAGAATAGAACAAATACGATGAGAGAATTATGCACTAAGAAGCCCCATTGGCGCTACACTCACAAACGCTTTGTTTGACCGACAGAATACCAGGAATCTTTACTGCAAAATATACCCACCGCATTGAAGTTTACCTTGGTAAAATTAGTGAAATTACACTCTTTTTAATGGTGCACTCTGTGCCATTTTGTTACACATGCCTGTTTCAGCTAACTTGTGTGTTCTATTAAAAAAAAAAAAGCATATGCCTTACGTGCCTTCAATGCCTTCAATTGGCCCATCATTGTATGTATAGTCGTGCGCAGCACGTTGGGCCGTTTTTCAACCCATTAAGCTTGGTAATTAACGATGATTATTTAATCAACATTTGTAATTTGTAACCGTAGTGATAATTTCACAAAAATTGTAGCACTTGCTCAGGAACGTCAGATTACTCTACTGCTAATCCAATAAGCTGGGTAATTAACAAAGCTTGCTTTGAAATGTTCACTGCCCAAAAAAATTTATGGAGTCGAGAAATTTTAATGCATATTCAGCTACGCTGATTTATTTATATGTTAAGGTAACTATCCTGCTCTTTTTAAGAGTGGGCAATTTTGAATATACTTGGCGAGGAGTTAGCTGTAACACCCCGGCGCTCAAACTGTCCTCCGGCTGGAACTGAATCTGACACTTTGGTACAGCATCGGGTGCTACATCCGAAGTTCGCAGGTTCAGTCCATGCCCACGGCTGGTTGGCCTTTCGTCCACTTTAACTTCTTCGTATTTATAACGCAATCACAAGCATTGCCGCAAATCGTGGCGGGGAGGGGGGGTCAGGTAGTCTGGACATTCCTTGCAAGTTTCTCCTCTTGAGATTTATCTTTAGGAAATAATACATTTGAGTCACTTGATGCTTAAGTATAGCGCATTCAGCGTATTTGTGTTGAATACATGACCTCTATAAAGGAGGTCGTAGTTCAATGCTCTTTGGCAGTACATGAGACTAAATATCGCAAAAGCCACTCCATCGGTTTTTAGAACACTGAATAGAACAATGCAGTTAGTCACTCGAGCTGGACGCCACGGTCGTTTTTTTTTTATTTTACTTCAAAACATGTTTCACTCAAAGGTGAACGTACTTGACATATCTCTCCCCACTCCTCCCTGGCTGTGTCAAAATTTATATTACAGCGAAAGCTGTCATGAGACCACAACGCGGCTCGCGTGCGCGCCGTATACATATTTGTCCGCCGCCGCCGGTGTCCATAACCACTATTGCACGAAATAAGAAAAAAAATCATAGCATATCCACAGAATGAATGATGAGTGGGCCGAAACGTCAGACAATCTGTCCGTGCTTCCGTCCGAGCGTTCGTCCGTCCGTACGTGTGCCTGTTCGAGCGTCTGTGCGTCAGTCCATCCGCACGTGCACCCGTTCATGCGTCTGTCTGTGCGTCCGTCCATGCGTCTATCCACCCGTCCGTCCACGTATTTGTGTGTTTGTTCGTCCGCTTGTCTGTCTGTCCACCCTAGCGTCAGTCCGTCCATATGGTGAACACTTCAGGTACCGCCATCTCGCTTCTTTTTATCAAATATTCATCATATACAAGTACCGCCATCCAGCGGGCAATTCAAGGACTAAACGAGAGTATGTTCCACATTTCTGCTGTCGGCGCTTTGTTAACACCGACAGCGTGATAATGACGCCGGCTACGTTTTTCGTAAAATGTGGACATGCGGATATGGGCCCGAGGGCGGGTATGTGCCACTGGTATGCGGGTGGCTACCTACTACTACTGCAACTACATACGTCAGAGGATGTACAAACCCATTCCTTAAGGGGCTTCGCCCCTAAGAAAGCTCAGTAAATTCAAAAAGAAACACAGGACACAATGGGATAAGAGCCCAGGTCCCCTGCGTGCCTGCCCAGTATTCTGCCACTGAAGCAAAGCGAGGCTTGAAGCTCAACAGCCCCGCCGCGGTGGTCTAGTGGCTATGGTACTCGGCTGCTGACCCGCAGGTCGCGGGCTCGAATCCCGGCTGCGGCGGCTGCATGTCCCATGGAGGCGGAAATGTTGTAGGCCCGTGTGCTCAGATTTGGGTGCACGTTAAAGAACCCCAGGTGGTCGAAATTTCTGGAGCCCTCCACTACGGCGTCTCTCATAATCATATGGTGGTTTTTGGGCGTTAAACCCCACATATCAATCAATCAGAATCTCTTTAGCAAACTGGCCTTAGGCAGGCTTGATGTGGGGAAAGGAATCCTGTTAATATGAGTAATAAAGCGTTTCAGAACAGTAAATGAATAACCAGGTGCCACACAGTGCGAATCGCGCAACGAGTATGTCGTCGAATGCTCCAACCCTTTACAAAAAAAAAAAAAACTATCTCGTTCACCTATTAACTGTGGCGCAAACCCACTGTGGGGCATTGTGAGGATTACAAAAGCTTCTGGCTTGATTCTTTATCGTCGTTAGTTGCCGCAAAAAAAAAAAAAATGCACCAAGTTACTTGCATGTGCGCAGCGCGTACCACGCTTCGCCGAAGAATAACGAAGGCCGGGTGGCATAATAAATGCGCCAGCCAACTACATAATGATTAATGGCGTAGTGGGTACCCTGCAAGTGTGCTTGCAGCAGGTACTCAAAGTGTTAAAAAAAAAGGAGGGCCCTGAAAGGCCGCTTTTCCAGCTTTCGCCGGCCTGGTGGTTTTTTATAAAACACTTTCCAGTCACTTTAAGTCGATAGTTGCTAATGGTAAAATGAAAAAAAAAATTAAAAACTGGTGCGACGTTTAGAAAGCGTTCATTGAAGGCTTATGAAATAAAAAAATCAGAGACTCGAAGAGAGAGAGGATAAAATGAGGGAAACGAAAAGACAGGGAGGTTAACCAGAAATTGGGGCATCCGGTTTGCTACCTTGCACTGAGGGAAGGGAAATGGGGACTCAATATGGGAAAGAAAGCGAAGAGCAAGATAGACGTGCGGAAAAAAAAAAAAGAGCGGGGGTGCTATAGCTTATTAAATAGGCCACTACCACGCAAAAAGTTCAAGGCCTTCACTGATTTTCTTTGCGAAGACAGATCATTTCAACTTTCGAGCACTGACTGTTCTAACAATTAAGGGTCTGTCGTAAAGGCGGGCTAACGCAGCAACTAGCGGCTGTCTGCTTAGCCATGGCTCGGCAGGTGGCGGGTGGAAGCAAAATGAATTACACCCACCACTGGTGGTACCTGTCGTCACGTCCGGTACCTGACGTCACGTCCTGACGTCTGGTACCTGACGTCACGTCCGGTACCACCACTGGTGGTACCGGACGTGACGGCCTCACGTTCGACTCGCGGGTCGTAAATCGCAGGGGATTCCTACGGAGAGTTGAAACCCTACACGCCTTACCGTATCGCGCTACCTTCGCATTCAGGTAAGCGGGTGTGTCTCTCTCTCGGTTCTTGCGGCACTTCGCGCACTCGACTCCGAGCTCCGCGATAGTCCCAGAGGACTAACCTCCTTCCTTTATCTTTCCCGAATGCCGCCTGGTTTGATGAACCGCGACATACACACATTCGCTCGGGTTTCTAGCAAGGCGGGTTTCACACGCTAGTTATCCTGGCGCACCGAGTCGGACATCGTCGATTGAGCATCGCGTTTCACCAACTCACCAATGAATGGAGCTGGGACGGGAGGAGGGGACCTTCGTACCCTAAAAAAGTAAGCCGTCAAATCTTCCAGACAAGCTCGTTGTTTATAATTGCGACTCCTTGAAGCACTTCTGCAGCTGGCTACGTGCTGTTCGCAGTGCTTCCTCTTGCTGCCCATGTGCTCGTAAGAGTTGTCGAACTTCACGTGGAAGTACAGCTGAAGTGGCTACTGCCTCTCTCAGCCACGACTAGCCATCACAACATTTCTTTGTCCGTGCGACTATAGTGCGACCTTCGTGCTTTTCAGCGTGAGGCACTTCGTTCAACGTGCGTTAGTTATCTCGCACAAAGCGTTCCGGAACGAATCCGGGACATGTAGCTGCGTGCTACCGAAAAGGACAGAGCGAGACTCGGAACGGCGCATGAAAAGTCGGCACAGTCCCGCAGAATCCAGGACCTTCAACTGGAAACTCTATACTCCCATATGATGCTATTTAGGCGAAAGCCTTCTTGTGAAACATGAAGTGGCCGTCGGCACGAATGATGCAAGCAAATCATGTGATGACGTCATCACGGCGCCTAATAGTGACGTCGTTACATTGCGCGCCAAAATTGTTGACGTCACATGATGAAGTCATTGCATGAAATCGTTTTTTGTTCCGCCTGGCTTTTTACTGCCCTAAAGATTGCAATGCCTGCAATCTTTAAGGCAGTAAAAAGCCAGGCGGTGTGCCGAAAGCTTGCAATGGCTCTGATCCTGGAGGCAACACAAAACCATATAGGGTGCAGAATGCACTTTAAGGGTGGTGGGGGAGGGTCAGCACATTTATTAAGAAGAAAACATATGGCATCTCTCTTTGAGTCGTCTGAGGTAAATGCTTCAGGGACACCGTGACCTTTAGCATCTTTGATCACTTACTGGGTAAAAATGTACAAAAACTGAGCTTTCGTTTCTTTTCGCTATAACATACTGTGTTCTTTGTTCCTTGGGCATAAGAGACTCCCCTATACACTATTTCTAGAGAATTCAGACTGGTCACACAAGTTGTGGCAACAGTGACTTACAACTTTATTAAAACAAAACATCGTCAAAATAACAATGAAAGAGAACAAGTGACAAGCTCAACCCAGGGGTGCAAGGAAAATAATGCGAAAACAAGGTTCAATAGACAAGTGTACTTGCACTATAGCCACTATTGTTCTGTAATGGCACACTTTTTTTTCTCTTGTCAGTAATATTTCTCAACTTACTGACACAGTGTCTGTGCTATTACAGAAGCTTTACAACAGCAATCACCACCAAAGTTATTGAACATTTCTCCATACACTTATACAAGAATCTATCAGCATCAAAATCACTCTGGACTTTAGCTATACGTTTGTGATCATGAGTGTGTCTAGATATGACTAGAAGCATTTCATCAAAAATAGACATGTTAATAAATTCCTGTAAAGTGAATCACAATTACGCCGTTTGTTTAACCTTTCCTGAAATAGCTATTGTCGTCGGCTCGAGAAGTTAGGTTAACTTAGCCCACTAGCCACGCAAGTACGGCCATAGCTCACAACAGTCAGTTTGAAATACAAGACTTACATGCTTGGTTCAATGCTTAACTTTCAATGAGTGCTGAAGAGATGAATATATTGGCAGCAAATGAAATGGCATGGCTTTTTTCTGCGGCGTTTTAAGCTACGACAGTTGCCGCACATTCCAGCGATCAGAAGCCCCTCTGACTGTACACCTGACAGTAGGCCAAAAATAAAATGCGATCCCTGCAGAGCAAAACAAATTCCAGGTTATAAATGTACAGCAGTCAGTAAAGAGGTGTGTGCTTTAGAAGCTGCAATGAAACATGAAAGCAGAGGCAGCACGACATGACCTACGTCTTTTTTACTTGCTTTTCTTCTCGAACCTTGCAGCTTGTGACATTGTCTAAAAAACACGTCACTGCTAAGGATTTACAGATGGTTGCACATCAACAAGAAAAATTTCAGTAGGATGAAAATTAAAAATAGCAAAAAAAAACACAAGCAGTGGAGACAATGTTCCAAAATGATGTCGAATTTGCAGCCATTCACCAGAAAATTTCACTGCCACACTTTACTGGGCATTTCTTTTAACACTGCCAGGATCTTGCTCCATGTGTCTATACCTGGCAGTTTCACATGTGAAAACTTCACTAACATGTCCGACTGACTAGTGCGTGAATTCATGTACTATGAGCAAAAATGAATGGAAAATATTTCGAGAGTGATGGCCCAGAGACTGCTGCCAATTCCGAAAGATCAGGTTCGCCCCAAACTGAAGCTTATAGGCAGCTGAGGAATGTCGGCCTCATTTCGACTATGCCAACTGTGTGATAGTGGCACCCTGCACCATCGGGCACATTGTACGTTCTCTTGCACAACTTGTTCAGCTATCACATCTTAAACGATTGTCGTCACCTTTGAGAGATAGCGTCCAGTTGATACAAGAGCTTTCCAGCTGCATTTGGATCATTACTGCTCTCGAAGACTTTCTGGACCTAAACATCACTGCTGGAGCTACAGTTGTGCAACTATGCTTTTGATAGTGTCCTACTTCCACCTTTTGCACAATCCTTAGTTTACACTTCTGCATAAGAGCCATGACCAGCACATTTTGTATCTCAGAATCCTGTCACACTACTTTGTCAATTTCAAGCTACTATTATGTTGGTTGCTCTGTCATAAATCCTAGCTACTCTTGCTCCATCAATTGAATTATATTCTAAAACTCCTTAGTAAGCCCTGTAGCTCACAGACAAACTAAACCCGTGCCATACAATGCACACATTTGGTCCGAATTGTGTCGCGAGTATTCGAGACACTTTTGATCACATTTTATCTTTGGCCAACTGCACACCTCTGAATGCCCTACAGCATGTGGTGGCGCTGAATGTGCATCTGCAAATAGTCCCTCCTAGTGAAGGACCTAGGGCACACGGTGCACTGGAACTGCCCCCCAGTCGTGTGCTGGCGCATGTGCACTGTCAGGTTGGACTTTTGCCGGAAGGCGCGCGAGCAAATGGTGCACTTGAATGGCTTCTCGCCGGTGTGCACGCGCATGTGGGCCACCAGGTGGCCTTCCCGGTTCAATTCGCGGAAGCATATGTGACACGTGTACCTCTTTTCCGGCTTCCCGGGACACTTGTGCTTCTCCAAGAGCACCGGGCTAACGTACGTACGGAGGCAAACGGGGCACTTGTGTTGCCCGGGCGGGACATTGAAATCTGCTCCGTCTAGGGAGCCCTCGATGTATTCATCGCTGCCACAGTGGCCAAAATTTTCCGGTGCATCCTGAGTGTCTTCATCGGAGTCGATGGTCAGCGGGCTGTGATGTGTCTCCGCTTTTGAATGCACCAATCCGGCTGACAGCTGTGAGAAGGCTTTGGGATCGAAGACTGCGAACAGTAAGCATGGTTTGTCTCGTAAACATCACCACAGATCCACTTTACAAATATGTGAAAGTATCATGCTCTTATAAGCAATTAAACATGTGTATCTAGGCTTTGCTAAAAAAATACTTTGCAAAACTTCTCTGAAGTGGTGCAAACAGCTCTGTATGCCACCTCAATTCATATGAAGATACAGCTGATACCTAAACATTTCAGAACAACAGTACGGAAAATAAATACGAGATAGTGATTTCTATGTATGAAGATAGCTGCATTTTATTGAAGTTCACAGTCCCAATAACAATGCTGCATATATAGGCACACCATCAAACTTCAGCAACATTGAGCATTCCAAAAAAAAAAAAAAACAAGCTACAGCTGCTTAGCTTAAGAGCAAAGGAATTATTGGTAAACTCGATGACTGTCAACAGAAAATCTGTAACATAGACACAAAATCTTAATGAACTCAAGTTGGGTGCAACTATAGAAGGCAGTGGCGTACCCACCTGAAAGGCACATGCACAAGGACACACTGATAAGCGCACACTTTATATTGATGTCACGAACAAGTGCGATCAACCGCCTTACCATAGGGGAGCATTGCTGTGTACATGAGTGGGACTATTAAGTCATGGAGGCCACATAGTGCTATAATTAGGTCATCTGGGCAGTGCTTTTCCTGCTTTCTTAAGCCGTACCCGACAGCGAAGCAACACAGCATTCAGAAAAACTGGGAAAATAAAAAGGCCTGCAACACACTGCGACTTTCACGACATTCAATGAGAAGTCTGGAACCCTGGGTAGGTTCTCCTGAAAACTTATGTAATGCCCTGCTGATCATCATTATTGTACACTTCCAAAAATGTTAGCGGCACAGAAAAGAGGAAACAAGGATGTTGGGCACCTATATGCCCGCTGTGTAAATACAATACGCTAATGGACAGAATGTTTAAACAGCTGCAAAAGGCAACCACTATTGTTTCAAAAGTCCACATATTAGTACTCAGCTATGCATTAGAGTATAACCACAGCACAGTAGACTCTCAGTAAATGGGAATCTGTTAAATGGAACTACTGCTTAAACGGAACTATTGCTTCTGTAATGCTTGGTTTCGGACTTGTATTTTGCATTCATGTTCACCTCTCGGTGAAAGGAACTCCTGTTAAATGAAACATATTTTCCCGGTCCCTTCAGGTTTCATTTACCGAGAGCCTACTGTAGTTTCGAAACAATCAATCCGCGATGATAGTTATGCTTGAGCACAACATCCAATTACAGTGTGTAACCACAAAAACTGCTTAATAATAGCCAGGCTAACATAGGCTTTCAGCTGTACGAATGAGAACACTTGATACAGTATGAAAAAAAAAGTTTGGAAAATGAATGTCTACGAAAAACCGGGATATCTAAATCATTTTTCTGTACAATAGAAAGCTATTTCTTCACTTAACTGCTACTGTGGATTATGACGATGTCTGCTTGACTGGTTTTGTCTAATCTTTCTCGATTTATTTTAGCTACAGTCAAACAAAATTCCGGGCCATTTGATAAAAGATGATTCTACAAATGGTACTAATATCCTCTTCTGAGAAACAAGGGTTAGCAGTGTAAACCTGGCAGACTGGAAAATAAAGGATGGATGTATGTATATCCAGTACACAATAAAACACACAAAAGAGCAGCTAAAGTAGTAGGCTCAAGTAAATCAACAATTCGCAACAAAGCTACAATAAAAAAAATTCAAATATACCAAGCTCAGCTGCAGTGCAGCAGTCATATGGAATGTGTATTTGGTGGCATAGTGTGAAGTGACAGTGCCATATCCATTTAACACAGCACTACAATCATGCAGGTAGCGTGGCAAAATATCTATAGCTTGATATCACACTTTAAATCAGTAACCCTACAACACGGACTTGATCAAAGCAGTAGTGAGGTCATCGTTTAGTGGAATATTGAAGGGTTGCTTGAAAAACACAATGTGGTTCAGGTGTTTTGCACTTCACATTTTCTAACAGTTTTACTTTTGTTTGTGCATCGCATGCAAAAGATGCCACATGCAAAATATCCCAAGTGCACGACACTTAAAAAGGATACTAAAGAGGAACAGTGACTTAGTTTAGATGAACAAAATGCATTTTTAGAACTCTAATGTCATATGTTTTGCTATCATAAGTTTATATTAGCAGAAAAAATCAAGGTTAAAGCTTCATATTTAAATTTCATGCCAAAATCTTTGCACCTGATCTAAAAAATTTCAATGTATTTTTTGTATGTTCGCTTCGGTGGCTCGATTAACTTTTTTAAACTTCGTACGCAATGTCTATGGCACCCACAAGTTACAATGTATTTCATTTTAATCGATTGGAAGCTATGTAGGACTCTGCAGACGCCATTAAAATTTCTAAGATCATGATGTTTGGTGCACGAAGCTCACAGTGGCGTCACTACCCGCATTTTCTTTATGCGCGTTTTCTCCCTAACAAAGCGTTGTGCCGTGGTAAGAATGAGGTTTTCGTAATTGCAAAAAATTGTACTTTACTACTATGTGAAAAATAATTTTGCTTTTTAGTGTTCCTCTACATTTAATTGTAGAGTTGTATGCCCCAAGTCAAAATGCAATCTATTACAGTATTGTAAAGACTTGAAATAACATTCAGACTCATGGGGTTATTCACACTTAAACTTATAGAAACGTATGCAAGCATTTCAATGCTCTGCTCTTATCAAACTACATCTGTGATAGTGTGAAATTGCACTCAGAACTTTGCACTTGAGAATGTACTTACTGAACAACATATATAGGGTACCACCTTAAGAATTGTAGTGCTCTGGAGTTGTGAGGTGCGAGAATTCATGATTAGAATCAGTGTTAAAGCTGTTCAGAAATGATGAGAGAGTAAAAATGCTGGCTAGGCCATTCATTTTACACAACCTTACACAAATGTAGTTCACACTCCAAAGTAAGTGACTTTGTATTATCAATAGATAGAAAATGTAAATCTGCCTTCTACATATTCAACCAACACACCCCAACACTGCAACGCATGTGTTAGTTAAAAGTAAGGCCTTGTGAACGAGTTTGAAGAATATGCCAAGGGTACATGAATGTCGGGATTGGTGTAAAAAGGCCACTGAATATTTGCTCAACGAGAAAAATGTGACAATATCTGAGGCCAACATCATAAACACACGACAGAATGACAAACATGGAGTCCAGTAGATAGACGGTCTTGCAGTGATAATAGAAATGCCCTCATTTTCTGTGGAGACACGAAGAGCAGGTTGGTAGCCAAAACCTGAAAAAAGAGTTAATCTGTTCCATAAACCAGAGTCAATCTTGCGGAAGCTGAATTGAGCCAATCAAGTGCCAATAAATTGAACTGAAAGGTTGGTAGGGTGATAAACATTTCAGGAGGCCAGCAGTTGTAGATTCCAGCCTGTCTTTGAAGGCAACATCTCTTACCGCAACATTAGCCTCAACCTGGCAGACTTTTCATTTGATCGTTGCTGTGTTATTGCCAGCACAGAGATACAAGGATAATTGAGCAACAACTGTAAAGTCTCATTGATAACGAAGTCTTATCATTGAAGAAAGTCTTATTGAAAACTGCTGCTGTTGCCTGATTGCGGCATTCTAGCCTTGCCAAGCTGTGTTCTTGGGGCTTTCTTACTAGGGTGGCCTTCAACATTGTACTTCGAGCATGTTGTAAATAAAATTTGACCTAACTTTAATATAAGCAATGACAAGCTTGAATCAACAACATCATCACTGATAGAAGATGCCTCACAGTGAAACAAGCAGCAAGCAACTACATAGACCACAAGCAACCAGCCATCCTTTTGAATAACACCATGAAGCCAAACATGTTGCCGTAAAAGACGACAAGTCTGCATAACAAATAGAGAGACACCAGCATTATGTTGTCACATAAATTTACACTATGGAGTGAGGGGTTAGCACAGTAAGAGCAGTGGGCGATGATATAAACACAGGTTCAAAACTTCAATTTGATCACAGCTTGGTGAAAATTTATGAATTTACTTCTACAGGCATTACAGTCCGTCTTGCATGGACTACATATGAAGTTCAGAAAACTTAATACTGCACAAGCCAAGAAGTGCGTTTAGAGAGAGGGGAACAGATCAAAACTAATTTTGATGGTCTCGAGCTCGCACGCCAGAGCTCGGCACACCGCGGCTTTTAGACTTCTCAGCCATCGAAATATGCTAAGCACAGATAGGAGAGGCCTCACTCTTGATGCCTGAATAGGCTGGCGGCCAGTACTTTGGGTTGTGCAGTGAAATATTCTATGAAGATAGATGTGACAAAACAAAATCAGGCAAAGTTAACAAAAAAATGTAGAAGTCAGAAAGAAAACACAGTGAACAAGTGGAACAAGAAAGATTAGCACATATGACACTGCCACATGTAGTACAAGACAGAAAAGAAATAGAACCAAGGATGTTCACATCTCTTGCAGAATCAACTGCAGAAACATATGAAAAAAAAAAAAAAAACTTGTGGCGCCGCTTGAAAAATCTGGAATATACAGCTGAACCCCTATACATGTATAAGAGCCTGCGATATAAGAGACAAATGGGTGTAATAGACGCCTGTGTGCATACGGTAAAATATGGATTGATAAGAATATGCATACGAGGTATCTTGTTTATAAGAGACATCTCATATAAGATACAAGAACTGCTACCCAGAGCATGCCTCTTACAAAGACGTTTAGCAGTATTGCCGTGGCGTGTCTGTCATCCAGGGGGCCATATTCGATTAACGCTGTTGAAGACACTCTACACAAAACTGTGCGCTTGACTGGACCGTTGAGAACTACACTGTTTTTTCATTATTCCACTGGCACCACCTTGAAATATAAATCAGCAATACTCGGTTTACGTCACTTTTACCACTTTTTGTGCTTTGTAACTCCATTCTCACGAAAATAAGGCACCATGCTATGCAGATTGTTGGGGCATGCGCTCGTGTTTCATTCTGAAGAGCTTGGAGAAAATCCAAGATAGCTTTTTTTTTAATCGTCTTCAAAATATTGCATTTTCAGAGACATGTCCTCAGTTAAACGTCTCTGTTTAAGTTATGACGTCATTTTGAGCAATTAAGTTAAAAAAATTTGTTAACCCAATCTCTGAAAATGCTCTAAAAAGTTTCGGAAAGTCCATCATTTATACGGGCGGAGGAAAAATTTAAAAGTTTAGCAATATTGAGCTATGTGCCGATTTCACAACTTTTTTGCTTGAAAGAACAGTGCAAAAACTGCAGAGTAATAATGGTTTATCGAAGAAAACTATTCTTACTACTGCATGGCCTAAACTTTTCGGACCTACAGCCACAATAGTTTTTCTTTGCAGAATATCACCGAAATACCATTTTCGCAATATGTAAAAGAAGCGGTAGCAGCTGAGTGGACACTTATCAATTTTTTTAAGATAAATTTTTTGTTTACAAAACAAAAATTGGTTCCGTATTTCTGGGAACTTGTAAATGAAAAAAATATTTTTTTGGCAAAATGAAAAGGGGTCAGCGTACATGCACCAACGTTCTTATCTGAATGCAGCCTGTAGTATAGTGATTACGACATGACAAATGTGGAAAAAAAAAAGGAAGTGAATGAAACACAAATTTGCAGACAGTAAGTTGTTTGGTTCACTATGGGAGACCAACGCTCGATAGATGGCGCGCTGAAAAAGAGCACCTGGCGGAGAGTCGCGGCACAACTCGGCCACTCGCGCCCAGACGACTGGTCGCAATGTATTGTGGGGAGAGCACGTGCGTGCACCTTATCTGTGCTTCATTTTGGAAAGAACAGCTCAAAAAGCCATTGCACCAGTAATATTGCACTGTGGTTTAGAAAAAAAAGTAACTTTGTACGAAGGCTAATTTCACATAAAAAGCACTAAAAAACTAAAAAACCCTGCAAAGTGGACTGCATATATGCAAATGGCATCGAAAGGACAGTGCTTTGCCTTGATGGCGACTATCTATGTCGTTTTCATTTTCTGGTTGCATGCTGGGTCTTGCGTTAAGCTAGTGCAGGCTGACATGCCCCCATTGATAAGTCCGTGCTGCTACGATAAACGCTGTCAACATCTGTAGTAAAACAAAACAAAAACAGAGGAAGTGACACATGTGTGAATGCTTTTTTTTTGTGGCATCCTATGTACGCCGTGTCCACGGTATGTATGCACGGGGATGTTGATCAAGCGAACCACTGTGGCAGCATAGCACGAGTGGCGTCACACTGCTATGCCGAGGGCACGGGATAGATTCCAGACTACAACGGCTGCACTTCGATGGGCATGAAATACTAAGAGTACCTGTGAACCAAGATATATGTGTGCATCGGAGAACCCCAAGCGGTCACACTCAATCCTCAAACCCACAGTACAGCACGCCTCTAAATGATATCTAGATATGCACATGAAAGCTTAGCAATTATCAATGTTGAACAGACACCTTTACTTTAAGCTGACACAGGCAAGCAGAAAAACTGAAACTGTGCGTTAGGCAAACTAAAGAATGAGTAAAAATACCAGATATTTAATAATTCTCTAGCAAGGTATAAATTCAAATGTTACTTAGCCACAGTGACCAGCGAGAAAAAAGCTTAACCACATTGGCCGACTCCAGAAAGCTAAGCTTCGAGTAGTCCGCTGAAGACAGAGAAGAACTTTGTCTTTAGCACAAATTAACTTAGACAGAGGCATCTCGGCATCAAGTATTCACCACAAGAGTATATTTTATAACAGTTTAGAGGTGTAGGCGAATGTGCGCTGGACAAAGCTCGTTGACAAGGCAGCTTTCCTTTACACGTAACTGTTTACAAATAAGGTAGGCAGTCTATCGTATAATTCCCTTCACGCGGTGGCATCAGATGGAGTTTGATGGTGGTTGTCAGAAAGATGGATGTAAGAGAAACTTTGTTTGCCCTGAGGTGCACAACTCAATGCTCGGCGGGCCTGATAAAAAAAATTACATATGTCTTATGCCGCATAACACACTTGTTTTATTTCCGGCATTATGCTCTTTAAGTTCGACTGTTTGGCCCTGGCTTTCACTGGTGGCCATCGTCACTATCGAATAAATATAGCAGAATCGTGCCATTCGGTTTAGAAACCAGCCCGACACCACTACAGAAGAGCAAGAGCAGAACCCGACCGCCTGACCGCTTAGATGCAATGCCGCCTCCTCTCTTGTTGATGTGATTAAGAATGAAAAAACGTAGATGGATACGTTCTCCCTCTTTCTACATATTGTTGCACTTAAATGAACAATACTGCCAGCGCCCTTTGGTTTTGTTACATCCCCCTCTCCCACCGCCTCTACCAGCCACCACTCTCGCCTGCCGGAGTGGCTGAGAAGTGTGCGCTTTGACCGCCAGGGCAGCTGTGCAAACTCCTGCGCTGGTTCCCGATAGGCTCCTACCTAAACTGCACCTAGTACACTTCAGTTAACTACAAATAATGTGCGCTACACCCTTTTAGCTTCACTGCCTGTTCACTTCATTATATCTTGCCTAACAAAAAATGTGAGCCCTTGACCCATTACTTTTCTTTCGTTATTTTACAGCTGTTTCCTGTAATACACATTCCTGTAGCACATTGGTAAAGGCGTAAGCATATTTCTTCAAAAACAAGTAAAAAAAGAAGCTTCTTTAATGCTTCGTTTTCTCTATCTCTCCTCCCTGTATAGTTACACAGAAAGCATTTTTTTTTTCTACAGCCCTCACCCCAAATATGCTCATGTGCTGTAAAAAAAGGATACTCCATCAGGTGAGGAGCATGACGCGCCCAGACAAGCTTCGTTGCCCATATTGCCTGTGTTCCTGCAAAGAGATGGACAGTTTATGCACCAATTATCCTGCTAATTGTTAGACATAAATCAATTTGCAAAGAATCCACCGCAATTTTTCTTCACTTCCTTCCTCATGTGATACTGTAGGAAACCATTTTATTACCATTTTATATAACATAATTTTAGTAATAGTTATGGGGTTAAACTTTCCAAAAGCATGGCATGATTGTGAGAGGCATCATATTAGAGGGCTCCAGAAATTTCAACCACCTGGTGTTCTTTAACGAGCACTTAAATCTAAGTAAGTTGGCTCGATCATTTTTGCCTCCATTGAAAATGGGGTTGCTGCGGGCAGGGTTCAATCCTTTGACCTGCGGGCCAGCAGTCGAGTTTTATATAGTGTAGGGCCAATGCTTTAGAGATGAGGTTTCAGCAGGAATTGAACACAGGTGTTGTTTATGGTTACCAGGTATTCCACCATGAAGAATTCAGAGCTTGAAACTGCTTTGAAAAAAAGCCTATAGAGGCATCATGCCTTGTGAGGAGTTAACATCCATGCGAACAGTACGAAGCCAAAGTGTATAATTGTTTGTAGCAGACATTGCACCACGCAAAGTGTTTATTGAGCATGGTTTAAAGCTGCCTACACATTACAAAGGACTCGGCCATAGTTCAACATTGTCATCAGCTTAAGCATCAACAAATGGTGTGGATGCATGTGCCTTACGGCAAGCAGTGGGTACTTCGGTACTTTATGAAATCTATGAGGCTGTGCAGAGTGGGTGCTTGGCAACTGCACTTGCAGTAGGTACCCTACAAAAGTTTGCAATGGGCTCGAAGTGACCAGTCTTCCAGCTTATGCTGTTAGTGCGCTATATTTTCCATGCTAGCCTGGAGATCCTCAATGGCATGTGATAAGAAGTGGATGAAAGAAAAATGATCGAAGAGCCCATTTCCTGGAAGACAAATGCGCATCACCGGGCAATTGAAACACAACGAGAAAGAGTTGCATAAACTGACAATTCAATCACAACGAAAAAGTATGTGTCACATGCGCGGGGGCGTGCGACGTATCTGCGGATTTCATTTTCTCGGCTGCTTGTTGATCTTCGGAATACAAGATTCGAAAGACTCGCAGCCTGTTTTTCTGGTGCGATTCAATGCAAGGCGATGTTCCCACGAAGGAACAGTCGAGCATACGATGGGCCTAGAGTTGGCATATACAGTTACTTTAGATGGGCCCAGCTGAGCACGCTTCGTGGGCATGCGCGTACTGTGGCCCTGATTGCCACTTGGCTCCGTCGTACGGTGCTGACGCACTAAAAACTATGGGTTAAAAAGATGGTGAAGGAAACGGAGACCAACATGTCGAGAATTGGCATGATTAAAAAGTCCGCACTAGTGATCTATCGAACTTTTAAGCAGGAAATTGCCAAGGAAAGGATCTATGATAATACCCGGGGTAGTTTGCAACTGTTTGAGGCCAGGACGGGAGTATTGCGAACCAAGACATATCGGCCAAATACGAAGGGGTAGACACGGTATGCAGTGCGCATGGAGAGAAGGAGGAAACTGCCGAACACTTGATAATGTTCTGTAAAGGGCTTCACTCTATAGTTCAGGATGGTAGTGCAAAGTTCTTCAAAGCACTGTGATTTAGGGACAGGGAGGGCAAAATAGACTTTAAGCGGGTAGAAATAACTAGAAGGAGGTTATCTGATTGGTGGCTAAAATCAGGGCACGAGTGAAAACTAAATCCTTCACTGCAAAGTACCAGTCCTTGACTGAACTATCTAAGGAAAAAAAAAAGATAAATCTAGTTGTTGGTTCACAAAGTATTACGGCTAGGCGGAGTTAGCCGCCGCCCGATCTAAAGGGTACAGCCATATCAATTCATCCATCCTAGGCACTCGCGCACGATAGTTAAAAGATTTGGGCGGCTGTGCACTTACATTAACATGGGTCGCCACTTCAAACACACTTCCCGATGCGCGACTTATCGAGGTCACCGCAAAGCTTAACCCGGTGGTGTCATGGTGTTAGGTTACACCTGAAAGCGGTGTTGCCCTGCGTTTGTTGACAACATCTGATAAACGTGCGGCGCCCTTTAACCGCCTTCCACGAAGCGGTCGTAAGTGTGAGCGCCTCTACGAGGTCAGCTAAGGCTACTGTTGTTGGCTGGTCCGCCCTGAAGTGCAACTCTACTCGAGTGCACGTACGATCTAGATGGACACAGTGCGTGTTAGAAGCGTCGATTCACAAGGTTCCGCCCGGAGTTGTGACACCGTCCAAAGCGCTGACACTGGCAAAGTAGTGACTGTAATGCAGAACTTTGGGACGTCACACGTCGAAGCCCTTGGCCGGAAAAGCGCTTCGACCTTGCGTCACAATCGGGCACATGCCGAAGTCACGAACGTAGTCTGCAAATCATGCAGTTGGTGACACTTGTGAAACCATGTTTGGCACGCAGCGGCAAAGTTGTTTCTCTCGAGTGTACAGAGAAGCTCTTTCCTTCCAACATCGCACTCGCGTACGATAGAGCGACATTCGACGCGAAAACATTGGGAAAGGGACTACGTAAACACGCTGCAATAACTGGCGCTAATCTCCGCTTTAATGCATCGAACACTACGAGGTGCGATAAGCGGAGAGCTTCGATATTTCAGCGCAAGATTGTGCGTGAAACTTCCGCGAGGTATGATGTTGATATAAGCAAATTTCACATTTACCAAGGCGGCCGCCATTGCGTAATGCCGCAAGCGATGCCACTTTTACTATAACTCACTAAATGTTGTAAATTAAACTGCAAAATCCACCTAGTTCTATTG
Source organism: Rhipicephalus microplus (assembly GCF_043290135.1). Taxonomy (NCBI): domain Eukaryota; kingdom Metazoa; phylum Arthropoda; class Arachnida; order Ixodida; family Ixodidae; genus Rhipicephalus; species Rhipicephalus microplus. Next base: position 81,455,838 of record NC_134708.1, read on the forward strand.
TAAATATTTTTTTTATTTACGTACATTTGACACAGATTACTACTTTACACGAAGGAAGGAAAGTTTTTTTCCCTCCATGACTACTATACAAAATCAGGCAGTAAAAATCAACAAAAAGTAATCTTTTTTTTTGTAAGATATTTAAAAACATAGTTACTGCCTTTTTAGTACTTTTTGTTTGTAATTTTTGTTAGTTAAACTAGCATTATTTTTGTTACAATTGTTTTGTTTCTCAAATATAAAAATAATTTTCGTAAAGCTGCTAGCGCCACAAATAATTCATCACAATTGCAATTGCAGTTTAGCGAGCCTACTGACGTGTAGAGGAGCTTCAGGGCTCCGTGAATGAAGAAAAACGCTTGTTAGCATGGATGCGTCTTTGCCTGCTCGCTGGTTTGCGTGTGTAAAACGGCGCTGTTTGTGCAGTCCACAATTCAAGTGTTGCGCTGCTGACTGTCGCACCAAAACGGAGTACTTCAGGCTCCACGCGCATGCATTTAAAGGTGTGCTTCTCCTCGAAGCGTAGACGCTTACGTTTGCAGCGTCTACACGAGGGCCACTAGGCCGACAGCACACTTCGCCATAGTGTGGGATATTCTGCTTGCGTCGGGTAAGTTGTCGTTATAGAAGTGCATAGTGCGCAGTGTCGGCATTCTCTGCCAAGATACAGTTTTACAATGAGTACGCAAATTTCTCCGTGAGCGTGTTGCCACTGCGCGTGCGTCATGCGCTAACCTTATTGGTAGGCACGTTGCGTTTCGTAATATTAGCGTTGTATGTACGTATCCAAGCTACGCGAACTACAGCCCAAACTACGTGTTTAGCGGGCCACGTAGCCTTGCGAAGCGAACCCAGTAAACGCCGTTTCAAGCTGACGGCCCTAAAAAGTGATAGTGCATTTCATGGTTCTGCCGTCGCGGGTGCTTGCGCACGTTCACCGCACACCTTTCCCCGGTGTTGAATTCGGCTTCTTTAGCTGTTGGTCCGCCGCGCGGCTTCGAAGCCGTGCTGCCGGCATGTTCTCTTTGCAGCGTTTGCTTGACTTCCTATGGCTTTAGAATCAAATGACCACGCGCGCGCCTAGCGGTAGAGGCGTTCGTGAGGAAAAGAAAAAAATTAACAAACAAAAGACGCGCGACTGCGTGCCTCGCTTCTCTCCCGAAAACCATAAGTCGGAACGATAATCTTACGGCGCTTTCGTCGGTTAGGCCTAATATGATTCCGGCCCCTCCTGGTGTGGCGTTCCGGTGATTGCTGCTGGCCGACGTTCGAAGGGGGACTGCCGCAAGCTGCTGTAGCGCCTCGGAGGAGCGTTGTCCAGGTAAACGGCTACGCCACGAAGTGCCAGCGTCACGGCCTCGGGAACCGAACGCCCGCTGCTTCCTGTCGACAGGACGCGTAGCCTCCAATGCCGCCTGTTTCTCCCGCAACCACGCGAGCATTGCCGCCCTTGTTTACGGCTCTTGTCACGCACGTCGAGCCGTGTGCTGCTCCATGCACGCGCCTGTGCCTCATCCGCGTGCTTCTCTCCCAACTTCGTCATCTTCATATACGCGAACTCAATAAACGCCAGCGTTTTCAGAAACGCTCGACTTGAACTTGACTTGCCACCACCTTCAATGCAGCGCGTTTGAAACCCGTTTGTGCCGCCTTGAAGGCGGCGGCAAGTCGCATACAAGTCAAGCAGCATTTCTGATTATGGGAGTTACTCTTCACATAGCCCCCTTCCCTTCCTCTTTTGTTTTTCTTGGAAAAAAAAAAACCTTTTCTTTTTGTGTAAATCCTGTGCATTTTGAACCATTGCAATATCTTGTCAATTCGCATGCCTTTTTACTTACTACCTCACCACATACTTGCCACAAACATTCATTGGTCCCTTCACAGGTCACTTCACAAGATTGTTATAAAAGTCCATTGTCCCTATTACTCTATTCATTGCACTATAAACATCAATACGTGCGATGGATGGCTTGCCGATGCAGCTTCGATTTTCTATTGCCGCTACCTCAATGATAAGCCTAATACAATCGTTAGGGGAGTACCCAACGCACTTGTTTTATCAAATACCGGCATGCATTTGCATTCTGCACAACAATGGCCAGGAAACCATTGGAGCCCTTTTTTACTTTCTGGTTGTGTTCAAGTAATCGCACATTGAGGCATCTGCCTGTCTGACGTAACTTTGACCACAGGTGAAAGATACGTTATATACTACACTCATCACACAATCAATGGATTCGTTTCGGTGCTTAATTTTACACTCGTTAGAAAGCCTTCTTACAGGACTAGACCTTGCACGTAACTGTGACAACTTATTGGGAGCAGAAAGCACCACCGAGACCGCGGCCGTCTGACCCATCTTCTTTACATTGTGTAAAATTCTATGCAAGTATGGGAACGCCAGTGATGTTTCGCACAGGGAATTTTCCCTTTTTTTGAGAATTTTTGCCTCATTTTGAGCCAAAGGCAAAAAAGGAATCTCCGTGATATTGCTGCGAATTTCAGAAATGGTAAAATTCTCCTGCGACGACCGATAATTAGTGGTCACAGTGCGCCTTCATCTGCAGCCCTCGCGATTTATTTGATATTTACGTGAAGCTATTTCTAGTTCACTGTTGCTGTTTGACTTGAAGCCCACAATGCGCAGTGTACAAAAAGTATATGAATTAGTAAGGTCATGCTTGTGTCGTGCGGCAGTGGAAGGGCCAGCCATGATTTCAAAAGTGCCCAGTACGTCAAATACGTGTAATTATACTATGTGTGTGCGTAGGTTCGTGCTGAAGAAATTAGTACTGTTGAGCAGGGAAATATGGTGGGAATATCATCGTTTGCAAGGGAAAAATTCTCGGTAATAGGGAATTTTCATGTCTCTGAATAGGAATTCTTCAATGTAGTGCGGGACATCACTGGTGATCGCAGCCACATTCATACGCAGGGCTGCCTGAAAATCTGGGCGCGTGGCTCTGACTTCGAAGCCTTTCCGCAGTTGTTCTGATGTGGATGCCAACAAGTGGCTAGGATACCCAGTTGTCTACGTTTATTGTGCTTCAACTGTAAAAACACGGAATGCAAACTACCCCGCTCCCACACCTTGCTGCAGTTAACGCTGGTTGCATGTGCCTCTCTATTTGTAGCCAGATAATTGTTATTCATCTTCTGCACTTTTGGAGCAGTCTTTTTTCATTGCCAAAAAAAAAAACTTTTTTTGCTGTTTCATTCTCTTTCTGCTTTTCCCTGAACTCCATACGGCTTATGTCTGTATTCTTCTTGGTTGCCACCTTTGGTCTCATGGCCTCTGCTCCTTTTATTGCCACTCTCATCATTACTGCCTATGCCACTGCAACTACTTGTGGCTGCACTTCTCATAAACTTTTGCGGCATAGCTTCTTTTTACGACTCTCTTTGTTTTGCTACTCTACCACTACGTGCATTCTGATCCCCTGCTGCATCCTTGTTCCTCTCTTGGTTCATATCAGGCTCATCTGCTTTTCTCATTCCCGACACAACGCCCAATATCAGATCGTGCACGGACTTCTTCAAACACTGCGCTGTCACTCAACCTGTATAATATAGACTTGAAACTTTAATCCCAGCTTGTGGAAGCCTTCTCACCGTACTATCCACCAAAATGACTGTTGCATACTCTCCTGCTAAATTTGATACGTCCACTAAGCTCCTTTTCACAGAAACAGTACACTCAAACCTCATTATAGCAAAGTTGCATCTTGCAAGAAAATAAGTTCACTATATCTGGAAATCATTCATAAAGCTTATTCCTAACACTGTTACCTATTGGAAGACCATTTCTCATTCACTTTGTTATAACCCTCATTTCGTTATATCCGTGTTTCTTATAACAAGGTTTGAGTGTATTGGTACCTGTATCTTTCAAAACATTTACCTTTTGTTCGTGCACTTCTCTGTCTACCACCGGTAAATATTTTTTTTGTGAGTAAAATTGAATTTTATTCTTTTCTGACTCTCTTTTTCTGCACCTGTGGCCCTTTCATGCTATCACTGTGCGAGTCTACGATACAGGCTACTTTGTAATCCCAAATTCTATAATCGAACCTCCCTGGGAGTCTACTATACAGATTACTTCATATGTAGTTCCTGACCTACATTCATTTGCACAGTGTCACCTTCTGTAGCGCAGCTGGCACACTACTTGTGCATGCGACGGTCCAGCCCAACAGTTCATAAGTCAGTGTAGAATGTTGTTACACGAAAAACACCTGAGTGGTTGCTGTCACGTGTTTGATATCCCCTGAGATCTACTTTGTTTCATTCAGTTTTCTTTTGTCACCGCCCTCATTTGTCTTTGCTAGGTCTCCAAGTACTGATCGGCATGCTGTGCTACACCATAAAGTGTGGTTACCTTTCTTTTAGGCTGTTACTGCAGCAAACAGTTTTTCCATGACCATGCAGTCATGTACGCCTTCATATATTCTTCCTACTTTCGCCATCTCCATCCATCTTTCAAAATAATTTGACAAGCGACACACAAGCTGCTTTGCTGTTTCTGTATTCTCTGGCTTGCAGCCGCGAAATCGCTCCTGGAAACCTTCGACCTTCAGCATAAATTTTTGCAGTGGTGTCTTTTTTGCCTTATCATAGTCTATGGAGTCATTGGCAGGCATTCAGCTCAACACATTTGACTTGTCCTACCAAACAAAGGGTCAGTGCTGTTGTCCACTCCCCTCTTTCCCAACCTTGACCCCTTGTAATCCGCTCAAATTTATGTAAATAGGCACCCAAGTCGTCACTTCTTTCATTGAACAGAACCATCAACTTCCTCAGACATATGCAGGTAGAGGATGCTGATATGACACTCTGGTCATCTTGCGGAACATTGTTTAGTTGCTCCAAGCTCAGCTTTAATCCAAGCACTTCCTTGCTTTGAAACTTGAGTTTCTTTTCTTTAATGTGCTCTTATTGCACATTTTCGTCATTCCAACCTCCTTTGCTACTGCAAACTAACATTTCCAACCATCTACACACCCCACGAGTATTAAGTGTTTGGGCAGGAAAAGAAAATGATCCTCGAATCTTCTGCTCCTGACAGTTCCCGACCCTGGCAGGCTCTCCAATTGTTTTGTCATGGATCTCGGAGGCACTTGCTATTGCCGATAGACTTCGGGCAGCCCAGCAAATAACAACCAAGGAAAAACTGAATGCTCAGTAAATAAACAACAGTGGAAAAACTTACAAACACTGCTAACAGGATCCCCAAAAGTAAATTGACATTAAAGTAATTGGTTCTTACTATATCCAGCTATAGTCGTAACTTTAGCCTGGCCGCTTCAGTCCTCGCACTCTGGCTGTAGCCCGACCCAAATCGAACCCTCTTACTTGAATTCTTTGATCGTTGTATGCTCAACCGTCATTGTGTTGGGCCCACGGCCGATGTAGCCAACAATCCTATTCAATCGTCGCTCTGACGGCATAATGGACAGCCGCGCTGGCGTAAGCTTTTACTATTCACTGTTGGTGACGTGGCAATATGCCCTCGTCGATTCGGCCTATTATGATGCCGGCCTCTGCTTGATGTGATGACGTGGTGTTCCAGGGATTGCTGCTGGCTGACGTTTGAAGCAAGTATGCTGTGGATGCGTCTGAAACTGCTGCAAGGGGCTGCAGTCCCTCCAAGGAGCGTCACCCAAGCATTGCCCAGGTTAACGGTCGAGCCGTGGTGTGCAAGCGTTGTGGCCTCTGGAACCGAACGCTCGGTGCTCCTGTCGACAGAGTGTAGCTGCCAATGCGGCCTTCTTTCATGGCTTGTGTCACACACGTCTAGTTGTGTGCTGCTCTATGCACGCACATGTGCCTTTCCCGCATGCTTCTCCTCTTACTTCGTTGTCTTTGTCCATATGACAGCCGCAAACTAAAATTTATCTTACCAATGATATTTTACCCCATAATTTGCATTGCTCGAAAACTGCTTCAGAACTCTCCTTTTACTCTTCCAAAGCAGCTCCCAAACTGCATTATTTGTACTCTTTGAGCTGCTCCAAAAGACTGAAGCCTGCTTCTACCCCTGCATAAGCTTTATTAGCTTTCTTGCTTTTGCCTGTTGCATGAAGTATTTTGCACACCTTTAAACGTGCCACAGTCTGTGATAGTGGATGCGAAATTGTTGGGAGACTGAGTGAGGACTCGTGTGATGCGTTCACCTGACGCTGTGATGATGAAACATGATTACAAGCTCTTGATGGTCTTGCGTGAAGCTTTTTGACAGCATAAAACTTATCTGTGTGCGAGCAGCCTCTTGTGCATATCATTCTGCTTGTGTTGCCTTTGAACATGGAGTGGTGACTTGTCATTAGTGTGTCAATTACTGAATTCTGGTCCCCTCAAAATGATACTGTCTCTTTCTTTAATTCTTCTTGGCTTGCAGGCATGCAGCAGTGAAGTAGGGATCGTTTTCTCCATCTGTGGTGAACAATGCCTCACACTAAAGGCACATCGAAGGCAGACAAGATTGGCCCACTCTAAAGCAACATTATCACTACATGCGAAACCAAAAGCACGCACAAATGCAAAACTTGCCAGAGGTCTTGGCATTGCAAGGTCTTGGTGTTGCACGTGCAAGACCTTGTGGCGAAGAGAAACCTGTCTCAAGTGCAATTCGTGCTGGGCTGCCTCCAAGCAGAATTCAGGGTCATCAGCACCGTGTCCCCACCGACACCCACTGACGAGATCCTTGTCAGAATTTTTTCAGTGCGGTACATGCCTTGAGTATACCGGGAATCAACAAGAACAAGTAGTGTTCTCAATGTTGCAAAATGCTATGCAGCTTTATAGTTAACATAGACACATAGTTGCCTCGAGTGGCAACCATGAGTCTTCTTTTTGTTAATTGATGGCGTAAAACGAAACTGCCTGTTTTTTGACGTTCACTGTTTGCGATAAAACTTTCGACAGATGTTCTATTCAATACTCTGATATTTACCAAATGGTAGGACTGCAATCGATATAGCTCTTTAAGAATCAATTTTAAGCATTGGCAGCCGATTTCAGAATCATGTCTTTGAATGCAGGCTACCCTGTGTTCGTGATTATCCTACCGCACTTCTTGTGGTAGTGGATGAAAGACAAATTGCTATTTTTGCATGTCCGAATAGTCTCATAATTGTATCAATCTTGTTCCTAAAGGTTGGCACGGCTCAAATAACTAATAACGTTCTATATTTATACTAGTGAGGGTAATGATAGAACATCGATTAGGCATTGCATGAAGCAGCTATTCATTTCTATTTCAAACATTACTTTTTTTTAATAACTAATGAGTTTAAATCGCTTGTATTGCCCTAGCTGCTACAGGACTGTCAGTATTGAAAAATGCCAGTACCCTTGCATGATAAAAATGTGCTGCGGTTATCCTTTTTAGCTTGAGCCTGGCATCAATGTTACAAGCTATGGTTAATATAATGCGAAAGCATGGAGAGGCATTTGTTTTTTCTGTTTCAAAAAAGATTTGCTTGGGGTTATTTTTTTTTCTGCAAGTTAGAATACTCCTGTTTTAGTTGTACTAAGCAGCTTTCTTCTGCCCCGTGATCATTGGTTTCATGCTATTTTTCTCCCAAATGTTATACAAAAATAACATCCCGATATTGTAGAAAGCACTAAAAATAATCTGCAAGCAATCATTCAGAAGTAATATATTGTAAATATAATGAACAGACTGTATGTCCAGTGGGTTTTTATAATCACGGATGTTATGTAGTGTAAAGTCATGCCTCCTACACATGAGTTCAGAATCTCTTAAAGTACGTGTTGAACGAGGCCCCCTGTGTTCTAATATAAAACCCGCTTGCATAACTATGGCAGCTGTCATTTCACTAACATCTGACAATGCGCAGGCGTTGGGAAAGTGAGAAAATTTTTGATAACCTTTTGCAAAGTGCTCACTGTCATTGAAAGTGTGCTAAGCCATGAGGGAAGAAAACTGCCACCTTGATGTTTAAATCTATATCTGTTCAAAGCACATTTCTTTTAATAAGGAGGCAAGAGTTTTCTAGGTTGATTCATAAAATCTTTATTAAGCGATTCTACTTGTTAATGATTTAATTTACGTGCGAGTCCTCGAGCTTTATGCGTGGTAAAGTGAAACATAAAATGCTTTTAATTCAGATTTTGAAGGGTAAGTGCTAGAGCGGTTGGAATTGAGACTTTTATCGTTAGTGATATTGCTCTTTGCTTTCAAAATTAATATTCAATGTGCAGCATGACAAAAGGGGAATGAAAATGCTACGAGAGATGTTTTCTCTGCTGGTGAAGCAGCTCTTGGTGTTAAAAAAAATTGTAAACAAAACCATTTGTAAGCTTCCTTCACTTGCCTCTGTTTTCGTCATGGCCTTGTACCTAAGTTCTGATGGAAGGAGTCTATGGAGGGGTTGAGCTGTATTGTGTATGCTTAAGAAGCACGAACTCCTGGGTGTATAGGAGGACACCTATACACAGCTTGAGTTGGCTGTGTCTAGGTGTCTTCTTTTCGTGCATCAATTGTTTCACACACCTGTTACGAAGGTGTGTATTCAATTTGCAAGGATATTATAAGATGTGAGCATGCAAGCATATTTGTGGGAGCTGTCGCACTTATCTTGGTGATTGGCTGAACGTTTCTTCACTGTAGTACTGATATTTGGTTCTGCAGGTGAAGCAAGATTCAGTGCTTTCAGCATAGATGCTTCACTGGTCAAGTCGCAGCTGAGCACACCTTCCCGAGGAGGCGGGCGAAGTCTTACCTCAGGGAGGCTTCGGAGGGAGCGGCCCAAAGACATGCATAGCTGGAATGCGGAGGGACCACTCGCATGCCATTCCTGCCCTACTGCAACATGCGCTTCATTTGATTTCATGGACCTCATGCAAACTCGCAGCGGGGAACAACCCTTTAAGTGCACGAGGTGCTCGGCTGCACCCACGACGAGGATGAGCTGCTAGGACTGCTTGATTGACCACCCCGTTGAAAGAGGCCTCGTGGATGTGTTATTAGTCTGTGTCTCCAGTAGGAGAGCGAGTTCATGAAAAGGGCTGATAGCTGGCCAAGTAGACGCCATTGCGTTACTGCAGATTGAGATAAGACAAGCAGAAAGGTTACCAGCAAACGCTGAGTTGCCACTCTGTTTGTGAAGAAAGTTAAAGACTGCTACTTAAAGTAGTACACAGCCATTATTGTGTTCATGTTGTGGCTACACATTTTCAGACGTACAATAATCTTCCCTGCTAGAGAACACTAGAATAAACACCTTTAATATTCCTTGCTCCCTCACTTTGAGCGGATGTGAAAGTACCCAATCCTTGTGGAAAGTGCTGGTCTGTTAAAAGGAGTCTGAACCTCCAGTAGCCAGGAGCCTATGCCCCTTCTGTCACATAAAATTGTTGCATAAAATCGTGGTTTACCTTGTTCCTGTGAACCATTTCTGCAGACTTAGTCCACATTTCTATGCTAACTTTCATCTTTAACAACAGTGACCAACCACGGCCCGCCGCTGTAGTCTATTGGGCGAGGCACTTGGCTGCTGACCTGCAGGTCGCGGGATCGAATCCCGGCTGCGGCGGCTGCATTTTTGATGGAGGCGGAAATGTTGTAGGCCCCTTTGCTCAGATTTGGGTGCATGTTAAAGAACCCCAGGTGGTCAAAATTTCCGTAGTCCTCCACTATGGAGTCTCTCGTAATCATTTGGTGGTTTTGGGACGTTAAAGCCCCACATATCAACAGCAGTGACCGTGTTCGCTTTCGTTCTAGCAAGCAGAATGTAAAGCAGTGCCTAAGTTGGCAGCGGCAGCTTTGATCTCTTTTCAATATGCACATTACACAAACATACTTAGAAGTGGTTCAGTGCCAAACATTCAATTTTGGATACAGATTTAACAGTGGTGCCATATATTACCTATGCAATTATTTTAAAATTTTTCAGGTAAGCTGGAATTTGGAAGTGATGAAAAATGTTAGGAACGCAGGTTGTCGCTGGAGAAAACGCTTTGACAAGCACTTATCTTTTAAAGGCTGTGACTGTTCCCTACCTTGAAGGAAAGTTCACTTGTTGGAATGCTGGCTTCAGCAACAACCAGTTAGAAAGATTTTTTGCTACATTTTTATTGATGACATGACTTGATAGGTGTAAATTTGTCCCTTTTCTAGGCATGTATTGCTCTGCTGTCTTATGCAACACTCCTATCCTGCACCCCTTGTCTGATTGACCGGCACTGTTTAATCAATTGCTACCCTGACAATACAGACATATCAATAGAATGTCACTACTAAGAGTCTTCAGGATACTATTGCTGGTTTTATTAACCGAATTCACTTGACTTTGCCCCAGTCCACTGCCTGTGGCATCTACTTGCTTGGCAACAAAGCACCTTGCTATGTTCTTTGCTGTCTACTTAAAGCTGCCTTAGTTGTGCCTTGGGCTCAGTTGCAGTATAATTTAATATGGCAGCTTCCCAGTGAAAATGCAAAACACCTGCCTACTTGGGTAATTATTATCCATAATGCGCAAAATGTTAGTTGAAACATTTGCATGTTGCTCGAGTTCTTAGTTCAAGCAGTTTGATTTAATCATGTTATTTTGCTTTTTTTTTTATAAGATACTACCACTTTCCATTGCTGTATCAAAGCGCTTCCTTTGCTGTGCAAAATGCCTCCTGATACTATTTGTATATGTATCACATGTTGATTGTAAGCTCATCATTTGATTAGTGTAGTCTTTTTTTCTCTTTTTAACAGTGCTGGGACATAATTTGTTTTAGTTTGCTAAGTGTTCTTGGCATGTTTTTTGTACAGGTTTTATAGCTTAGCCTTTTACATGACTAATTATGAGTAATTATAGCTTGTAGTCTTTTTCGATGAGCAATTATGAGAAATAACGAGTTTATGAGTTAAATTCATTTCTTGTTAAATTGAGCAAGCATGGGAGCCGTATCGTATGCAGTTTTGCAAGTGAAGAAAATATTTTTTTCAAGCCATGCCTCCTTTGATGGCATGCCTGCGGTGTCGCTCTTTCCTGCAGAAAATATGCTTTGCCACGTTTTGGCCAAGCATTGTGGGAGAGTGCTAGCCATCATGTCTTGCAGCTGTCGAAGATAGATGCAATACTCAATAGGAGAAAAGAATGCGCAGTAAAGCGGAGAGGGACAAGCAGCGCGTTTGTTGCTGACATTGCAGGCATGTTTTTGTAGGACGCAGCTCTAGTAGTACACAGCCTTCTTTTATTCGATGTTAGAACAACCACAGTGACTTTGAGCAACAAACAGTTGGCCAAATTTTTAACTGGCATGCGCGAGTGGCGACTTTTCTGTGTGTCAGCGCCGTGTAACTGAGCCAAGTGGCGAAAGGGAAAGGGTAAGCAGACGCAGCTGAGCCCATTGTCTACTAGGTTGTTGCCACTTACAAACATCATTTATTATTAGTGCACTCCAGATAAACCACATCATGCTTCTCTCATGGGTTGGGGGCATGTGGCATGTTGCTAAAGTTTTATTTCCTTGATAGTTTACTGCTTGGTTAACTTTGGAAGATTTGCCTGCTTACGTGGCCTGTTTTTCTTGTGTGTGCTAATATGGTTGACATCCTATAGAAAAAGCGGCCTAGCTGACAATGGGTCCAGCTGGTAGCACTTCGAGGGCATGAGCATACTCTCCCCCTTTTTGCAACTTGTCTCTGTCGTGTGGCGGAGAAATGTCGCTTCCTGGGCATACAAGATTTGGATGGCCATACTTACTCTGCCTGAAAGTTTGGTTCTTTCAATATAGCACGGACATTTTTTTTCTTTCTGCAGTTGAATCGGGACATGGCATTCGGCCCAAGAGCAGATCGTTTCTAGGGTTGTGGGCTGCTAGGGAAAGTCACGAAGGGGCAATGGAGGCCGACGGGAACAGACCCCGCAAGTTTCAACAGGTCTTTGGAAGTGCTTCCGTGGAAGGCGGTCCTACCCCTTGGGAGAAGAAGACGCCGAAGAGCTTGTTTGTCTGCAACCTCTGCCCGTACACCACTCACCACAAGACCCACATGAGAGACCACATTCGAACGCATAGCGGCGAGAAGCCCTTTAGGTGCACCAAGTGCCCTGCCGCGTTCACGCAGGCTGCAAACTGTCGGCGCCACATACGCAGCCATACGAGCACGTGCCGTTAGTGTTCTGGGCCGATGTGAGGGAAAGGAGGGCATTGTTGAAAGTTCTGTCTACAACATACCAATGATTTGAAGCTTTCTTCACACAGGACTAAAAAGGCGTACATGTAGTAAATAAGAGTGCTAAACTTTTTTTTTTTTTTGGTATGACAAGACACAAAAGGATGTGAAACTGAATAATTGGCAAGTCGATTGATTGCGTTGCTCTAGCTGAAATCAGCAGCAACACTTGTAGTTGTCATATTAATGTAGGTTACCCTGCCGAGTGTGTTGGCCGTTCATTGTAATGAGTACGACTTTGAGTGCGGTAGCAGATGCTTCGCTTGTGTGCGTCGATAACTTGATTTTTTGTTTGTGCAGTTTTTGTCACCATAGCAACTATGCATCATTTTATTTAAGTATGCATAGTTTTCTTGTGCTCTTTTTTTTTTTTTTTTTGGTACTGCTCACAACTGGCGTCTTGTTCTTGGTTCCGAGTGCAGCAAGAAATCTTAGCTTGCTCGTGTAGAGTGTGTTTTCTTCTCTTTTTTTATTCCTTTGTAAATAGTTGTGCATAGCACAATATTCTTAAGGTCACTTGTTGTAGCTTTGTCGCCAAGCGCGTTTTTTGACCCCGTGAAATTGCGTACAGAGATTTAATGCCGGTAAATGTCTTTATAACCAAACAGTATATTGTCTTGCACTGAATTAAATTTCTTTACCTTAACTCTTGCTGCTTTCAAGAAATGCACCAGTATCGATATCTGAAACGGCCAAAGAACCCAAAATTGAGTTAATGTTCACCCCACTTGAGGAAATGAAGTATGAGAGAGTTTACTGACACAATGCTAATAGAAGTTTCAATGCAGTGCTTTCAGAATTTTGTCTGCATTTGAGCTTTTTGCACTAGCCATTTTTTTTTTTTACTTTGAGCTCTATTTAATTCGAATAAGGTAAATGGAAATAGCATATTTTACAGGATGGAGCTCATTGTCCCCAAAAAAGCAAAATTATTAACGAAAACAGGATGGGTCTATGGTGTACAGAGGTGGCAGACAACACACGAGGGACGTCGGGCATCTGTTTTTTACTGTGACTTGTTGCTGCTCGATTCATTTACAAGGCTCGTTAACTGACCTTCCTTGCCATGCTGCAGCATTGATAACTGTTTTTGTGCATTGGTTCAATTGGTGATCTGGGGTGTCTGCAGTGTGTTGTGCTGATGCTTGCAGGGATTAAGAGCCGGATATTTTGTAGAGCACGTGGGCCGTGCACCGAAAAGCCAGAAAAGAGGAGTGTTCAGCTACATTGTAGTAAAGGCAGAGAATTAGCTGACACGATTGTGGAAGATTTGTAGGAGTTGACTTATTTTCTTGAATCAATTTCTTGTGGCAATTTCGTGGCTCATTAGTTTAAGAATTCGTTACGGTTGCTTGACAAGTTAGATCTCGCCGCTAAGCTGGAGAGCATACTCCCAGTGACAGTGGTCACATTTTGGTGGCTGCTGGATTCAAGAAAATCATAGTAATTAATTTGTGAAATATTGTAAACTTTGATGGGGTAAATCTGTCTGGAGTCCTCCATTATGGCTCATCTCATAATGTTGTTTCAGCAAGATTTTAGATGGATTTTGTGAAGTGACAAAGACTGAAAATTCGTGCTTTGCCATGGACTTTTCTCACTAATGTTTGCTTAAATATTTAATTATGTGAGCATGCTGCTTTTCTGTTGGGGTTTGCTGAAATTCATCATTATTGTCATTGCAAATAAGAAATTTCGTGTTGCTCAGCCCAGAGCTAAACACTCGTAAAACTGGCGACAGGTAGACTCATGTTTGAGAAAATGTTTTAACTAATGTGAAAATTTTTAAGAGAAGAAAGGAATGTGTGTGTGGTGGGGCAGTTTTATTAGAAAGCATGCCTTTGTGAAAGAAGTCGCCAGTGAAGGAAGAGTTTTGCCTGTGGAAATGGTTTTGTGCACTGACTTTAATATACCATTGTTGCATTTTCGCTCTGTTCAAGTGCTGCGATTTTCTGTGCTCTTTTTTTCTTCTGCATCCCGATGACTGTGTCTATCGAAACTTCACATTGAATAAGCAGCTGTGCGCTTGTTTGACGTGCTAGTCCAGTAATAAAAAGATAGACAACTGATCCCTGCATGTATAATGGTGTTGAAGGGTGAAACCGTACCGTAAAACATAATTAAAGCTGGAAGTATTGACAGGGAAGCATTTGCTAGAGCAAAGAAGTGTAAATTTAGCATCACACTTTCCACGTAACCGCTGGTGATCGTGAATGATAGTTTTCATTGCACTTGACAAAAGGAACGGGAACTGTCTATTCAATTCTTTAATGTGCAGGGATTTATGTGTCGTAGGCATTTCAGAATCTCGCATGGTTTCCTTGAAAAAGCAGTGGCATTTATTTGTCTCCCGCAGATTCAATAACGTTGGACACTTCTGATGAAGATGAGGATGAAGAAGTAGATGTAGAAGAGTTCGAGGTGTCATCGCCCAACAAGCAATTTATTATCCAAGGCTTTGATGAGAGCGGCGGCGTCATACTCAAAAATGGGATGCGCAAGGAGCCGCTGCGCTGCAACCTCTGCCCGTACGCGACGCGCTACTCGACCCACTACAAAGACCACATGCGGGTGCACAGCGGAGAGAAGCCCTTCAAGTGCACCAAGTGCCCGAACTCGTTCACGCAGAGGGCCCACCTTCAGCGCCACTTGCGCACCCACGAGCCCCGGAATCCTCGGAAGCTGGCCCTAGCGCGTGCCTCTGTTCGGAAAGCGAGGTTTGTCTCTTGAAGTTCTTTGAAATGACAGAGAGCCTCACTCGGCGGCTTCAAGGATTACCGATGGGAGCGTTTTGTTTAGCTGTAGACATGCTTGTAATTGGTTAGTAATTGTGTAGCAGACACATGAAAGGTTTAACCCTTTTCAAACAAAAAAAATTCTCGGTTGGTGGCGAAATTGGGCACATGTCGTGCAACAAAAATAAATCCTGGAACCCTGCTCAGCTCGAGACAGATTTTCATGCTTTTTGTTCTGCCCCTGTCCCTACCTTGCACTTCCTGCACTAAACATTTTGAATGTCATGGTTGAGGAATCGTTGCATGTTAGTTAGGGATGGGCAAATACTAACGTTGAGGTCCACAGCTAACATAGTTTAGGTCAAATAATTTTCTGTTGAGTAGTTCTTAGAAGTGTATGGTTTGATTATGAAACATTTGATCGGGAAGATTAAAAAAAGTAATAATGAATGTACATCAAAATAAGGAGGTTTAAAACTTTTGAACCTTTTCATTTGGCTCAGTCTTCATTCATTTCATTGTAACGTATTTAAAAAAATATATATTTTTGTGTTGACTCAAATAAGTTTTTGAGACCTGAGGCTGGACATGTGTGAATGTCACTTTTTCTTTTTTTGTTGTTCGGAATGAAGCAGAAGCAACTTTGAGCTTTAGCTAAATGTGTATAGCAATAGGGAGCTAGTTATATGTAGTATGCTAAATTTCACTTTGAATAATATTATACTTAATTCATATAAGCTCATATGACTCACACTTATGAAAGCGTGTGTGTTATATGGGTGTGAGGTGACTGTGGTATGTAAATAAACCTCTAAGTGTTGCCTCACAGCAATACTAATTTTTTTTTGGATTAGTGGTTTCACAGCATGGCACCCACACACAACAGTGAAACCATCTTTACAAAGGTTTATTTGTAAAATTTGCATATCTTTGTTCGTTTGGAATACTTTTAAAACTTTTGAATCGGAATTAGTGTCTAAGTGCATTTAAATACTGCAAGATTCGTTTGAAAAGTCAGAGTTCGAATGCTCGCTCATCTTTGGTGTTAACGACTTTGTTGCAATCATGAAAAAGAAATAGGCATAAGTAGAGCATTTGATTAGGAAAGCTAGGTAACCTATAGTCTTTATTGGTAACGGACTGGATTCCATTAGAATGCAAGTGGAGTAAAGGGTGCAAAAAAAGCTGAGCAGGCAGATGATCAAGACAGCCTAAGCTAGCGCGGGTGCGACTTCATTGGAGAAACGTGGGAGAGACTGCTTTGCAGTGGGTGTAGTCACGATTGTGGCGATAATGCAAATTGGATTTTATTTGTATTGTATCAAGTTGTATAGAGATCTTGCATTCAGCGTGCTGTTATTCGTTTCATACAAATCCTGGAGTAGCATTCCAGGTTGTCAACCAGGCAGACAGTCTTCAGCATTTCTTTTTAAGACAGTGTATTAATTTTTAAAGTTTATTTGATCGTTATGGTAAATAGCTTTTTGCAGTGTGCATAGTGTTAGTTTTCATTGAATATTTTTCCATCAGCTTTTGTTACAAATGAGTCTATAGCCATCATAGCGCTCATTGTTGAATTTAGAGGTTTGTTGCAATAAATTGTCTTTGAGTCACTGGCAGTGGTGGGCTTAATCTTCTCTTCCACTGTAGTGCAGAAGCCGAAATATTCGAATGCCTTGAAATTTTTGTCGTTTGTGTGTTGGCCGAGCCAGTAATCGTGGTTCCCACTGTCTTTTTGCAAGGTACTCGGAGCGCGCCGATCAGTCGAGAAAGCATGCGCTTGGAGGTCAGTGGATTGCATGCTTTTTGTCTTGTAGTGTTGAGCTCACTAGGGCACATTATCTCGTAATAAATGGTGCAGTCATGCTTTTCATGTAAAGAGGTGCTCTGCAAGTGTGCTGTAGATGACGTTCAAAGATGTTGCAGAAAGTAAAATGATGCATTTCGGTACCATTCTGTGCCGACATGCTGAAAATTTTGAAGGTGTCTTGGAGCATATATTGTCCGCTATGACCTATGTCACTATGCATTCATCTTTTTGTTGGTGTGAAGGCAGAAATAACCACGAAAATTTATGAAGCGAGCTAAAGTGTTTTACCTTGCAAATTCAAAATAGAAGCAGACACTGCCAAGAAGCACACCCTTTCACGTCATGCTTTAGTCTCAAAAAGGATTCGAGATTGATTTGTTTCAAACTTTATTTTGCTCTTAAGCACGCAAGAAAATAGAACAAATTTTTATTTCAGTTAAGTAACTAATTTAAACAGCTGTTAACTGAAATTCAGAATACTAATTCTGCATTAAAATTCATGACCAGAAACCCCATGAAAATCTAATTACTTTGTTATGTAGACAAGAAAGTGGACGTTTGCTGTGAAAGGCCATTTTTAAACTTGCCGTGTGTCACATGTCACAAATATGACTGACATGGAGTGCTATCTCGAGCTTAAAGTAATGCTTTCCATGTGAGAAATTCAATTTGAAGTTTCAGAAAAATATTTGCATCAAAATTAGCTGCACTTATTGAAGCAATGGCCCCAAATGGGGTCACTGGGGCTGAAGAAGATACGGGTGTTGTTAAATTTAGGTTGGACATGAAATACCCTACGTGATGAAAATTAAGCTTGTGTAAATAGTGAAGTTGAGCTTCGGGGTGAATAGCGATTTTGGTAGAATAATTTAGATTCGAAATGTATATACCATATGTTATAAGGAAATAACATATTTGTCATGACCCAACTAACCTGTGCAATATTTTTTAAAAATGGAAACAAGGCATGCACAAAAGCAGTGGTGTAGCCATGGAGTGCTCACCGAGCTTGTGCCCCCCCCCCCCCCCCCCTCTTTTCAAAAGTTTTTGCTGCCATGGCACACGGGGGGGGGAAATGACCATATAAAGGGTGTTGCCCCCTATCCCCCCCTCTAAAGAAATCTTTTGATTCAAAAGAAGTCGAAACAACTGTGAATAGTGACAGGATTTTACTTCCGTTAAAATGCAAGAGACAGCTTGTAAAACATTTCGTATTTTAAGGTTAACAAGCTTTTAAACTTGGAATATGATGAACCGGTAGGATAGTAAGATGTTCATTTAACCTTGAAGCCGGGCTTTGTGGCAGGGTGTATTTTTTCTGGCGAGAAGTTTCTCATTTGGTACCCCTTCGCTGTAGTGAAACTATATTTGCAGAAAAACTGCGATTTGGCCTAGTTGGAACATATTCATATTGAAGTTTTTGCACTAACACATGAGGACAAAGATGAGAAACACCAAATTATTTTTTTGAAAACGTTCACTTAAAAACCCTCAAATCTGCACAATGTAGAAAAAAAAAAACATGAACCCACGTGAGCATGTGATCACAAATTGTGCCATGTGAGCTGCTCACAAGCTTTTTGACCAGATTGTGGAAGTGTGAGGGTTTTTTCAAGTGAGCATATTAAAAAAGAATAAACCAGTATTGTTAGATTGTGCTTGTTTGTGTTTCTCATCTTTGTTCACGTGCACTTGCTCAAGAACTTCAAATATGACTACGTTTACATAAGGTTACCTGTGGACTAATATACATTTGAATAGGTACTTTCACAGCTTATCACCCCTTTACCACAGTGAAACCACCTTTACCGGGGACTACATACGGACTAACATCTATTCGTTCATTTAAATCTTCGAAGTATTCTACAATTTAAATTTGAATTGAAATGACTTCGAGTACAGTAATATTCATTCAGATATTCAACGCATTCGAATATTTGCGCAAGCTTGATGAAAATTATGACAGTCTTCCGCAACAAAGTGCTTCATGCTTATGCTAATGAAACAAAGAAATTTAATTTTCAATTGCAATAGTGCTGCACTGTGTTCTCTTCTTAACGTCTTTTAAGTGGCACCATTTTCATGGCGCAGTTTGGAAACAATGTAGCTCTGTCAGTGGCATAAAAAACTATCCAGTTTGTGTATCAACTCCCGCCAGTTTTCTGAGGCATGTCAAGGCCTTATTGTTTCTGCCATCAATAAGATATATCGGCCACTTGCAAACCAGCAATGGTAAGTTCGAATGATCGAGATGCACGTGCCTTATCCATGTACAGTCGAAACCTGCAATAACAAAGTCGCCAGGGAAACCGAAAAAGAGAATTTCGTTGCCACGAGTATGAGACATAAAAACAGTGATACGGCCAGCAGAGCAAAAATTTATTGCCAGAAGTCGGTCAACTTACTTTGCCAACCCTTGCCATGCAACAACTTCAAAGCTCTCCCTTCGCACTGGAAAAAGTGGTCCATTGCTACGTCGTCGTCATGTTCACCGAAGAAGGAGCGAAGGGTGTCCAGCAGATCCAAAACAACCCGCCGGTTAGGTTTCTCTGCGTGCATCTTTTCTTGGTTCTCGGTGTTGTCAGCTTCGCGCACGCTTTCGATAAAGGCCTCGTCGGTCACTTCCTTGTACACGACTACATTGTCATCGGCGCGAACGAACGCATCAACGGTGAGTTCATCTGGGGTGTCGATGGCTCGAAGTTACGCCCAGGCGTTGGTCAGGGATAGAGACACTGCACTGCCACCACTCTCGCCGTCAAGTGCACCTTCATCCAAATATTTGTCTGGTGAGGCCGAAGCGCAATCCGTGCGTGATGCTTGCACGGTGGTGGTGAAGCCCGGGTGCTTGAATCAGTTCTCAATCAGCGACGGGGATGTTGCAACCCATGCGGCGGCCACCATCTCAAAAGCCATGCACAAGTTGGCGTCGGTGGGACACTTGTGACGGAGGTTGAGTAGCAGACGTTGGATCAACCTCTCCCTGTAGGCGCACTTGACGCTCCGAATTACGCCTTGGTTGAGCGGCTGCAGAACGGAAGTGCAGTTCGATGGAAAAAAAACCAAGCACGTGTTTGTGAGCTCTGTCTCGTCGATGTGGAGAAGCAGATGTTTACAAATTTTGAGTGCGCATAACATGCATACAAGCATATTTTCAACCAGTGAACCTTTGGTGGGAGGGCAAAATAAGACCCACACCGTGGCAGAATATTCATTATTGCGGGATCGCTGTCCAAAAACATTTTGTTGCCGCGAGATACGTAATACATGGGCTTCTACGAACGTTCGCCGGGGATCCGGAAATATTTTGTTGCCGCGGGGATTTCATACTCGCGGGGTTTTGTTATTGCAGGTTTAGACTGTATACATAAGATGTGCGTTCTTGTACTTTTTGTATTTACTTACGAAAAATAAATTTGACCATGGAGTTCGTTTGCGACTATAACATTGTAGGTGACGCGGACTCCCGGGGAAAAGGCAGTGAAAACATCATTGCCTTTTGAAATATATTTGCATGCGGTGAGAGGCGCTGGCAAAGATGCATTGACCATAAAATTAGCTTCGTATGTATTGGGTTATAATGGACAGTTTTCAATAATCTGCAAGGTGGCTTTCCTGTAAGATTTGTTTTGCAACCAAGAATTCTCGTTCACAAACTGCTTTTATCACTCATTGTGTTTGTTCACAGACTGCTTTTATCGCTCATTGTGTTTTTGCCTTTCTCCTCTTTGACATTTTGTTGTACTTGCGTGCCTTCACTGGAATTCGGAGAGGTTAAAGCGCAATGAGCGAGAAAAGCAGACTGTGAACAAGAGTTCTTGGTTGGAAAACAAGCCTTACAGGAAAGCCACCTTGCAGATTATTGCAAATTGTCCATTGCCACTCGTTCAACATGAATGTCGCTGTGGATTTAAAACAGTAGATAGCATTACAGTTTTAGCAATTGCACTGTATGTTTCATGGGTGCTGATTTCGCTTGAATATTTCTTGACGTATGCAAATTTATTGAAACATTATTGTTTTTTTTAATAGGTTATGCTTTCTGCATGGGCGACATTGTATAAAATGCCTAGAAATCACTGACAACTGCATTTAAACTAAAGGTGGTGCTGTAATGTTGCCCTGTCTCTTACTATTTGAAAATTTTTGTTTCCTTGCCCTGCTAGAAGACTTTGAGAATGCAATGCCATAGTGCTTTGTAAAGTGCAATGACCAACACTGTTTTCTTAATCTATGTGTACTTCATGTTAGGCATTGTAGAGCTGTTCTGAAAGGCATGTCTCCTGCTCCAAAATGAATAACTACTGCTCAAAACCTGCTTCAATTCTGCTAATGTACTGCTTCACAGGCTGCTGTAATACATACAGTATTTTGATACTTCCATTTCTGAGACAATGTTTTGTTAGTGAGGAGCTGATATCAGCTGAGTCTTTTGAGGAGGGCCATAAGTCAATCAATAATCAGGTGGATTGAATGATGAAGTCGGGTCTAATTGATGGCTATGACAGCATCCAGCATGTCTTTATTCTGCGCTTGCTTCCCGTGTTTGCCTGCCATCAGCTTTTGCATTGCGAAACCTGCAGTTCCTCTGCTGCCTGCTCTGACAGGTAATACTGGAATCACAATTGTATATATGAGGTGTGTTCAAAAAGAAAAATAATTTCTCTAATAGAGTGCCAATCACCAGAAAGAGCGTGCAGCAGCGTCAAGACGCACATAGCGGCAAGCTTGGGCAAGAAACTCATTTGCCACGATTCGCTCCGACCTTTAGTTTGTGAGCTACAGCTGTTAAAGTGAGCACATGGACAAGCTGTTCTTCGGAAAAGTACCGAAGTGACAATGAAAGCTGGAAGAACAATTTGTGTATGTGTGTGTGGAGTTCTGCTACAAACTTGGGAAAAGTTTCAAAAAAAACTTGACTTTCACAGATACATTTCAGTTTTAGCCAAGCGTACTGGGAAAGAGTGTATGAGCCTCGCGCAGTGCTACGAGTGATTCAAGTGTTTTGAATGCGGTAAAATGTCTGTCGGTGACGGTCAAAAGCCTGGACGACCTTCGGCTACAGCAGATGATGACCACATCAAGAGTTCATGCTGTCATTCGAAGGAATCTTCGTTAGACTGTTAGATAAGTTGCTTACAAAGTAGGAATAATAGCGCAGGATATTGCCATGAAATTTCGATTTCTTTGATCCCGAACATACAATCAGATTGGAAGGCCACTATTTCCAATCCATAGAGGAGACCCAGGGCAATGCCAGAAGAGACCTGTGGGCCATTCTAAAAAGTGCATTCCAGTAGAGAGAGAGAGAGACATATAGAAAACTTTTATATACATATTTATTTATTTATTTACATACCCTAAGGACCCGGGAGGGCATTACATAGGGGGGGATTAGGATTTTATATATATATATATAGATATACAGGGAGTAGGAGGGAGATCGCCTGGTACGGACCACCCCTCACTGGCAATAGGTGGGCTCCTCGTAACAGAACTCTAGGGCACCTTCCGAAAATGGTAAAAACTTTGGGAATGGTGCATTGCTAGTAGAGGGGAGTTGCTTCACATGGCAAATGCTTTAGAGGTTGTACCACAAATAGTAAAGGTGCTATAGAAAGAGTTCGTTTTTTTTTTTCAATGCCCCTCATATGTTGTTGAAATGAGGGGGGGAAAATTGGTGAGTAGTGACCGATGGTCTGCGAACCCCTCCTACCACACTCCTACCCTCTGTTTCGTTGTGCGACCCTTGTGCAACAGTTATAAGTTATTGCGATGAAACCTTTTTGGCACTTGAAAATGCTGGAAGTGGGTTTGACTGCGTGTGATATACCTCTCGGTATACTGTAATCACGTATGCTGGTCTGTTTCAAGGTCTTTGTGCTAACTTACGACGGATCCGATTGTTGACTTTGCGTGGCTTTTTGCAACGATTCCCACTGCTACGTTTTATGCTTCCTCTTTGCTTGTTCGTCATGGGACTTGAAGCTGAATAATTTATCTCGCATGTGTTACTGATTTGGAGATACTGGAGCAGAACGCTTGCAGGACTGGGATCGCATACTTTATTTAGTATTGGTGGGTGGCTACTGAAGAGGTGCAGCATACAGTTTTTCCAATGAGCATGGGCTGTCAGTGTTCTGAAATTAATTGGATAGATGCCCTCTTCTATCACCTTTATTTCTATAGTTTATTGACTAGCTCTAGCATAGTTTTTAAGCACAGTGATTGAAGTAACTTGTTTCTACTTGAATTAATCTGACAAAATTTTATGGTGTATACGTTGCCCAAATTAGGGGAGACGCTTCTCGAAGACACTTTTTTGAATATGAAATTTGAGATATTTATGGAACTTTTTATGTTTATTTCAAATATATAATTAGTTTTCTTGCAAGTTGCATACTTTCAGCTTTGCAACATGACAAAGTAAAATTTTAACCCTTTTGCCCCCCCCCCCCCCTTTTTTTTCATCCGTAAACTTCCCTAATATCTTACCATTCATAGATCATAATGTTTCAAATAAAGTGTAGAATATAAATAACTAATTAGGAAGCACATACAAAATATGCAATAGGCGTGAAAAATAATAGACGTAAAAAAGCCCATATGTCACCTACCCTGGTAAAGGTTTACATACAACTTTTCATTATATAATAATATATTGAAATTTAAGCTAGATAATTGTATTTGTCATTGGAAAAAAATATAGGCAAAATTTCATGCAGATCCAAGCACTAGAAGTGCCTGAAAAAGGAGGGGCACTTTGAAAAAATGGCGAAACTTGTGTTTAAAAAAAAAACAAGTTTTAGAGTTAAAATGGAGTTTTTATTTATAAAAGATCTCTTTAAATTTGATGAAATTTGCACACCAAAAAAACACTCCTTCTTGTAGTGGCCACTGCCACTAAAATACATCAGCACCATGAGTTTGTCCTTCTCGGCATTTTCGAGCCAACTCCTCACAGACATTTCGCTCACAGGCAGGGCCATGAAACGCTTGCCAAACTTCTTCCACTCCATCTGGCAGAGCCTTGTGCCTACTGCAAGCTAGGAAGAAGTTCGACAGGACTGCAAAATCTAAACCAAGTCCCGTGTCGTGGGACACAACAGTGCCAATGCCATTTTGTGGCCACGTTTGTGCCACATACCGTCGTACATAATGGCAATGTCGTCCCCGCTAAGTTTCCTCACAGTGAGCTTTTCGACCTCGGAAGATTGGCGCTGACGTCATCCATTTACTCATCACGAACTTTCTGGCTGATGGCTGTGAATTACTTTTGATGGATTGGTTTTTGCAAGCGAACAACTGCCGCGAATCAGACCAGCCGCTCGTAGCCTTTTCTTACAGAGCGCGCCATCACAACAGCTTTAACGGGCGAGCAATGGCTTTTTTCATTCATAACGAAGATATATACACGATAAAAGCATTGTTCAGCTGCGCTTCTAGCCAAGACATGGACCCCGCAAGTAGGCTCCACAGCACATACAGGCGCGCAGCGGCCAATGGTGGTCCGTACCATGTGACAAGCCAGTCGCTGAGCTCGAAAAATGTGCGAAAGCGTGCTTCTTTTTATTGTTTCTTGCGCCGTATCAGCGAGGGAAACTGTCCTTTTTTGAAGAGTGAGGCTCGACTGTTCACCTCATGCGATTGACAATGGCAAGCGAAGGCCTATTATCAGTGGCAAGGTACTTGAAGACTGCATACTTTGGGCCTTTTAACAGGCACCTTGTGCTCTCTAGATGAAATTTTAAAGCATTTCTAGTTAAGTCTCGTCTTCTTCTTTTTTTTTTTTTTTTTTTTCAGAACAGTAGAGGTACTAATCCCATCACAACAGGGGAAAATTTTAAAAATGGTAATTTTGAAAAAAAGAACGTGTGGTTTTGGACCCGCATCTGCCCTTAAAGACCTACTATGATGGTCTAGTTACTGCTTATGGTGCTCGGCTGCTTGCCTCAGTGGTGCGGGTTTGATCACAGTTGAGGTGTATGCATTTAAGTGAAAGTGAAATGTCAGGGGCCCATGTACTTGAACGTTCTCATTTGAAATGCCAGGTTCTATTTATTATGCAAAGCTGCGAAATGTAAAAATAAAAGCGATGAATTGAAGACTGTTTCGATTTTATGAGATTTCGATGTAGTAGATCATGCCTGGTGTAGCCAATGTTTTGACAATCTTGTCCCCGTCAAAGTTTCAGCTGCGTACATTAGCGCGAATATGTGTGTCCTTTGTGCCATCTCCTCCTCCTCCAACCTTGCTCTTTTGTTTGGGTTGGAGGAGAGGCTGCAAGACATGTACACTTATGAGAGAATCTATATGGACCATGGCTGTTTCTATATGTTTGTTATTTGCCAAATCTTTGCGTCGTTTAGAGAATAGTTGTCGTGTTCAGAGCATTTCTCCGACGACTTCCGTCTCAGTAATTCTCTCAAAGGCTATTTCGTCGAGGCAGTGCTTTCAACAGCAGACAGCCCGCGACTAGACATTGTAACAGCGATTTCGGTACTCGCTTTTGTGGCCCGTATACTTTTGCACAAGGGTGTGTGTGCATGTATGGGCCAAAGTTGGCAGTTGCAGACTTTACCAAGACAAAACTGCTAGCCAAAACGTTAGCTCCAGCAACTCCCTCCGTTCTAAATCTTTTCTCCTATTCGAGCTTCCACCTTTCCCTGAACATTCCTATCGTAAGCTGTCTTATGTGCGGTGAATAGGTAATATACCTTCAGTGGGAAATGTATTTATTGTAGGCGCACTTCATTGTTGAGAAACATCCCTCAACACATTGAACAGGATTTTTAATCTACAGAGGGTTCATAAGACGTCAGGCATAAACAGTATTTTTTTACTTCGTCATGCTCATAAAGTGCGAGCTATTTTTATTCACTTAGTTCGAACTTTACCTTGCTGGCAGACGACAGAGCCAAGTTTTGTCCCGGCATTCCATCACGCTTTGGTCAACAGGCACATTATGGCATGCCTGTAATGGTGGTCTGTTAATTATTTCAAGATTGATTGTGGAAGAAGTACGTAAAATTATGCAAGCAAAGAGCCAGCAATCAGCTCAAAGGCTATCTTAAAGGTTGCTAGAATGAAAATGCCAGCCTAATAATGGTTATGGGTAATTATTCTGCTCTGTACCTGTCGCAGTGGTCTAGTGGTTACACGGTTTGTTAGTTTGTACCAAGGTTTATTAGTTTGTATCCTGGTCACAGCAACCACATTTTGATAGAGACGAAATATTTGAGGTACATGTACTTGAATTAACATCCTGACAGATACGAGTGAAAGCGAAACTGCTCTAGCTCACTCATAATGGACAGCGCTACCTGAAACTGCCAGCAGCAATCAGTGAAATGTTCAAGGTTTGCAATATTTTTCTCATCTAGTGAAAATTCGCTGCAGTGTTCCAGAATAATCTTTGGGCAGCACTGCTTTCTCTCTCAGCCCTGGCACTACCCATATATTCCACAAAATGCAGTTGCCACAATTCAATTAAAAATTACTCCAAAAAATGTTTAAGCATTCTTTTTTTAAGTTTCCTTTTTTAATGTATTAAGAGATTCTGGTGACATGTGAAGGATTAAGAAACTGAGCACCAATTGATGAGTGTAATTTACTTTGCATTATGGTGCTAAGCTGACTGCATGAAAACTAATTTTAGGTGCATATCTCTTCCTTTGCTGCGTAATTTTCTTCGCTTGAACTATATGTGAGTGAGTGTTAGTGTTTTTCTTATGCTTCGAGTTGTCATTTTTTTTTCATTTTTTATTTTATGCCAATTCCTCGGTGTTATTGTTATCAACTTTCTGCATTCAGTTATACTTATTTTAAGACATATCTTGGATCTTGTATCTTTGTAATGTGCTTTATATTATTATTCTGACCAAACTTCATAGAGTAAATATTTGACTTTTAAATAAACGAGAGCCAATTTAGTCTGACGACATCATCCTGTTTTTACCATGATTTGCATTTTTATTTACGCAAGAAACAGTGTTCTGTAGCATACATCATCCGGGTTCAGCTTCCTGAATATTTATTTATTGGAAAATACCTTACTAGGCCAAAAGGCACAGAGTAAGGGAGGTTACTATGAAATGTGAAGTAAACTTATTAGGAGCAACTTTACAGTTCATGGGATACTGTGCAAGTACTTCGGCGCTGTAACACAATTATTTTGAAGACATTTTTAAGCTGTACAAAAAAGACAGCACATTAACATAGAACATACATGCACATGGAGCACTGTTCTGTGTGTGCGTTCTATGTTTCTCACGTGTTGCCTTTTTAACGTACTTTAAACATGTCTTCAAAGATCGATGAACCAGCTAGCCCATTACTGCAGCTGGTCTGTCTTCTTGCAGTGCCAACAGGACGCAATTTACGAGGTAAAAGCCGCTCGTTTCTCCAGTGGTGGGCAGTGAAGGAAGATTCCGACGACGAGGAGCGGGCCGAAGGGACGAGGCCACGCAAGTTCCATCAAGTGTTCGGGCATTCCAGCATGGGCCCCCCAGTACGGGTGAAGAGGAACAAGAAAAAAGCTTTCGCAAGGAAAGATCCGCTGGTCTGCGGCCAGTGCTTGTACACCACGTACTACGTGACCCACATGAAAGACCACATGCGGACGCACAGCGGGGAGAAGCCCTTCAAGTGCTCCAAGTGTACGGCTGCATTTACGCAGGCAGCCAACCGCAAGCGCCACATGCGCACCCATCACCAGGGGATCTAATCTCACGGCTCTGAAAATTTTCCTTCTTCAGATTCGATTGTAGCAGACAACAGAGGACTGTCATTAAATTGCTTTTTTTTTTTCATAAATTCAAAAATGCAAGTAGCGAAGACAAGTAAGGGTGGATGACAGGAGGTGCCCAGTGTTTTGCCTTTGCTAAAGAGGATAAGCTTGTACAAACTAGACCAACAATCACACTCATTCAAGTGAATGTGGTCGTTGTTGATTGTCTTATGTAAGGCGAGCATCATGTTGATATAGCTCGGTCTGGGACAATGGATCTGTGAGCTTGTCCTTATATTGCTGCTAAATATCGGTGTTCATTTGTGATTCTGTATGTTGACCTTGAAAATAATGGCTTAGTGTGAAAGGTTGATTCAATAGACCTCGTGACTAAGCCGCTCAGTGCGTTGCTGTTACCTATACCATTGCTCTTGTCTAAATAGATGGCTACTGTGGTTGAGCAATGCATAAAGAACATTGGATAGCAAAGGCATATTTTGGGCACAGTAATTTGGCACAATTACTGAAGGTAGGGTGCTAGAGCAGTGGTTTGCACCTTGCGTGTTGACCAGTATTAAGACCACTTTAAAAGTTTCAACTTTAGTTTCACAACACTGTGTGTGTGTGTGCTTTCATTTTAACGGTATGCATTGATATCATGCATTCCATTTCTTTTTTCTCCATCCATCATTAATATTTGAGGCTTCTTCATTTTGATTGCACACATGAAATACTGTTTTGCTGTAGACATGTTGTAGTCCTTGTTTTTGCCTCTGAATACGTTGTCAAGGAGTACTGTGCTCTTGTGGACCTGCATTTCATAACTTGTCAGAATGTCAGGCTGTTTGAATCCAGAATGAACGTCGAGCAATGTCTGTAGGGGTGAATATATTCATCATGTACGCACATTGCTCGTCATGCTACAAGTTTTCTAATTTTCTCAATGTGTAATTTACTTCGAGAAATGCACATGCCTAGCCTTGTCTTCAAGTGCTTACTTGAGTGGAGATTTTCGAGCCAGTCGCCTGTGCAAGATGCGACTAGCGTTGTCAGACTTGTTTGGCTGTGCACAGGCCACGTCGTTGTGGCACTGTGCAAAGTTGGATATGACAGCCTGTCATGACTGTTACTGAGACATCACCTCAACCTGCACCAATGTTGTGAAAACTCTAGAAAGTGAAAGTGTTGTCAGGGTTTAATCCTTCGCAACCCTGCCCTAAGTCATTTTGTACAGTTATAAATGTGCGTAATGCACACATTTTAAGATGCTATTCTCTCACCCATAGGCTCTAAATTTCATAATTTTTGTAAGCTGAAATGTCTTATCGTAGTGTTAAGTTACATGGATGCAACATGCTATGTAAAGCTTTTTATGTTTTGTTGTTGCTTGCTTTTTCTTTTTCTTTAGAAAATCACTGCAAGTTAGGTATACTGCTGCTTATCACTAATGAAAAAAAAAGACATAAGGTTTCTAATTCCAGCAGATGACATAACTGGGAGCAAAAAGTGAAGAGTGGGGAAGAGAATGTGATGTGTCGCGTACCTGATATGTGTGTAAAGAAAGAGATATATGTTTCTTTTTTTCCTCAAAGAACTAAAGGAATATGCACTATTTGTATAGGCACTGTTTGGGTAGTCAGGTCAAGCAGTACATCACGAGAATTGTACCTCACAGGGTTACAATGAACTGGCTGCAGAATGATTCTACAAAAGATTTTCCTGGATCTGAGGGGGCTGTGTCTGTATGTGAGTGACTCTGTACATGTGAAAATGTTTTCCTTTTGTCTCAATAAAGACAACTTTGCATTGCTTGAAGCATATTCTCAAATATATACTTTTACGTGCAGTCATTATGTCATGTATTCACCACCGTAATAAATTTAAGAGACAGTGCATTCATACTGGAATATACATTGTTTTTCACTCCTGCGGAGTACTAGTGAAATCAGCCATGCTGTTATTACTGTTTGATATGGGGGCCAATATACTATCACTTTGACAATGCATAATTTTGGTTATAGTAAGAGTACCCGTTGGGCAGAGACATGGAATAGTGTGTTAAACTAAGACTTAAGCAAAACATCATAAGGGATTACTGTCACACAAGCATGTAGTGGATACAGTAATAATGAGATCTAACAGACAATCGTACATTTACCGCCAGTGTCCATAACCACTTCGCGCGAAATTGGAAACAAAAGCTTAGCACCTATGGAGACATTGGGGCTCGAACCTGGGTCCGCTGGGTGCCAGCCCAGTATTCTACCATTGAGCTATGCTGGTACTTTTTTTTTTTCCCATGGTATTTAATAAAGTATTTGTACAATAAAGACAAAATGAAGTGAACAAAAGTACAATCAAATCCGAAAGTAAGCGCTCAAGCATTACTCATAAACGCTAAATGGCTAACACAGCGCGAGTTCCTTACATGGAGAGTTCTTCACATCGTGTTATACAAACAAAAAAGGGGTGAGGTCAAACAGTTCTTCAAGACGAAGTACCAGTCCGGTCTAAAGTCTAGCTCGTCGTAAATGTTTTTTAGGTGGATAGACATTTGAATGAAGTGTGCGCTTGAAGAGGTAGTGGGCTCTGCATTGCGGTCTTGCATTCGTGTCTTCCACAAGCTGTGCATGCCCATGAGAAAAAACATATCATATGGTACTTCATCAAGCGCTGCTGGTAGAAGATAACGTATTGTGTGAGAATTAATGACGAAACGTTTTTTCAGTGCTCGCTGAAAAACACCCCAAAACAGTATGGCATCTTTGCAGCTAACAAAGCAATGTTCAATCGTTTCCGGCACATCACATAGACGGCAGTTAACAGACGGAATAAAAATACCCTTTCTTTCTAACCATGTGTTTACCGCCAATGTTTCAGAGTGGAGTTTATAGAAGAATGTTTTTGAATTCGGTGGAGTGTACATTTTGCGCACTCGCTTCAACACATCGCGGCCTGGAAGATTGGAGTACAGTGAGCGGTACAATGGAGGTGGGAAGAGTGTACTCAGTAGGTCCTTATACAGCACCTTGCGCGATACTGTGTACAGGTATTCTACAGAAAAGCGAGCTTTAAGGAACTGAACTGCGAGGTAAACTTCCTGCATGAATCCCCACAAGCATGGGCGTTCGGAGAAGTTCGATGAAACAATTAAATCTGGTAAGCAATTAACAAGTGTAACCTGCAAGAAGGAACGGATTACAGGATGGGAATTGTCTCGAAAAAAGAAGAATCGGGACACTATTTGCCATAAATAAAGGTGTTTTAGTCCTAACCCACCGTCACTAACTGGCTTGAATATATTGTCACGACGCATGGGCTCAAAAGTCGAAGACCATATGAAAGTAGCAAAAATCCGATGAAAGCGTTGTATATAGAATCTTGTGCAATGAATAAGTTGCCATACATAGTAAAGTTTTGTTGCTAAGAAAGTATTGCAAGCTTCAGCTCTCCCAAATGTCGAAAGTCGATAGGGAACAAATGTCTGGGCCTGTCGTTCAAGCTTAGGGACGCGTTCCTTCCAGTAATGCGCACTGAATCTATATGCATGCAATGGTGCACCGAGGTATGTTGGAGGAGTTCTTGTCCAATTAATCCCTGCAAAGTGGTTCGGTGTGCTACCCCACAAGCCAAACCACAGTCCTAAACTTTTAGAGGCATTTAAACGAGCTCCTGATACTACGCCAAACTTTTCAATAGTATATACCACATTTTCGACACTTGGTTTATCTGTGTAAAAGAATGCAACATCGTCTGCATAAGCCAATACTTCAACCTCACTGCCTAATATACTAAAGCCACGAATGCAACTCGACTGTATTATGGTTAAGCACAGTGGTTCTAGATAAAGTGCAAATAAAAGAGGTGACATCGGGCATCCCTGTTTTACAGAAGAGCGAATAGAAACTGGCTTGTAGAGTTGACCATTAACTATCAGACGAGTTGAGCATTCATTATAGCATAGTTTAACGCCTTTAAGAACAACTTTGCCAACATTAGCTTGTTCGAGAAGAGAAAAAAGGAAGGAATGACGAACACGATCAAAAGCTTTTGCAAGGTTTACCTGTAGCATTGCAAGATGTTCTTGAGAACCATGACAGTATTGAAGCACTGTTCCAGCGACATGTACCTTGGTTTGTATGGATCGACCTCTGATCCCACATGTCTGATGAGACCCAATGAGGATCGACATAGCAAATTGCAACCTAGTTGCTAATACTTTTGCGAAAATTTTGTAGTCCACGTTTGACAGCGATATTGGTCTGTAGCCCTTGGCGAAGTGAAGTTTTTCCTTGTCAGTTGTTTTCGGTATTAACACAGTGTGACTTTTGCAAAAAGATTGTGGGAGTGTATCCATGTCATAACTCATCTGAAAAATATTCAGTAATATAGGAGCAAGTGTTTTCTTGAAAGCTTTGTAAAATTCGCCTGAGATGCCATCAGGGCCCAGTGTTTTCAATAGGGGCAAGTTGTCGATTGCTTGCTCGATTTCCTGTATAGTCATGGGCCCATCAATGACTGCACAATCATTGTCCTTCAAGGGGTTCACAAGAGAAACAAAACTAGCCTTGAGGTGAGCGTCAAGATCATCAGAGGGGGAGCTAAATAAACTGTTATAGTACGTTTCGAACGCCAAAGTAATGTCTCCATTATCTTTTGTGAGCACATCGTTAAGTACAAGTCTGAAATAACTTTAGAAATCGCATGGCGTTGCTCATCAAGTAAAGCTTGGCGTGTCGGTTGCTCAGAATTTAAAGTGCGCTGGTTCCGAGATCTAATAAGTGCCCCTTGGTAGTGAGCAGCATCATATCTCTGTAGTTGGCACTTAATATTCTCAATGTCTTTGATGTACTTTCCCGGCATTTCGCATTCCATCTCATAAAGATTGCAAAGACTTTTAACAAGTATCTTTTCGTCATTCTTTCTATAGAAAGACTTAACAGCACCAATTTCTAAAGCTATAGCACGAACTTCTTGTTTAAAAAGCTCCCAAGCAGCGAAGATATGAAAACCAATCGAAAAAGATTGCCTCAATGCCATCTGGACGCGATTCATGAATTCCTGATCACGGAGGAGCTTCGCATACATTTTCCAAAGTGCCCACTGGGGACGGAATCGTTTGTGACGATTTTCACCAATTTGGGCTATGACAATACAATGGTCTGAGAATGATACAGCTTCGGTGCTGCAGGACATTTTACGAGATAGGAGTGATGAGGACACAAAAATCCGGTCAAGGCGAGCATGAGAACTGCCTTGTACTCTTGTATATGCTGTTGCCCGATTCGAGACCCCGATGTCAATTAGTCCTGCATTATCTACAATACCGGATGAAAGCTCGCCACTCCTGTCTCTCTTTCCAGACAAATTATAATGATCAGTAGCTTCACATACGCAGTTGAAATCTCCCATAAGTACCGTGCATCTGTCGACGTCAATTAAATTACGCACTTTTTCAAATAACTCAAGTCGTTTCGGAACCTCATTAAACGCATATAGAGTGATAATTCTCCATGGCACTCCTTGCAACAAAAAATTACAGCATATATACCTGCCCTCTTCATCAACACTAGTGCAGAATGCTGAACAAAGTAGGCTCTTTCTCAGAAACAACTAACAGCCTGCAGATAAACCTTTAGCATGTGAGACACACATATTAAACTGAGACGGAAAAGGCCGCAGGGCCTTCTCGGTTTCTTCCTCGCTCTCGATCTTTGTCTCTTGGATGGCGACAAAGTCGAGACGCTTCCGATTGAGAAGTCTACGGAGCTGTGCCTGTTTCTGTGAAGACCTAAGGCCGTGTATGTTCAAGGTATCAAATATGAGTCGCTCAGACTGCGCCATGGTGACTACCTTCCAATGCGCCTATCGTCCCACTTGATCAGTCCCAAGAGTTGGCCCTGAGGCTTCCCGTGAACCTCCACGAGGCCTTCTAGATCGGGATCGGCGACACTTCCCCTTTGGCATGGACTTTCGGCGACGGCGTGACTCCCTAGTCACTGATGCTGGGTCACTCCCTTTGCTTGAATCCGAGCTGGACGATGCGCGACGTTTCGGTATTACTGCATCCATAGAGATCTGCATATTATCTTCCGACACTGCACCATGATGAAAAAGCTGCTGCGGAGCTGCAGCGCAAGCAGGTGAAGAACTTTCTGCGGCATCCAGCCCAGAGTCTCTGTCTTGTACTGGTGATTCTTCGGCATCTTTATGGGTCAGCGCAACAGCACTCTTCATAGGAACTCCTACTTGTGCTAGGGGTTGTGCGGAGTCATTTTGGGTATGCTGCTTGCATGATTCACTTGGCTCTTTGCACGCAGAAGTTTCAACTGTGTCAACAACCAGTGACTTTCTTTCCTTTTCTGGATTCCTTGTGGTAGAGCCTGCAGCATATGAAATTGACGGAGTGTCTCCCGTTGTGTCCAAAACCTCGGTGTCATCCCGGTACTTGGGACTTGTTTGCTTTGATGTCGAGCAAGCAATCGCGTTAATACGACTTGTAAAGCTTTTTAAAACGGCGAAAGAACGACCAGTCGTCGCATGATGCGAATGGCGTAACGAGTGGCACGTCCAATGCTCCAACCTATTACAAAAGCTTGTTCTTGTTCCCCTATTAACTGTGGCGCATACCAACTTCAGCCATAATTCCTCATAGTCGTCAGCCACTGCATGGACAACTGGCCCAAAATTCCTTGCACGTGTTTTGCAGATACCACGATTCTCAGAAGAATGACTAAAAACAGCATAGCGAATGCCGGCCTACTACCCAATATATTATTAATGCCACAGTGAGTACCAAGCAAGTTTACTTGCAGTAGTTACCCAATATGTGTTTTGAAAAGGCTCTGAAAGGCCGCTCTACTAGCTTTCAATGTGACTGTGCTGCGCCTACCACGTAGGCCTGGCGTTTTTTAAAGACGATAGTCTTTCTTGGGGACCTTCGACGCAAAATTTTGGTCTGTCTGCCAGTACATTTGTCTGTTTGTCCGCCCTTAACGGTACCCCAAACGGCCGAACGCACCCGCAGCGCCCATTAATATTGCTCAAGATTCAGCGTTCATACTTGTGTGATTGTCAATTCGAAAGCAATGGTTGCGCATATCTGAGACACCATAACAATGCGTCGTAGATAAGGCACACGACGATAGATAATTCTAATGACCGTAGCGTTTATCACGCTGTGCTGACAGTGCAACGCGACGCTCAAAAAGGCAAGTGTTGCAAACGCTTTGCTAAGACGATATGGTGGCAGCACGTATACCGTCGCTTTGCGTTCTACACCTTATCATCTCCGAGACTGGCGCGCACGTGGCGCGCTTCGTTTTTCAAGATAACTGCCAGATAGCGCTCATGTCTCAGTGTGACGCGACTTGATGCACTTGTCCGCTGCACGCTCGAGGCACTCTAACGCAGTGCCTCCACAATACCATTCACTGATTTTCTTGCGCAGAACATCAAATAAACGTTTTGTTCACTCTCTCCAAACGCAAGACTATCGTCTGTCGACGACATTTGCAGTGTAACAAGTAGATACGGGGCCAATTTGTTTCTTTCCATCGCGTTATGCCACAATGCCATCATAATGCCACAAATTTAGGCAATCAGTGGCGTCAC
Organism: Rhipicephalus microplus; assembly: GCF_043290135.1. Classification (NCBI taxonomy): domain Eukaryota; kingdom Metazoa; phylum Arthropoda; class Arachnida; order Ixodida; family Ixodidae; genus Rhipicephalus; species Rhipicephalus microplus. Next base: position 81,490,922 of record NC_134708.1, read on the forward strand.
TATGAAGGTCACGTGGGTTTTTGGACGGCGTTTTGCAAGTTTCCCACGGACGGATGCACCAACATAGCCACTGGAAAGGCATTAAAGACAGACAATTAGAGTGATGGGACTTCAGAATGTCCAAAATGTCATTATGATCAGCTGTGTTTTTTTTTTTCGAGAGCTAAGGTAAAGGGTCTGACACTTTGAGTTACCATTGGGTCATTCTACAAGGAGCACGGTGACGTAGAGTAGCTACAGTGCATTTAATCGCTAGTACTCAAACTACCCATGACGACAAAGAATATTGCAGCGATGTGGTAATGAAATGGTAGCTTCTTCCTCATACGATATGATGTGCCTAGTTTGAGGATCGCTGCCGTTGCCATGGGCAAAGAGGTTTAAAAAAATGCTGGAGTGTAATTCAAAAACTAAGCTCCCGCAATGCCTTGTCAGCAAAAGTGAGAAGCCAGCTTTTGCCCTGCCAAGATGTCGGAAACATGCTCTTTTTTGGTAGTGCCCACTGTTAGATCAAGTGGCTTTGATATGTTAATGTAAATGCTACGTTAATTCTATATTAAAAGATAGTTGATCCCGACGAAATAACACAGAAACGATAGTAAGGGTGACCAACTCTCCAATGAACTTTACCTCCAATTAGAGGCACTTACTAAGGAAAACTAGTAACACTAAGACGCGGTTGGAACACTATGTGACCCGAAAATATTTCCACTTTGAACTCGTTGGGCGTGCGAGGGAAACGCTTCGTCTTTAGTAGCTAAACGGTGGTAGTTTTTCATGCCCCTAGTAAGATGGCCGCCGCAACCGCCGTTTAGCCATAGGCAAGGCTTCACTACTGGGCAGTAGTTTTAAGGCAATGGCTGCTGCGCCGCGCGGCGCTCCAGCCCATACTCCAGCCATCCCCACACAGAACTGGCTGCTGCGCCGCACGGAAGTGACGTCACAAAAATTGTCATGACATACGTCGTTTCCGATTTAGCGCGTTGTTCGAATTTACCAAATCGGAACGTGGCTCAGCTGGCCAGCAGACGCTCACTTGCTGCTGCTGCTGCTGCTGGAGTACGGCTGGTTGCTGCTTCTGCGAGCTGTCTACAGGCCTTGTTCTGCTACATATTCGCAAGCCTCGAACATCATCTTCATCTAAGCTCAACCGCTTATTTTCACTGCTATTTTATATTTACTAACGTTGTTTATATCCATCCCAATACGTATTTTTGTGATTTTTCGCGTATAGGCTGATTTAGCAGTATCTGTGCGTGGCCCTTTCTTTGGTCATCCGTGTTAACGTGCTTCGTATCTGTGTCGTAGTGCATTTGCGTAGTTGACAGCCGTGTTTTAGACTAAATATTCACTTTCTTGTTTCTTTTTTTTTCATGGTGTAATTCTGAATTGAAAGTGTGCGCAACATGACGCGTGTGTTAGTAGCGGGCGATTCAATGGTGAAATACGTCGACCAGTATTTCCCATCGCGCCGTGGCTTGTCTGTTAGCGTTGCCGCACACAGAGGAATAAGGATTGAGCACTTGCTCTCAATGATTGCTGACAAGCTGGCCAGTTTTGATGTTGTCATTGTACATGTTGGCACGAACAACACTGTTGACAGTGTCAACATGTGCATGGACAAATATCGCCAGCTCGCTCAGGGAATCATCGAAAGCAATCCCACGTTGCATGTAGCTTTTTCTGCCATTCTTCCTCGGGGGCAGAATCGGTACCGCCAAGGGGAGGAACAGTTGTGTGATGTTTGTCATTTGAATGACCACTACAGGAATGTGAATGCTGCACTCGCACAGCTTTGCCTGGAGAGGGGCTTCACTATCCTGGATAGTCTTGTGGACAGCTGGCCTGGATTCCTGAGCAGGGATGGTGTCCACCCCAGCCGGCTTGGCAACAAGGTGCTGGCAGACTTCCTGTACCGTGAGGCCTGTGCCTTGTCCACCCAACTAGAGAGGAGACACATCCAACAGTCCTACAAGGAGTCCAAGGCATCTGCATGGAGTGGGTGGGCTCGGCAGGAGCACTTTTCCATCAACTTGGAAGTCGATTTTCCAGCACTTGGTATGCATGCAGTTCAATATTCTCCAGCAGTAGGTGGACCTTCCGCTGCACCAGCTCCTGTCTGGAAAACCAGCAGTGCTCTCATGCAGAGACACGACACTGACCAACTGGCCAGTACCATTCATGGTATTGGCTTTACGCTCGTTGGCGGTGTCCGCGTTCGCTGCAAGGGAAGCAAGGCTTGGTGGACCTGGGACAGCCTGCCTTCCCCCATTTTCCATGGCACAAGTGTACCATGCAAGGGAAACACTGGGGAGAGGCCTATTCAGCCAATGATCCCTAGTCGAGGTGCAAGCACCACTTGTGACAGGAAAATAAGGAGAGCCTCACAGGAGCATGAGAGTGCTCTTGTGCGCTCTTCTGTGGGGGAAGAGGAGGCCAGTGCTGGAAAAGCAGCTGTGCCACAGGCTGTCGGCCAGTGTGGCGACAGTGAGTGGAAACTGGTGCAGTCAAAGAAGAGCCGGCGGAAGGCTGCGGCACTGCACAAGCAAGAACAGAGCTCTAAACTGTGTGCAGACAGTGAAGGCAAAGTTCTTGCTGTGACAGCTGCCAAGTCCATCAGGTCCACTTCACCTATGACAGCAGTTGTGAGCCAGAAACAGATTCAGTCTGCTTCTTCCGCTGTCTGTGGTAGAAAGCCTGAAGGACGAGCCAGTGTCTCGCACAACGTCATTCGTGATAGTTTTAAAAAGGTGCAGCGTGTTCCTAGCAAGCAGTTGAAAGACTGCTCAGTTAGTTCCGCGACTCACTGTGAATCTGTCACGAATGACGCTGTGAACGAGGTTTCTGTCTGCAAAAGCCATCTACCAGCACTGACTCGGGATTGCATGCGAATTGAGCGCGATCCTGGCACAGAGGCTGGTGACCCTATGGAAGCTGGGTGCACTGCAGCTGTGCAGTACAAGTATTGTGAGGCTGCTTTGACATCCAGAAGCAGGCCTGTCAGCCTTGGTGCCCAGGCTATTTGTGTAAACACTGGTGCCAACCCAACCGTCCTCAATAACCCAGTAAATACACTATATGGTGGGGGTAGCAAAGTTTATTTAAATGCAACATTTGATAACTTTCCTTCTTTTAAGAAAAGCTTTGATGAGTGGTGCAGGGAGGGCAGGCATGTAGTCATGATAAATAAGAGTAATAAAAGTCCATTCACATCAGAAGATAAGGACTTCGAGTATATTAGGATTAAATATAGCTGCATTCACGGTCGCACAATAAAGCCCAGGGGGATAGGAAAGCGACCAAAGCAAGCTTACAATGGTACTGGCTGTGAAATGACAGTATCGGTAAGCCTATGTAAATCGCCTACTCTGCACTACAAGATAACTAAACTACAAGCTAAGCATAACCATCCCACAGAATATTATGATTTGTATCCTCAGAAGAGGCTCCTGAATCATGGAGAAAAAGAAGAATTCTTTGACTTAGCTAAATGTAATATTGGCGCAAAGGATTTTAAAAACTTGGTCGAGCAAAAAACTGGTAAGAAGTTAACTACAAAGGACATTAATAATTACAAGCAACGATTTTCTATTCCTATCCGCAATGAGCAGGCTCATGGTGAAATGGTTTTAGAGAAGGTAGAGACCTTGCTAAAAAATAATCCAAACTGGGTTATTCACTATGAAATGAATCAAAATAATAACCTGCAATTCATACTTCTTCAAACAACGCACATGCGTGAGATTTTGAAAAAGTATCCAGAGATTCTATTTATTGATGGAACGTATAAAGTGAATATTGAGGGTTATATTCTTTACTCTATATTAGTTCAAGATGGTCGTGGGAGACCTGTGTGTTATGCCTTCTTACGAAATGAGACGACTGAAATTTTTGAGCCCATGTTCACAAAGTTTGTAGATTTCAACCCATTTGTTGTGTCTGCTTGCAAAGTAGTGATGATTGATAAAGATCTCAATGAACTGCGCATTTTAACCAATATTCTTCCTAATTCTAACATACTTTTGTGTACGTGGCATGTGTTGCATTGTTTCCAGCAAAAGGTTCATGAAAAAGCTAGACAGCAACGTGATCAGTTGGTTCCTCTCTTAAAAAGCTTAGTTTATTCCCCCACTGAGCAAGACTACTTCGATAAGCTTGCTAACCTCCAAGCTATGACTTGCACAGATTTCATTTCTTACTATATGCATAACTGGCACTTGTGTAAGGAAATGTGGGTACATGCATATCGGCAAGCCCTTCCTACATTTGGTAATAATACTAATAATCGCATTGAGTGCCACAATTAAAAGATTAAAAATTATCTCTCTTCAAGCATGCATTTGGTTCAAGCAATAGAAGCATTGGTAGGTTACATTGATAATGATTCTTTATCTCTACAGTTCTCTAAGCTTAAAGAAATGAAGCTGAACCTAAACATAAATGATTTCAATGACCCATTTCAGCTAGAATTGTCCCGTAATTGCACTTCTGAGGCTACAAGTAAAGTACTAGAGCAGTATGAGAAGTTTAAAAATGTAAGTTATCAAGTCACTTCCACTCCTAATTCTTATGTTGTAGTTTCACCAAGATCACAGTACAGTGTTTCATTGTGCTTGGCTTCTTGCACATGTGCTTTTTATAACCAGTACACTCTGCCTTGTGCACATATTTTAGCAGTGCGTGACTTTACTAAGCAAGATCTTTTCGACAAGGCTTGCATACCAGACAGGTGGTGCAAGGATCATTTCCTGAGTGACAGCTGCACAACCACTAGTGCCACACCAGTGGTAACAAGCAGCATTCAGTCACCACCCTGTGTGAAGCTTGACACTGCACAAGAGAAGTATACTTATGCTTATAAGAGTCTTTGCGAAATGTCAGAAACCGTGGCTAACGTATTATCTAATTGTGGTGAGAAGGAGTTAATGGAAAAACTTTCGTCCTGCGAGGCTTTCTTCAGAAATTTAACCACATTTCCTCGTAACCAAACTTCAGCAGCCATAAAGGCTGCACCAGCTCAGTTAGCACAAACTACTGCCACAAGTTATCTTGGGCATTCTAACAGTACAAAACTTGTGGTACCTTTGGTTAAAGCAAGAAGGGGGCGGCCAAAAAAAGTGAGAGCTGTCAAGCATAAATTTTTCCCAAATCAAGTAAAAAAGGTAGGCCTTGCAACTGTTAAAGTAGACATGCTAAATGTCTACAAACGGTATTCTCTTTCAGATGCAGATTTAAATGTTCTGGTACAGGGCACCTCCATATCAGATAGCGTAATCAATGTCGCACAGTATTTAATTCAGAAAAAGTATCCTACTTGTGTCGGCTTTCAAGATGTCTTACTGGGCCGATGTTTACAATTCACTCAAATCAAAGGCCCTTTCGTTCAAATCTTGCATGTTCAGAACCCCAATCATTGGCTTACAGTAACAAATGTTGGTGTGGACAAAAACACAGTCTTCATATATGATTCAATTGATCAAGATACCCCTCCTGACGCTGTTAGGCAAATCTGTCATATTCTAAAATTACAATCGCCAACATTAACCATTCAAACAATGAAGGCACAAAACCAGTGCAACACACTTGACTGTGGCTTGTTTGCAATTGCCAACATGTATTATATAGCGTCAGGCAGAAAACCAGAAACTTTGAACCTTAACCAAGTTATGCTACGCAAACATTTGCTGCAATGCATACAGAATGGTATGATCGAAGACTTTCCCCTCATAAACTCCATGGCTGCTCGCGTACAGCCAAGAGATAGTATTTACAAGTTACATTGTGTCTGCCGGCAACCACAATATAGTGGGGTAGTATTGGACATTACTTGTGCAAGTTGTTCAAGAGGATTTCACGGAGCTTGTCTCGGCTCTTTAGCAGCTAACTTGGACAAAAAAGTATTCGTCTGTTCTCAGTCATGTTTGCTGGTTGCCAAGGAAAAGATACATTCTTCTAATTAATAATAGCATTCCATTTTGGTGTAGACATATGGCAAAATTTCTAAGCATTCTTCATGTCTCCTCGTCTAATTTTTGCTTTTCTTTAAAGGGCCACTCACCGGGTTTGGCGATTTTGAGCTGACAAGTGCAATGCGTACATCGGGAGTTTATGGTCACGTCTGCCAAACATTGCAACTCTATGCGACGTGGAAATGGGTCAAATTTCAAAACGAACGCTTCTCCCCCTTTTTTTTGGGTCGCGCCCCCAGAGAAGGAGGTTATGATGTGCAAGTATGAATCGCCCTACATACACAGCAGTGCAGTGACGTTGGTCCTATATGTATACGACTGTGCTCTGACGCTGCCAACAGTGGCACGTGACATGACGGAAATTATTTAACGTGACATGCGTAGTTAATGTAATTTGTTGCTTGAAGAGATTAATAAAACTTGGGATACATACTGAGACGCAATAGAAGAATGCGTTTGTCTTTTGCATTTTTTCCCCGTGAATTCCAACGAGATGCCGAGCTAATGTGCTGGCGTTTCGCATGCGTTTGTGTCTCCGCGGTTACTGCATCAAGCAGACTCCTGTCCTGGAAAAGAAATTAATGGTCCTGCGCATTCGAGCACTCATTATGCTCATCTTTTCAACCGCATCAAAGCCAGCGTTTCCAAACAATGTCGCAAAAACAGGCAGTAGACACAATACAATGCTGGTCAACAAAAAAACACCGCTCGCGCGCTCGAGGGTTGGGCTTGTTTGAGCACGTCATGTGCACGTGACCTCTTGGTTGGATGCTGGAGAGGGTAGGAAAGAGATTTGGCTTGTGAAGGCTACACGGGGGAGTGGCAAGGGTTTTGAGCTTGCCTCCTTTCATCCTTGTTTCCTGCTGTTAAAAAAAGAAGAAACTGTTTTCTCAGCTCGTAATGAACCGATTGAAAAACTTTTTGTGGTATAATGCTCTCCGTTAGATACACAACTTCCACAGTTTGTTATGGGACCTGGTGAGTGGCCCTTTAGGGACTGACTTCAGGGATCGAAAGTATGAAGTTAGGCATGTTGGTAATGCATAACGGATCACATAGCACAAAAATTTGACCCAGGACAAGAGAAGGAACAAACACGAGTGCTCACTTCCAAGAAGATTTATCTTGAAGAGCAAACACATATACACTCCTGAAATGTGAAAATCAGGCAAATCATTCAAGACGCCCACAACTGCCATGCGCAAATAAATATCTTACATTTTCAAAAAAGACAATTTGACAAAGCCCGAGACATAGTGCTGATGCAGTTCAGCTCTAGTCTACAAATCCTCTTTGCCTCGATAATTTCTCTTGTCATTTTATTTGTTGTTTTTTCTTCCAGCAATAATGATGTCCCGCAAAATCATTTTGCAGCCACACGTGCTGCAATAAACACCCCTGTAACCTCAAGAATGGTCGCAATCGTTTCTTGGCCTTGCACTGTAGCAGGTGTGGCTCCAAACCACTTTTGTGTGACACCATTATCATTGGGGAAAAAAAAACTACAAGAGAAATTGTCGTGGCGAAAAAGATTTGTAGACTAGAGCTGAACTGCATCAGTACTTTCTCTCACTCTGTCTCTAGGGATTTGTCAAAACGAATTGTCTTTGCTGAGGATGTAAGGTTTTCGTGCATGGCAGTTGTGGGCTTTTTGAATGATTTGTCTATTTTTTGCATTTCAAGAGTATATATGTTTGCTCTTCAAGATAAATCTTGTTGGAGGTGAGCACTCGTCTTTGTTCCTTCTCTTGTTCTGGGTCAAATTTTCACATTATGTGATGAGTTAACTTTCTGCATGCACCACCTTATTTTTTTTCCTTGTTGTAAGCTAGTGGTGGAGCGTTAACTAGAAGTACATAAAAACATTGCCAAATGTATGTTACCCCAACGAACCAAATTCCTTTGTTGAGGCAATCCTTTCTGTGGCATTCCTTCTTTATTGACTTCTCATCACGTCAAACCTCACACCTGTCTCTTTCATAAAAGTTCTAGAACTAGTTCTTGCTTTGTTTTGTTTTTTTGCCAAAAGTAGAAAACTTCCCTTTGTTGAGCAAATTTTCCTGAACTAAAATATATTCATATATAATGCACGGAATAAAAAATAAAAAACAAGAAAATTTATAGGCTGATCACTAAATGTCAATTGAATAAGGATTTCGGAAATACTACCATGAATGGCACACAGCAAATACTCATGCATGCAGCCTTTTACCATGTGCAGCTGTAAACTGCAAACAAAAAGTATCAGATATTGTATATGATTTGCTTTTTTTTCTTTACAGCAACAGTAACTTGCCCTTTAAAAGAAAAATATGAATATAAAATTTTCAAAAATAGTCATTTTTGAAAACCTGTCAATATATCAAAATGGTCTAGTTGATTCATGATTATGCAAGCAGTTCTTGCATGCCTGTGGCACTGGGATTGTTAATGTAGGCAGGCTGAGTTTGTAATGCTCTAAAGCCTCAGCATTTTAGTGTTATATTACAATATAACATTCAAATATTTTATGAATGCAACTATGAAATTTGCTCACAATGAGTTTGCTACAAATTAAGCAACCAAAGTCTGTGTATATATTGCCCACATTAAGGTCACACTGCCACAAGTCTCTAGGCGGAGCCTGACCGCTACAGAGCGCGTTCTCGGGTGGCGGATAGAGAAAAGTCTTGCAATGAAGTGATGCTAAGCAGCTTCTATTAATAAACAAGGCTGGCACTTGTGCCCGCGGACCAACAGGCAGAAAATACATATGACAACAGGAGTCTTTTCACTGCTGTGGTGGGCAAGTTGAAAGTTTCAGGTGCCATTTTTTAAACTCTTTGATTTATCTGTTGTTTTTTCGTCTGTTTTCTTCATCTTGTACAGGTCCAGTACATTGTGGACTCACCCTGTTGTCAAGTCATCAGGAAGTTGGATGATGCTGTCTTCTTCTAGCTAAATTATGCAACTACTAAGAAGGGGATCAGAATTCTATTTTGTAGCAGTTATTTTACAAATAAATGTTAGTAAAATTTTTCTTGGTTGTAGTAGTGTCATTGTGTACTCACGGACCATAACATTACATAAGACAGGAATTCAAGTGCACAGCAAAAAAGTGCTGCTATGAGCACCTGTTATCAACATCAGCTGGTCATTCTTAATTTTGGTCTTTTATTTATCGCACATCGAGTAGCCGCAATTGCTTGGTTTACAGGCTGAGAGAAAATTTAGCTCCCTTTCTTACACGCCAAAGGTTGCTGGCAGTGAAACAGCGTTGTCAGCATTTTGATAGATACTTTGAAAATGAACGTGAAAACGATGGAGGGACAAGACAAAGGCGAAGTACTGAGTCTTTCTAATCTCGTGTCTCCGTCGTGTTCGTGGGCGTTTTCCAAAAATGCATAGTTTCCAACTCGACCTTACTGATATATTGTGAAAACTTTATGAAAACATGAATCCCCGAAGTTAAGTATAAAACTTTCACATAGAATGCATCACTTCTAGCGTCAACAGTTGAGCTATTACAAAACTTTGATAAGTCGCAAGGCACGTAAAAGCAAGTATGGTCAAGCTTCACTGCCTTGTGAAAGCACTGCGGTAAAGCCAGCGTGAGCAGAAGAGCATTACATGATACGAAATGAACGCATGCACAGGCCACTTGTGCATCAAACAAATATAAGCATTTGCGACTGCTCAGGCCGAGTATGCATCTTGGCACGTCCGTTTCAGGCAAACAAAAGGACAAATACCAAACTATGATCAAGCTTCACCGCATGGAAAAAGCACTGCGGTAAAGCCAGCGTGAGCAGAAGAGCATTACATGATACGAAATGAACGCATGCACAGGCCACTTGTGCATCAAACAAAAATAAGCATTTGCGACTGCTCAGGCCAAGTATGCATCTTGGCGAGTCCTTTTCAAACAGACAAAAAGACAATTACCAAAAGATGATTAAGCTTCACTGCATTGCGAAAGCGTTGCGGTAAAGCATATAAGTAAATGATGTGCAGCAATCAAAGGATATATGCCTTATTCGTCGTACGCACCTGTTGGTGTATTAAAGCTGCTCACATTTGACAGGCTATTATGTGAGTGAGAGGCAATACCTGATGTGATAATAGCTGTTACATTTCTTTAATTGCTCACTTTGGGAACTATAGCTGGTTGATCGCAAGTTGAATTTGCATGAGTCCTTGAGTAACTTAGCCACGTGCCATCTTCGCACATGATGTCTTAGCTGTCACCGAGTTATATAGATACATTGACGTGGCGTGGCTTTGATTGCGCGCGCAGTGCTGTTTAGGTTAACTGCTGCAGATGGGGAATAAATATTTAAAATCTCGTGGTACGCGATGCATTTGGTAAGGCATGCAGGGCTTATTCCTAATGTACGGCTCCTGCTTACGAGCTGCGCAGTCTGCGATCTGCGCCGATAGACAAACTGATGGTGGAAGAAAAATTGCTCTCTCCCACTAAAGGGAACCATGCATACGTGTGAAGCAGCGGGCGCTAACGCTTACACAGGCGGCGCCGTGGACGCTGGCTCTCATCGTGGCGTTGCGCAGGAGATCAACCTGGGGACGAGGCGCTAAGCACGCAGTGATGGACCGGTGTTTCTTTCTGTAACATGCCAATCACTGCTAATGGGTGAGAGACACAAGACTCTTATTAAATGCAGAGACCCTCAGTACATTTTTAACTAAGTATAACGCGCACTCTGCTCATTTTCATTGTTCAACAACGCACAAGAGAAATCTATCACCAGCACTACCTTGGAGGTCAATATCCAGTGCCTAATACGGGGTGGCCAGTGAACGGTTGGGCAGTGCTAGCAGTCATTTTTTTTTTTTATCAAGGAACTCGCTATCAGATGCTGCTTGCGTCGATGGTGCGAGTCGAGAGAAGGGGGAGTGTAGGAGAAAAGAGAGACGGGGAGGGGACGCGCATGCGCAGCAAGGGTGGTCACGCCGCACACAGCATTGAACTCGACCATAACACGCTTGGCATCTAAAGTGGCCCCAGTGTACGAGAGAAAATTGCTGGATCTGCAGTCGAAGATTTTCCGCCAAGGAAATGTAGGCTGCAGACTCTAGATCACATTACCGGCTGCCATTTGGTTCAGCACATTAAAAGTATCAGTTAATTTACATGGAGCATACTACGAACTATAGCTACATGTACTTTATAAATGTACCCGCAAAATCACCTGTAAATTTACACGGTGGACACTAATCCAGAGTTCCCGCCTGTTTCTGAAGCATTGTTACAGCAGAACACTGAAAAACATTGCTGCAGGTGCATATATATATGTAACGTAAGAAGGTAGCGATAGTTAAGAGTTAGTAGTAGAGGTCGAGAAGGAAGAAGTGAAAATGGAATAAACACGGAGTATGAGCTATTGCTGGAATAAACAGTGGTGTTTATCTCGCCAGTTAGAGGTCACTTATACCAGATTGCGCTGTGCAGTTCCACAACTAAATTATTACCTTAATAAAGCTCAGCTCAAGGCGTCACCGCTATGCATTTGGTGCAACGAAATTGAAACAATTGAACATTTCTTTTTATTCTGTCATCGTTATTCTTATCAGAGAAAAAGATTTTTAGTAGCCCCATTACAAAAGCTAGGAATACAAGTAAATTTACAAGTAATTTTATCACTTGGCGGAGCTTCATTTGGTTACTGCCACAGGGATGTATGCTCCGCTGTGTTTGACTACATGAACGCAACTAAAAGATTACCATGCTAGTGAACCACTACCTTTTCAGATCTTTAGTTTACAATTCATAGTAATGTCTTTCAAAAACAAAAGATGGTTTGACCGCTTGCTCAGCACACATTTTTGTTTTTCTGGTAGTATTATTTTACGCTACTTTTTCAGATTGGCTTCATTTTTAGTTTAGTTTCATTTAAGTATCCTGCCGCCCGGTTCTTGGCCCATCCCCCTTTGTGGGTAAGCGCCATCCATCACAGGTCATCAGCATCAGCATCAGCATGAGCCAGGCCACGTCTCCGATTCATCATAGCGTCACACAAGTCGACAGGATGGAGACCTGCCTGCCCCTTCATCAGTCGCTCAGCATCGACGCAGTTCTACAGAAGACACCCTGCCCATACATTGACTACCGAATCATCGCCTAGAAGGACAACGACCAGCACCATGACAGAACCATCGGCTGACCTCGACATCCCCAAGTACACCGGATCAGCGGACGACGGACCCGTACAGGACTGGTTCAACCTATTCGAGGTCCACGCCGCCGCTGCATCCTGGTCGGAACGGGAGATGGTTACGAACTTCAGCGACTACGTCACTGGTGAGGCATTCAAATTTTACCTGATTCACATTTTCGAGAACGACGAGTCATGGCAAAAAATCAAAGAGGAGATGATTACCCGTTTTAATGATTATGACCAAGACTTACTCATTGGCAACCATCTAGAGACAACTGCACACTATCGTCAATTTCCTAAGCAGTCCTCATGCATTCGAAAGTCCAGCGCGAATCGACAAGTGCCTCAAGACGAAGTGGCACATGCGTTTACTTACAGAAGGCCATGCGTATATTCGGAAAAACCTAACCGTCAAGCGCGCATCCCTTCTGCGCGAAAGTCAGCATTTCCGAAGTCATCGCTTCAACATACGACACGAGACGTCGCTCACCCTACTGATGCCTTTCATGCTTCGTCTGGCATACATGGTCCACCACCTGGTTTTCTACGACGCAGCTCTTCAAAGGCTCCTAACGGTCACTATTCGTGTCATAAGGACGCCTTGTTCATGGTAGACCAGCTGACACATGAGGAAAATGCCGAACATCGCCAGGACGACTCAAAGAGTGAAAATCAGTCTTCACACATTGGATCAGCTTATTTTCCATCCAGCACAATTGGGCTACCTCCTGGTTTTCCGCCACTTGGCTCTTTCGTCGCTCACAACGCCCACCTCACATCTAGCACGCTCACAATGGTCGGGATAGAGCTGTGGAGCTCGGAGAATACTCAGCCAAGCCCTGAACCTACCATCCAGATTCAGACGCAAGAACCACTCGCAGCGAACAGTGAAGAAGCCCCTGATGATGTATCTATCAACTCTGAAGCATTACCTTCATTACCCGAAATGCAGCACAACAGCCTAGAGACTACTACCTGCCCACTCGACACCACATTCAATTGCCCAGAAAGTCAGTGTCATGGTAAAAAAGGGCTGCCACCTCAAGTCTTTTCGCAGCAACATCATCAATTCCAGCAAGTCCAAGAACAACAGAGATTCCAAGGGCTATATCAACAAGGACGACGACGAATGGAATCATCTTCGGAAGAACACACGCGGTTTATGGAAAGCCGTTTACAAACGTGTCAACCAAGCCAACGACATATTCAAGATTTCTCACTCGAAACAAAGAAAGCATCGAATCCAAGATATTTTCCCAAGGAACGTCGAGTAAGCTTTCTTCAGTCGAGATCAAGACTCAGGCAACACGACATACAACGTCGAGAAAGGCGCCGAACCCTACCCTGTATTCCGCAAGGACGCAGAAATCACCGCACTAGCCTCGGTCAACAAGCACGCAAACGGGTGGCGATGCATGGGTTCCAATCAAGACAAATAGCACGACACCTGCGCAAATCATCCAGCCAATGCTTCAAAGCCATCACACCACGTTCATTCATCGCAAGAATACCGGCTGTGTTTCCATCTGATTTCACGCTCAAAGCATGCTTATGTTGTCCAGAGCGCAACAGCCAGCCTCGCTCTCCAGAGCTGTACTTGATACCCAGGATTGCTGTCCTCTCCTGTGAAGCTATAGTGTGTTAACGGAAACTTCCTCGGACTTGGAATGATCTTCTCTTTTTGACAGTGTTCAGTTCTAAGCCGTGCATGTTCAGTTTTCATTCGTGTTCATCTGACGCGACTTCTTTCGGGGGGAGGGGGAATCCTGTAACGTAAGAAGGTAGCGATAGTTAGGAGTTAGTAGTAGAGGTCGAGAAGGAAGAAGTGAAAATGGAATAAACACGGAGTATGAGCCAGGCCACGTCTCCGATTCATCATAGCGTCCTGTCGACTTGTGTGACGCTATGATGAATCGGAGACGTGGCCTGGCTCATACTCCGTGTTTATTCCATTTTCACTTCTTCCTTCTCGACCTCTACTACTAACTCCTAACTATCGCTACCTTCTTACGTTACGTATATATATATATATATATATATATATATATATATATATATATATATATATATATATATATATATATATATATATATATATATATATATATATATATATATATATATTCACACAGCAATTCATACACGCCATTCTAACAACCTGACATATACACATGGCCCCACTCATGGGTTGGCTGCTGTGAGGAGCATGCACAGTAGCTTTCCTTGACACTCGCAGTGCATCATGTTACTGTAATATAAACAGCGTCATAAGGCTAGACTATATTTTAGTTTTATGACATTCTTTGGCTCCCAAGGAGCAGGATGCTTTTCTTGAAAAGAAAAAGAAAAGGCAGATCCCATGCACAGTATACAGGAATCGATGCATAATGCGAAGCAGCCAGGAAGGAGGAAACCATGCTGTACAAATAAGACGTGGATATTATGATTTGCATGTTAGGAAATGTCATTTATGGTCATCATGCAGTGGTATGCAATGCAAATTTCACTGTATATTAAGTTAGCGAAATTGCCGCAAGCACACCAAGAGCCCGGCATGTAAATCACGTGGTGCATGATTGTATGTCATAATTTACATGTTACCATTTCCTCTTTATGTTCATCATGCAGTCACGTCCATAGGTTGACGAACTCACCCACGAGTCGACTCAATCAAACTCAGATCAAGCTGTGAGCCTCAGTCTGAATGAGCTGCATAAGTTTTGCTGACCTATGGTCACGTCATATTAATTTTGGTATAAACCAAGCTATAGCAAAATAACCGCAAGCACACCATGAACGTGACATGCATGTGAGCCCATTCGTGACATGCATGTCATGTTTTTTCCATTACCACACCATTAATTTATGTTATTTGCACAAAAATATCTCGTCATATCATATTTGGCATATATCTATGTAATGAAACGGCTGCGAGTGTACCAATCAATGTATAACGGTATGTATACCAATTTTGTTGTGTACATTCTTTTAATGATATGCTAAGGAGTGCACAAGGTCGTAGGCGGCTAGATAGACAGGTATATATATATATATATATATATATATATATATATATATATATATTGAGAGAGAGAGAGAGAGATCGTTTGATTGTATGATTGATTGATTCAAAGTCACAGAAGTTCACTAAGAAACGCATTGCACTTGAAGTTAAACAATTGTAAAAGGTCAGCTTTTATTAGTATATTGCGTGAATGGCACCAGTGCTCTATCTGGCTTATTAAATGCATATTATTTAATTTATTGTTATATAAATATAAAAAACACACCTATTTCATTTGCAGAACCCTCTGAAGAAAGTAGCATGTTATGATCGTAAATCTGTAATGGCTGGATGGCTCATTGAGATGTTGTCACTCTCTTACCACATTGCTTGTATTGCCTCTGTTGGCAATAAAACGCCAATGACAACCCCATTTCGTTCATAGACATGCCAAGCTTACTGCCTACATCCCAGATCAGTGGGCTGGGGCTGAAGGCTGCTGTTGCGAACGCGTGTTGCCACTTGCATTACATCGTCAAAAAGTTTACAGTGTTACAAAATTGAAAAAAAAATAAAGTATTTCTCGAGTTCAAAAAACAATACTTCCCTGTAACTTCACATATTTTTAGGTAATATATATAACTTTATGAATACTTTTAGTCCACTAAGTGACACTGAGCTTTCTTCTAAAAAAAAAGCGAAATTGGAATTTATTTTTCAGTCGATATATCTTGAGCACCTTAATCGTTTTTACTTCATAGCATGTTGAACAGGCTGCTATGACATATTATTTGTGCCGTTTTATTTTGACATGCTTCTACAGTGAATATCGAATTTCACAAATTTATTCAATTTGGCTCGTGCCAAAATCCCTTAATGAGTTTATATACATAAAAAAGTAATTTATTTACAGTTACATTATCTCATTAGCTTGCCATAAACACCATTTTATCGAGTGCACCCTATAGACATCCTTTGAATGAAAATTGTTGTTTGATACTCTCTAGCTGAGTCGGCGAAAAGCTATAAACTAGCACGAACAGGCAAGAAAATTTTCGTCTACAGAAATTAGCAAGCAGAGCAAGTTTTAAACACAAAGAAAAATTTGGTGATTTTTTAGCCAGATTTTGCAAAAAGCTGTTGAAGAGTGAGTATCATTTTAGTGGAGAGTTGTAGATGTTTGTCTGGCTTTTCGCCTGACATGTTACTCCAGATACTGGGTGATAACTATGATATATGCAGTGATAAACACATAACACATACACTCACACATGTGCACTACACTATTTACAATGTTTCGTTCAGATTTGGGGCCCAAAAGAATGTCAGTAGCACTTTTGTGGCATGTAACGCACTGGAGCTACTTTGCCATGGGCCTAAAATATCTGGTGACTCTCCTTAAAAAGTATAAGTGATTGCTGTCTATATCTAACAAATTCTGGCCTTTTGGATTATATTTATCATACCTTTATCTCGTGTTTGTTTGATACTATTGAGATTTTGCTGTAATTTTAAACAATCAAAAAATATTCCCTTGAGTTATTCAAACAAAAGACCAAATTGAATGGTACTGCACAATATTACTTGCACTTTTCAAATACTTTCACACCATTAATTCTGACACGTCAACTCTACCATGCTGTGTCCAAACTTTTATTGCATGACTTCATCAGTGTACTGTTATCATTTACTTTAGAGTTTTGCCTCTAAATTTAGGTTACAGACTTTAACAAAGTAGTACGACCTTTTCGAGACAGTGTATTGGAAGGCTCCAGACAATTTGAACCCCATTGGGTTCTTTATTGTGCCCTAGTATTCCACCTGACGTGGTTCTCTAGAATTTCACTTCTACAGAAATGCAACCATGGTGCCTGGATTAATCAAAGCTGCATCTATTGGGTGAGTAGGCGAGTACTGTATGAGCCACTGAAGCGGCACCACCTCTGAAAATATAAGTGCATACATGTGCACCAGCCTATACATGCAAATGCTTCTCTTGAATAAAAAATGATTTTTTTGTGGCTAAAGTATTTTCTTGCTATTTTTTTCTTCAGGCTTAGAAATGGCATAAAAAAGACATTCACAAACTTTATTGATAATGACTAACTAGCCTAAAAATTCATAAAGCAGTTTCATTTAAACGGGAAGGAGACTTTGGTACATTAGAATTGTCATTTACTGATTTTCTTGCAAGAAATGCCTCAAGGCCCTTACTTGTAGGGATATATTGCATAAAGAGGAGGGAAAAACAGATAGCCTGTAGCATCAATAAACAGCAGAACAACAATACTCATCAAACAAACACCTAAAAAAGTGTGACATAACAAACAAAATATACAAAAATGCAATTCTGAAAATAGAAAAGCTCTAGTGAGACAGCCTACAAATGGGTAATACTTTTAATAAGTTCATTAAATTTAAGTGTATTAATTTTAGTTGTAATATAAGGAGGCAGCCAGTTCAACTCGATAATGGTTTTAGGGATGAATGATTTAGCAAAGATGGAAGTACAGCAAGCTATGTGTTTAATTTTGAAAGGACGATGGTGATGTGGAAATATGATTGGAAAAAAAATGAAGTAATGAGTGGCAGTATATTTTATAAAAAAGAGGTAAAGAAACTAGTGTACAATGATGG
This sequence comes from Rhipicephalus microplus, assembly GCF_043290135.1. Taxonomy (NCBI): domain Eukaryota; kingdom Metazoa; phylum Arthropoda; class Arachnida; order Ixodida; family Ixodidae; genus Rhipicephalus; species Rhipicephalus microplus. Next base: position 81,508,687 of record NC_134708.1, read on the forward strand.
TAAAGGTTATCAAGACCAGCACAAGCCTTTAGGACTGACACACCAATGAAATGGTAGTAATCAGAAAAAAAAAAAAATCTGTTGCATTTTTTTGGAGAGATCGATGTTGCCTATGATGTAGGCCTAATTCAGGTGCCACATCTATGAAGTATACTCTATATTTTAGGATGAATTAAAGTAAAGTGGGTGAGATTAAGCACCTGTGCAGGAGCATGTTGTAGATTACAATTTGAGAGGCAGAGAGGTAGTGGCAACTACAAAGCGAAATAGGTATGACGGCTCCATGTCAGGTCAAACATAGAATGAACATTTAAATAGTTGTCAGTGCAAGCTGAATCAACATTTATGTATTTGGAGTATGTGAAGTTCAGAAAGCAGCATAAAACTTTTTGTAAACGTGACAAGTTGAGCCTTACACTTATTTAGAAATGTAGCCATGATGAGCACCAAGTTGTAATTGAACAGAGGTTGCTTTATAATAACTGATAGCCAGAGTTACTTTTCATGGCTCAGTACACTACAAATGAGGTCATCAGTGAAAAAGTCTAGTTTGAGAAAAAATACATTCAGGCAAATCATTAACAAATATTAGAAAAGAACAGGGGACCAAGGAAACTTCCCTGTGGAGTGCCGAATGTTACTTGAGCTGTCGAAGAGTAAGAGCCATTAACAGAGGTGAATTGACTGCGATATCAGAGGAACCCTTGTATACTAAGATGTGTGTGTGAATGTTCAGTTGTGTTAACTACAGAGTCTATGGCCCGTATTCACAAACCAACCTTGGCCTTTCCTCGAGTTCTCCTCAAGCTTTTGTACCCTCTACTTGTGTTATAAAGGCACAAAAATGGTAAGGAGGTAAAAAACTACAACAAGACTGGTTCACGAATACTAGCCAACTTTGTACATCAAGCGCAATAAAGGCTTACAACCGATAACAAAAACTTGAGGTAACACCGAGGATGGTTAGTGAATACAGGCCTATGGTCGGAGACCCAATCAGTGCACCGAAAAAACTGGGAAACAAGGTTTCAACTTGAAAGCCAGTGTCTATTAATAAGCCATGAGTAAATTATGTCAGCTGATGATCACAAGGAAATTCCTTACAGAAACTGTGCTATTTAAACATGATGTAATCTTTGAAATAATTATTTATTTGAGTTTGAATGATGCCTTCGAGGAGCTTGGAAAAAGTGTAAGTGAAAGGAATGAGTCTGTAGTTTAGAGAATCAGGGCAGGTGCCTGATTAGAACATTGCATAACTTGGCTTCACACCAGTGATGAGGAATGCAACAAAAGGATAATGATCCATAAAAAAAGTGCAGTAAAGGCTTCAAAAATGCTCCCAAATATATTTTAATATATCGTGGCTAAAAACAAGGAGATCTATACTTGCAGCATTTTTATTGTTTCTAAATAAAGAAAAAATACCATCTTTACTGACGACTACAAATTTATTGCATAGAATAGAGAAATCATGAAATGAACTAAAGATTCGAAAAGGAGTAACCATTTCAAGAGTGAAAACAGATGAGAACGCTTTTATAATAAGATAGGCAGAATAGACGCCATTCAGCTAGTCAATGTTCAGATGGATCAGGATATAAATGCGGCTTATATTACATTCCAAAATCTCCAGGGTTTATTACATAGCACAGTGGACACGCAGGGGTGTCTGCATAAGCAGGCGTTTAGTGTGTAGTGACACCACGGACCCGAGCTAGGGGGGGGGGGGGTTCTCACCAGAGATGGATTGGCCACCCGGGTGCAGTATCTGGCCACTACCTCCCACATGCATACGTCAAATAACTCACGGCCCTTAGTCCCCAGCAGCTGCGAAGCAACTGACCCCGGCGGCGGTCAGATCTGCAATGCAGCAGAGGGTGCTAAGAATCTCTGGATCCAGACAGGCCACCATTGGAACCTGAACTTGGCAACGTTTAACACTAGAACCTTATCTAGTGAGGGAAGCCTAGCTGTACTACTCGAGGAGCTAGAGGGTGTTAAATGGGATATAATAAAACTCAGTGAGGTTAGGAGGACAGATGAGGCCTATACGGTGCTACAGAATGGGCACCTCCTTTGCTATCGAGGCTTGGTTGACAGAAGAGAACTGGGAGTGGGGTTCCTAATTCACAGAAACATAGCTGGCAACATATAGGAATACTATAGCATTAATGAAAGGGTGGTAGGTATGGTAATTAAACTCAATAAGAGATACAAGATGAAGGATACAACCTCACGCGCCTACATCCAGCCACGATGACGCATCAGTTCAAAGCTTCTATGAAGACGGACGTGGAATCAGCAATGAGTAAGGTAAAAACACACTATACTATACTGATGGCAGACTTTAATGCAAAGATAGGCTGGAGACCAAGCAGTAGGAGATTATGGCATCGGTACTAGAAATGCCGAAGGAGAGCTACTAGTAGAATTTGCAGAACGCAATAATTTACGTATTTTGAATACCTTCTACCAAAAACGAGGAAACCGTAAGTGGACATGGAGGAGCCCTAATGGGGAAAGTAAAAACGGAATAGACTTTATAATGAGTGCACACCCAGGCATCGTGCAGGATGTGGAAGTGGTTGGCAGGGTGTGATGCAGTTACCATAGAATGGTACGGTCTCGATTTCACCTAGACTTGAAGAAGAAACGACAGAAACTGATACGCAAGAAGCCAATCAATTAGCTAGCACTGTGAGGGAAAGTAGAGGAATTGAGAGTCTCTCTTCAGAACAGGTGCTCGGCTCTTATCGAGGAAACCAGCCTTAGCGTTGACGCAATGAATAATAATCTGAAGAGTATCATTATGGAGTGTGCAGTGGAAGTTGGAGGTACGGTACTTAGACAGGACACTGCCAAGCTGTCCCAGGAGACGAATAACCTCATTAAAGAGCGTCAAAGCATGAAAGTCTCAAGTATAACAGACAAAATAGAACTGGCAGAACTTTCGAAGTTGATTAATAGGCGTAAGGTATTCGATGTAAGAAGGTATAACATGGAGGGAATTGAACATGTTCTGAAAAATGGAGGAAGCGTCAAAACAGTGAAGAGGAAACTTGGAATAGGGAGAAATTGGATATATGCACTAAGGGACAAAGACGGCAAAATAACTACCAATATGGATAGGATAGTTAAAATAACGGAGGAGTTTTACAGAGATCTGTACAGTAGCCAGGACAACCTCGACCTTAATACTATAAGAACTTGCAGTAACCCAGATGACACCCCACTAGTAATGATAGAAGGAGTCAGAAAAGCTTTGGAGAGCATGCAAAGAGGCAAAGCTGCTGGTGAGGATTAGGTAACATCAGATCTGCTGAAAGATGGAGAACAAATTGTGTTAGAAAAACTAGCCATCCTATTTACGAGGTGTCGCCTGACGGGAAGGGTACCAGAGTCTTGGAAGAATGCTAACATCATCTTAATACATAAGAAAGGAGATGACAAGGACTAAAAGAATTACAGGCCGACCAGGTTGCTGTCCGTAGTATACAAGTTATTTACAAAGGTACTTGCTAACAGAGTTATTAAAACATTAGAATTCGATCAACCAAAGGAACAAGCAGGATTTCGAACAGGATACTCAACAATCGACCACATTCATACTATCAATCAAATAATAGAGAAATGCTCAGAATATAACCAACCACTATTCATACCCTTCATAGATTACGAGAAGGCGTTTTATTCAGTAGAAATATCATCAGTCATGCAGACACTGCGGAATCAGAGCGTCGATGAAGCATATACAAAGATCCTGGAGTACATCTACAGGGGATCAACTGCTGTCCTAATGCTTCATAAAGAAAGCAACAGAATACCAATCAAGAAGGGTGTAAGGCAGGGGGATAAAATCTCCCCAATGCTATTTACCACGTGCTTACAGGAGGTTTTCAGAGGCCTAGAATGGGAACAGTTAGGGATAAAAGTTAATAGAGAATACCTTAGTAACCTGCGCTTCGCCGATGACATTTCATTGCTGAGTAACTCAGGGGACTAATTCCAACTCATGATTAAAGAATTAGACAAGGAGAGCAGAAAGGTGGGTCTTAGAATTGATCTGCAGAAAACGAAAGTAATGTACAACAACCTCGGAAGAGAGCAGTGCTTCAAGATAGTTAATAGTGCACTTCAAGTTGTTTATTTATTTTTATTTCATAATACCCCTAAAGGCCCCCGAAGGGGTATTACATAGGGGAACAAACACATGAAACAAATTTTTGTACGCTTATACAGTCTAAAAACAAGATTAAACAAAATAATGAAAGCGAGCTAAATACAAAAAGCAACAACAACAACCAAAATCAGATACTATGAAAAAAAGAAAAATTAAGTAGAGATGAAATATTGAATACTGGAAACATAAATTAAGGGCACTAACAAATACAGTATACAAGGAAAAAAAACTAAAATGATGGCATGATCTTAAGATACAAAAGTTCGTAATTAACACATAAATAATACAAATCAAGCGTGTACAATGGTCGTGAAAAACATTAACACATGATAACAAGAAAAATAAACACTGATGTACATATGAAGAAGCTTAATGAGAGTACGCGCGGTGGATATCTAATCGGAAATGTTGAGTAAAAGTTCGTTAAATGTTGGGAAATCTGCTTGAGTGGCAATGTGGGATGGCAAGCTATTCCATGCAACTATTGTTCGGGGAATGAAGGAATTAGCGTAATGAGCTGAGTGACAAGTTATACATTTTATCTTGAAGATATGGTCTGTGCGTGGAAAGATGACTGTTGGTGCTTCGAAAATGCGGTGAAGGTATGGGTGATGATAGAGCTTGTGGAGAAGCGAAAGGCGGGCAGTTCTGCGGCGATGAGTTAAGTCGTCAAGCTGAGCGCGAGTTTTTAGTAAAAGACTATGTCTACTTAGTGCAGGTAATAACCACGGAGCCGAACCAATAGATTTAAGTAACTAGAAGAATAAGAATGGGGTGGAGCACATTTGGCAAGCACTCTCATGTTATGACAGGTAGATTGCCACTATCCCTCAAGAAGAAGATATATAACAGCTGTAACTTGCTGGTACTTAGCTACGGAGCGGAAACCTGGAGACTTACAAAGAGGGTTCAGCTTGAATAGAGGATGATGCAGCGAGCAATGGAAAGAAAAATGGTAGGTGTAACTTTAAGAGACAAAAAGAGAGCAGAGTGGATCAGGGAACAAAACGGGGTTAAGCATATCATAGTTGAAATCAAGAAGAGGAAATGGACATGGGCTGGGCATGTAGTGCATAGACAGGACAATTGCTGGTCGTTAAGGGTAACTAACTGGATTCCCAGAGAAGGCATGAGAGTTAGGGGGAGACAGAAGGTTAGGTGGGCAGATGAGATCAAGAAGTTTGTGGGTGTAAAGTGGCAGCAGCAAGCACAGGATCGAGTTAACTGGCGAAACATGGGAGAGGCCTTTGTCCTGCAGTGGACGTAGTCAGGCTGATGATGATAGTGCACAGCACCTCAACTGACGGCTTGAGGCTTTGAGCATTTTTCTGTAATCCATATCACTTGCTGTTGAATTCCCAAGGATTAATAGGGTACAGTGTAGACCTACACAGACATTTTTGTTTCTTCTTTTTATTGGCTCTTTGAGGCAAAAATGCACATTTACTACAGCGTACTTTTGTAACAGGTATGTGTCATATCATGAGTTCGGGTAGTTTTGAACGGCGTCTAATTTTGTTTAAAAAAATGGGGAGAACATAGAGCTAAAAGGCTCTCAGAAAAAAAAGTTTCAAGGTTTATCTCATCAAAATCAGAACCTACAATTTGTATAGGCTTCGTGATAAACTGAGTCAGACATATGATCGCAGCACTTCCAACCATGCCCTGGTCACCTCAATAGCGAGACGTGAAGACTTCGTAGATCATGTGAGTTTTTCGACAAAATTGTAGTGCTTTTGTAATCTAGCTGCTATAGGCAACATTAAAAGAGGCTCTCGTGCAGTGCCACGATTGCCGGCCTAATGCTGACTGTACTAACATTGTCGTCACAGGTGAAATGAATGAATTAGTGTGGTTTTAATGTTGGGTGTTGCATTAATTAAATTGATGGCAACCTGTACAGTATGGCTGGTAATTCAAGTAGTAATGGGTTAGTCATCTTTATCTCATTTGTGAAGAAAGGTTGGATGAAAACAGCTTGTATACCTTTCTCTTATGTTGATGATAATAACCTTTATACTTGGAAAAGGTTTCTACATGCATACGAAGCTACAATAGTCAGCCCTGTCCATAGCTGTACAAGGTTTGCAAGTCCTACCTGCGAACCAATCGCTGCACTATAACACGCTAAAAAAGAAAACCGAAGAGCACCTGCAAGTGCTTTATATGGCAGTCTATTTGCGAACATATTCAACTCATACTTAGTGGAAGTGCAGCAGCACATCGTAGCCGCATGAATTAAGATGTGTAACCCTGGGCATGAGGAAGGTCAAGCTGGTTTGCTTGGTGGTCCAGACACGACTACCTGGTCTAGAGGCACAAGCGACAACATGGCCAACATTCCAGATTTGTTTAAAAGAAATAAGCGGACCATCTCTTCCTCAGAGTGTAAGCATGTAAACATTTTAATATCCAGTGCAAGGGTATAGTTAGCACAGAAGCTTAACGTGGCATGCATAGCACGTACATAAATGACTTTTTGTTAACTTTTTCATATAAGGCGATCAATAATGTGCTGCATGAAAACTGAAAATTGCATACGAAAGTTGGATCGCATTCTTGATTTTAGCAGCGCACTGAAAGATCCTCGTCCCTCAGAGCACTGCTGAAATCAATAACAACAATGTACTGTCTGCGACACAAGTTAACAAGTTTCTCCTAAGCACATATTGGACTGATCTTCCTGAATGCCGCCTCCTTTGATTTCGAATGTTTGATTATCCTCGCAGAATAGGACATTTATACGCTTGTTCAACAATCGATGCACTTTCTTGCCGAGACGTACAAGGACACACAAAACTCCAGGCCCGTAAGCGAAAACGATGCAACTGACTGCATCGTTTCCTCCGCCACTGGGTAAGCAATGCTGTTCACGCTATTTATTGAGGCTCTGATGACAGAAAAACGCGCCGCAGTAGACGTGGTACCAGAACAGCGTCGTTGGACGCATAGATTTCGCGAACGAAAGGCAAGCATGCCCATTAATTTGACACCAGACCACCGATTTCCTCTCTGTCTACAAAAGAAACACTCTGTCGACAGGCAAGGATGCACATTAATTTGACGCCAGACCACCGATTTCCTCTCGGTCTATCAAAGAAACACTCTGTTGACGTTGCAATGCAGATTTATCACACCCTGTTCGGCGAATGCTGTTGACATGGCACATTGCGATGTAGAACGTACACATGTACTGTACAATATTGTGTGCGATACTGTACGTATGTGTACTGTATGTGTACAATACTGTACACATGTACTGTATTAGGGTAGTCGTAGGATCAAAATACGCTCCAAACCGAAACCAGGGGCAAACCCGCTGCACCCTCGAGCACAGAACAAACAATCAACTTATTTTCCTTTTAATAATACTTATAAACCAACAAATAATTTATTACGTTGTTAAATTGAGCAATATATACTAATATTACAAAAACAGTATACAAAAACAAATATTTTTATTCAATGCGTTAATAATTAATTTATGCACTATAAAAAACACGTTACACACTTGTTTAATGACAATTTTGTAAGTTTATTGCATTATAAAGTAATTATTTGCACATTTAAATAGCTTTACGTTAGTTTTTTTAAAGTGACGTCACTTCCGTGCGGCGCAGCAGCCAGTTCTGTGTGGGGATGGCTGGAGCGCCGCGCGGCGCACGAGACGCTGCCTAGTTTTAACTTCAGCAATTTTTTTTTTAAACCTTCTTGGCCTGGGGTTCGGTAAAAAAAAGTTTAAAGGCACGCATTTTCCACGCGTGTCATGTTTTGTACCGGGTGTTTCAGGAAACGTGCCCGAAATTCTCAAAATTTGGGACAGTATGATATTTCTTCGATGCCTTTATTTTGTAGCCGTAGGCATTAGCCGACAGGTCATGCCCAAATACCCTAGATTTTCCTCTTTTACTTGTAAGATTCGTTTGTACGCTGATGATTGTGTTTTATATCATGTAATCCACTCGCCCAATGATCACATCCTTCTGAACGATTCATTTGCATCTTTCTGCAACTGGTGCCGTTCCTGGCAAATGGACATTAATTACAAAAAAACTGTGTTCATGTCCTGTACTAATAAATTAGTTCCTTCAGATTTCAACTACTCATTTAATGGACTGTCTCTGCCGAAAGTTTACCAATATAAATACCTTGGCTTGCTTTTCACTCCTAACCTGTCCTGGTCTCACCATATTGATTACATTACTTCTAAAGCGCTGAAAAAACTTTGTTACCTCCGGCGTACACTATCTGCGGCCCCTAGCGACACAAAACTAACTGTGTACAAGACCCTTATCCGCCCCGTGCTCGAATACGCGTCACCTGTATGGAACCCCTACAACCAGTGCGAAATAAAACAAATAGAATCGGTACAGAAAAAGGCCATTAGATTCATCTTCAGGCGTTATGACTCTGCTTTTTCACCTACGTCAGCATTACCATCTTTGAACCTATTTCTACTTTCATCGCGAAGGAACATTGAGTCTCTCAAGTTATTACATTCTATAATTTATTCGACGTGCAAACTTTCAAAAGATCTCTACTTAACATGTTCCAGACCTTCTTCAACACGCCAATACCATCCTTTGAATATGACACCATTCTACGCCCGTACTAACACGTTTAAATTTAGCTTCTTTCCACGAACTGTTGAGCTTTGGAATAACTTATCCGGTGACATACGTTCTTTGCCCTTAAATGAATTCTTGTTATCCATAAATACCCTTTGACAGTTTGTCTTTTTCCGTTTCACTGTTTACTGTGTTTACTGTGTTCTCTTCCTTGCCACCATGTCTTCATTATGCCACCATGTGATGCCATGTATTGCCACTTTGTATTTTGCTTTCCTTCGCAAAGTATTACACCATGTTTTGTACCGGCCTGTTACCCACTCCTGCCATAGCCCTTACGGGTTGCAGTATGTAAAAAATAAATAAATAAATAAATAAATAAATAAATAAATAAATAAATAAATAAATAAATAAATAAATAAATAAATAAATAAATAAAAAGTACCGACAACTGCCTCCTCTGGCCGCCCTCTTCCAGATGCAGCCCATGTCTACCGCCATGTTCTTGCATAGTTGGAAGATTTACAAAACCGCGTAGAAATATTTACATTAGCCCCAAATCCAGCTTTGGATTCATGATCATAAAACGTTCATTAGATGTTCTGCGCGAGTAGATCGGTGGGTGGGATCATTTGTCCGAGATCTCATTGGAACTGCTGGTGTGGAAGCTCCCGCAACGCCTTGTCAACAAAAGTGAAGCCACGTTTGATTGATTGATTGATTGATTGATATGGCTGAACCCTTTAGATCGGGGCTAACGCCACCTAGCCGTACGCCTTGATTTGTGGCGCGCAATCTAGTGAGCATTGTTGGAATCGCCTGAGAGCCGACACCGTGAGCGGCGACGCGCTAAGTGGTCAGCATTTCTGAAATCACCAGAGAAGTGTACACGCCGCTGCTGGACAGGGCGCGAGCATAATTAACTCGCCGAGCAAGCTCCTAAAAAAAGACTCGTCTTTGAAAACGGCGTGAGGTATAAAAACGGAGCTCTCAGGCTACACTGATGATAATTATTATGACGGCTCTTGTCTTCACGTTATATCAGACGAATGAATAAAGGACCCTGTGATTTTTTTTTAATTCTGTGTTCTTTTCATGTTCTAGTTGTAGAAAGAGCTCCCTTAAACTTTATGCTCATTTTTTTTACGTGTAGCATACGCAAATGCGTTGGATATTCAATTCATAGCTAAGATAGATTTATTCCTTTGACGCTGTAGTGGGTCCGAGCCAAAAGTAGAAGATCAAGCAAGCAAGCGGGACGGCTAAAGGGCGCGGTGCGCGCGGGTACGTGCCAACGCAACACCACCTAGGGTGTTGGCCAACGTTCGTGAAACCATTCATTATCCTCAACAGCTTTTCATTGCTTGCTGCTTGCTATGGGTGAGTTTATCTTTTGTAGTTGTAAAATTTATATAGATGTAGGAATTATACAACATGACATTTCCAGTTGCTTAAGAAGTGTGGCACTGTCTGGCTGGAGATCGCAAATGGTTGCGGTGACTCCAAGCGCGCCCAGGAAATACGCGATGTTCCAGCGTCCGGGTGGTTTCGATAATGTACGTACAGTGGACGCTAGGGCAAATTGAATATTTTGTGTAACACGTTACACTCTATGTAACAAAACCGAAGGCGAAAGTCTGCTCTTCACTTGACAATGCATTTAGTGGCGCGGTTAGAAAACGGAGATCTAACGTAACAAACCATAGTGTGAGAGGCTCCCGAAAGGCGCCCTGCAGCGTGGTCAGAAGACGCTACCGATCGGCAGTCGAGAACCCTGAATAAACGCGAGCCAAGCATTGCAGCGCTGCACGCTGCCCGAGAAATAGTACAATTTATTGTCAGTCAACTAGTATAATCACTCCGTTCACTGGACAAACGATGCATATGCCAAAATGACCGCGCCATAAACTGTTCAGATGACTGATTTGAGCACCGGGAACTGCGTAATTACCGTAGCGGCCACAAGATGACGCCATGTGCCTGCGTGCGCGAGCAAGTAGCGAACACACTGAGTGTAAGCCACGCTTCCAAGGAAAAAAAAAAAAAGATATGTTAAAAACGGGCTCAAAGTCCTGACGCGTACTGACAAATAGGCTATCTTCTTGTCCCCTCCCTGTGTAGCTTTTAGCGCTCACGCTGGTACGAAAGGAGAGAAAAAGCGCTTGACGCGTGTGACACGTTTTTATAACTCCGTTATAGAAACGTGTCGTGTGGCGAAACATATGGGGGCTTCGGCCCTTGAATTGACGTAATCGATGTGATGATGATACACTTTCTCCTGAACCGGGCCTCCTTTGGCCAAGTATCGTGCTTATTTTTCGTGAACACAACGAAAAAATTCGAGCAAATACGAAATTGTCTCAGAAGCTTCGGCTCGGGGCTTGCTTTATATCCGCTGACAAATCCAGCAGATCCATCGAGTCTTCTGAGGTGGTCTACAAATACTAGCAATAGTCACACGGTCGCGTATCAGTTCTCCCAAGACGACTGCAAAGTGAGAGACATCTTCTTCTCAGCCATGTTCGTGGGAAGCGCAAAATTAAGCTACACATGAATATGGATTCATACCTATACTGTTTATGCCATGTTTATACTGGATTCATTTGATGTTCGGAGGGAGCTACGCTTTCCACGAACATGGATTCATACCAACTAGCCCAATCTGCATGTTTATCTTCTCAGCCGATGTGTTTCTCCTCCTCGCCTCTTCGAAAGTCTTCTGCTTTTGCACTTCCTCCACGGTCAGGTCGAGACGTGGCGAGCATTCCGCGCCTCATCTGCTTTTGCACTGCTCCCGTGATGGCTCCACCTTTCACCAAGCTTTGATGTCACATGAACTAGACGTCATGTTATGTGAAGTCACAATTACGTCACACGGGGACGTCATCACGCGATAACTTTTTGAATCATTCGCGCCGAGTCCTGCGACACAGACGTTCAATTTACCCGTTTTGTGAGGCATCTAAGATTTTCGCCCTCTTAATTAAGGTAATGAACAGTTATTAACCACACAAGTTTTGCCAGGATTGTTCTAGTATTGTTCGCTAGTGGTGTGCAACCATGTGTGAATAACAATTAGGTGCAGTTTTCATGCACTTACCGCACTAAATAAGAATGGGAAAATCGGGAAAAAGAAAGGCAGAGGACACGTAGGGCGCTGGTTTTCAACTCAGCCGAATGTCAGCGCGTCCTACCGGTCCTTCGGCTTTACTAACCTTTGATTTTTTTTTTCTCATTCCTACTTGGTGAAAAACCAGTGCCCGATTTTCACTTTTCTTTGAACACTGGATAATGCATAGAAAGTAAATTTTGCAGCTTACCCAGCATTTTGCTTTAAGCAGTTGCAGAGCCATTGTGCAGATGCGAAAGAAACTTCAGGGAAATAAATTGAACGCTGCTAACTTTGATCGTCGAGTATAATATTTCAGCAGGAAAGTATCCAGAAGCTTTTTCGGGGGGGGGGGGGGGGTCCAATTATACTTTATGCGTTCTGACGCGGGCGTTTGTGTGCGTCTATAATATGCACATAAAATTACAAAAGTTCCGGGTAAGAAGGGTTTCAAGTCTCACGCCTTTGTACCTCAGTGTGTGATCGCTTGTTCCCTCTAACGAAGGGCCTACTGCACTTTGGTTTCGAGGTCTACATTTCTTGTTCTTGCGACACCAATCGAAGAAAAACGTGAACTTACAGGTTAAAACAATGCATTATTATATGCCGTTGGTATACCGAAGCTGAATTCGCGTAACTGCGGTGTCCTTTTTTGTCAACAGAAGTTATCACGGAAGAGTCACTTGAAGTTCAAGGTAAGGGACTTTTGATCGCTATATAGATAGTGTTCAAGCTCGGCGTCCTCAAACCACTTTATGTGATATGCGACTCATTGAAATCCGTCGTTTTTGCAAAGCCTGCTTCAAGGTAACGTAATTGTGAAGCAGCCACCCGCCCACCAAAATGTTGCCGCTACGACAGAGATTAGATAGAGACATGTTGGTCACCTAAGCTGACAAAAGAAAAAAAAACGCGTTATTGTATTTTCTTTCGGAAATTACGCCGAAGCTAATACACTGAGAAACATCAAGCCATGCATCGAGCAAACACGGAATGGTCTAATTGACGTTCCGCAGGCGCCAGTAGTTTCAGAGGCTATATACGGCCCTTGGTTCGCCTCATATCTGGTAAACACAAGCTTGTGTTTTCTGAAGCGCTGGGTAAGTGCTAACGATAAGACATTGGACATAAACAGTTCATGCAGGTTTGCCGGGATTGCTTTCGTACGTATTACTTGCTAATGATGTGTAACCAAATTAGACTGAGAGTTATATAGTTGCAGTTTCCTTAATTATATTACGCTAAACGGGTATTGACAAATCGGGCAATAGGAAAGGCAGATTCTAGTTTGGATGCGGGTCTTCGATTCAGTTGAAGACCAGCGTCCTACCTCTCCTAATTTTTCAATTTTCGTTTGTGCTGGATGGTGCATATAAAGTGAATTTTTCAACTATAATCTAGCTTTCTGTTTCATTGTGCTAATGAAAAAAAAGTTCAGGGAAATTAAATAAACGCTGTTGACCTTGGTTTTCGAATGTGGTATCTCAGCAGCAGAAAGGTTCTAAATCCTCTGCACCCCTAAAGCGCCCCTTTATCTCGGTGTGTGATCTGCACGCATGTTCCCAGTGACTATGGGCCGAACTGCTTTTGAGTTTTGCGATCTGCGTTTCTTGTTCTTGCGATACCAATCGCACATGCAGGCAAGAAAACTGGGCTGACAGGTCAAAGGTTTAAACACTGCTATCGCATATCGTCAGTACCAGATTTAAATTCAAGATGACCACGTTATTTCGTTCTTTCCTTCTTTTTGGCGAACAGAAACGGGCACCGAAGAGTCACTTGAAGTTCCAGGTAAGGGATTCGTGGGCGCTGAATGTGGTGCCCAAGCTCAGCGTCTCGAGACCGCTTTATGTGCTGCGGATTATTGAAACCCATCGACTTACAGTCGTCGTCAAGCTCAACACGAATGCTCCGCAGCGTGTCCTCAAACAGTTCGAAATTGACGCTAAGGCCGCGTAGCTTTGGGTTCTGTTGCCGCGACGTTCTATTGCCATGCATGCCGACATATACTATAGGGAGTTTTCGAACAGCGTCCTCTAAGTTAGCGGGCGTTGCGGGCGTACCATTTGCGTATGGGTGTCATATGAGTTATCGAATAGCGTCTGTGCTCCACCATCGCAACGGGGTTTTGCGGTTCTTGCAGGCCGCACGATATTTCGGATTTCTTGAGGGCGTACCGCATACGCGAACGGTGACTCGCGTTACGACGCATGCGCAGTGGCAGTGACCGCACCGCAAAGGCTTGTGGTTCACTATTCGAAAACTACGCATTATCCAAACATACCGTGGTATTTATCATCTCAGCAACAGCGCCCAGTGCTTCGCGGCTTGCATCAGACAAACCACAAGTCACGCGTCAGAGCGTTCGTGATAAGCTTGCTGACGATTAGTACATATATTAACCAAAGCCTGCTTTGAGGTGAAATATTTGTAAAGAAGCCGACCACCAACCGCAATGTTGAACTTACGATAAACGTGATATAATAGAGACGTGTCTATCACGTAAGCTAACAGAAGAAAAAAATAAGCCATGCTATTTATTTTTTGTTGCAAATCACGCGGAAGCAAATACAAGGTATACTCGCCGAAGTATAGCTATGATTTCGCGATTTACATTTCTTGCCCTTTTGATACCAATCGCACAGCCTGGAAAACCTGGTGACAGTTCTGAACGATTGATTGATATGTGGGGTTTAACGTCCCAAAACCACTATATGATTATGAGAGACGCCGTAGTGGAAGGCTCCGGAAATTTAGACCACCTGGGGTTCTTTAACGTGCACCCAAATCTGAGCACACGGGCCTACAACATTTCCGCCTCCATCGGAAATGCAGCCGCCGCAGCCGGGATGCACAGTTCTGAACGAGGGAATGTCAGTAAAGTCGATACTATATAACGCTAAATTTATGCTGACCACGATGTCTTGTTACCCTCCGAATCTCTCTCTTTTCTTTTTTTTTTTTTGCGAACAGAAGTAAACGCCGAAGAGCCGCTAGAAGTTTCAGGTAAGACAATCACGAATGGTTTAGATGCTGCCAAAGCTCGGCGCCAACGTACCAGTTTTCTACTGAAACAGACAAACTTCTCAAGGGCGATTCTTTGAACGTTGGATGCGCCCTGAGCAATACCATACCCCGAAATACATCGTATCACAGTGTTAAAAGGGACCACGAACCAATTTTCCATCTAATCGTCGAATAGCCTCAGTATCTGAGTTATTGCTCTTAAATGAATTGTCGCAAAAGTTTCTCCGCTTCGTCGAGAATGAGTGCAGTTACAGGGGTTTGTTGCGCGTTTTAAGCTCATCCCCTCTCTTTCGTCTCGACGAGCGCGCTGGACGCTGGCAGGGAAGGAGGCAGAAGGCCTGACGTACGCATCCGTTGCAGCGGGTCGGCGCATCTCTTGATGACGCGGCTGTGGTGGCGGCGCCACGCCCTCTGTCATATGGAGGGCGCACAGCTTCACGTAGCTACACACTAAACAAATTCTGACCCATGAGGGTGTAAATGAGCTTGTCTCACGCATGCGTCCTCTCTCTCAATAGAGAGAGGGCACTGCTCCGCGTCAAAAAGCCACCCACACGCTGCAACGTATGCGTTTGGTCAAATTCCCAGGCACTGCGCCGTGCTCCCGACCGGGTTGCAGAAATTAGGTGCCTTTTCTCATCTTCTAACCACTACCACCACCACCTTGTGCGCGTGTGATGAAATAGATCTCTCTCTCTCTCTCTCGTTGTGATACGAGTGGAATTCCTTTGTGTGAGGGTGTCTCACTGTGTAATGTTAGCAGACTATATGCATTGCGACTCCAGCACATGGCGGTACCCCGCGGCAAGAAACTCATCTGATCCGAACGCCACTCTTGATTTATTCGAACTATTAGTCAGTAGCGTGATGTCAGCTGTTGGATGTCACATGGCAGGCGCCTGTAGGTCTGAGGAGAGTGAGCACAGGCCTCTTCATTAAAAGAGGATGTCTCGAAAAATGGCGACTCCAGCCGCACCCGACTGCAAGGTTAAGCTGAGATGTCACAGATTATGGTGGCTGCAGATGATGAAATGAGACAATTAAGATTCGGTAAACGACAAAACACATCGAATAAACACAGGCATGATTCTTTAAAATATAGAAATGTACCAGAAATAGAGTTACTGCTCAAACCCAAAACAAATCACACTAGTAACGTGACCGTCCTAATCATATAGTGATGTACCGTTAGCCTTACTACACGTTCCGACCTTACTTGACCAAATTTACTGATTCGCTGCTCGTCAATGTCTGGCTTCAGTAGCGCTGTGTCTCTGTCGGCTGTCGGGATTTTCAAACGCCGCCGTCCCTGCCGCTACCGACGTGGTCTCCCGCCGTCGTCGTCACCGGATGTCGTCCAGTGAAGCGGATGGCTTCAGCCATTAGGCTATAGCGGCGCTCGAGGACACGGCCCACCGTGAACTGTCTTCGCCAACTTGCCTCGAAAGGAGCTTGCGCCAAAAATGTCGGATATTGCTGTGCGCGGTTGCTGCTTCCCGAGGCCACTCCTGAACCGGGTTGATGTCTACGGCCACCTCTCGGGACGCTAGCGTCACAGGCTGCCGAGCCGAACTCCTGCCGCTCCCGTTGCCAGTGCGCTTGCTCGCGAGACGACCTTTTCCTTGCAAGACCACGTCGACAATTCCAGCGCATCGTTGTTCGCGTCCCGATCACAGCTCGGGCGACGCGCCTCGTGCTGCACCTTATGGTGCTCACGCTCGTGCCGTTTCGAGCGTTGCCTGCACCTCTTCGTTCTTCTGTAGGGCTCTTACAGATGTTCGCAGCAGTGTCTGCTAACGCAGGATCTGCTTTCCCACCACGGCCGAGAGATGGTTATGAATGTGGCAATGCAAGTGTGAACGCAATAGTCCGACAGATTTGTGTATGTCTTCAGGAAGTGGCTATGACACCATTACAAAAATGTGAAGATAGATGGTGATGGGGACATTCACTTTACTTCAATAACAGTGAGTTATCGACCACGTCTAGGTGGCTCCACTCGGAACGCGGCCCTTGATGTCTAGAAAACAATGGCTCCTTCTCGTGATCGGGTACATATATTCTGTTGAGCTCGTCCCATGTCCGTTTTGGAGGGACCTGACAGAAGTGATTCAGGAAGGGTGAAGCGACATGAGTTTTATATATTGATTTTCAAAAGGTTTCGACGATTCAAATGGTGTTTATAGGTACATTTCTTGTGTTTCATCGTGCAGTAGGGCGGTTTGTTTAAAACAAGGTTGATCCCTCCGTCGTATGAATCGGTTTGACATGAAAGTGAACAGCGCCTTCATAGAAGTAGTTGATTTTTAATTGTACATTGACACACAAGAACAATGGATTACGCAGCTGTAGAACCATGGGACATGGATGCACCAACGCTGGCGCATAGTCCATCCCGAAGACTAACGTCCATGATTTAGATTTAACCGTGGTAACAGCTGAAGTAATCTGAATACACCTGGGCACAACGTATGGTGAATATTTCGCAGAAATGGCATCAGCAAGCGCACAATAGACGCTGGGGCTCGATGTGCGCGCATTCAAGGCGTCGTCGCTTGATGAAAGAAACGCCAAGGTGCGCACACCCCACTGATAGGGTAACGTACGCTTTTCCAGGAATGTGAGCGAGAATTCATGGCTTGTGCTGTGAACGTGGCAAGGCATTCTGCTCCCGTCTAGGGCGTCGCTCACTTCACCGAAAGCTGACATCCACACTCTTCATCGACGCTGACTTGTGTCACACTGGTCCTAGATAGTAACACTGCTCCCCACCAACCAAGGTCACTGTAAAAGGGAGAAAATTGCAAAAATTGCATATGTGAGGCGCTTCTTGTGAGGCTGCAAAGCTGCCGCCACCGGTGGCGCTGCTGTAGCTGCGGGCTTGTCGACTCACCGTTAGGTGCCGACTCTGTTCGATCTATCTGGCGCATAGTAAGCTACATTGAGCCGTTCTAGGAGATTGGGCATGTGTTTCAAGTGGCGGGAATATTGCATGAATGAATGAATGAATCAATCAATCAATGAAATAAACCTCTTTGTTTTACGTGAGGAAACCACCATATGAAAACGCACCGTATATAGTGGAGAACTCCGAAAATTTCGACCATATATATGTTAAACGTGCACTGAGATGACGCAGTACCCGGGCATCCAGCACTTCGCTTCCACCGTAGGCGTCCGCACGAGGGGCAGGAAGGTGAACTCCTCCCCAACCAGATGTCACCTTATAGGGGAGGGGGTTCGCCAAGTCTGTTTGATACATTGAGTTAACAGGGAGGCGAGGCGCTATACGATGGACCTTCGCCACCCTCCCCCCCCCCCCCCACCTTGCGCATCTGAAAACCCCGCGCTCGCTTATCATCACCACCGAAACGCGGCCGCTGCTGCGGGGAACGAACCCGCGACCTTCGAATCAGTAGCCGAATACCATTACCACTGCGCCACCAAGACGGACGAAAGTGAATGACTGCATGAATAAATGAAATTATTGGTACTTCATAAAATTCTGCTCATTTTTTGTGTTTTGTTTTTGCCTTACAAGAGTTCTGATATGTAGCAAAAGAGCTGTGCTGTGTTCTATAGTATATCTTTCGCTTAATTTGAGTTAATTGGTTTATGACTTTGGTGTATACAATTTCTGTCACGCTTCCCTTACTCCCTTTACTTAATTGCCGATGTGGCCATGTAAGGTAGTTTCGCATACATAAATAAGTAAGCAAATAATAAATAAATAAGTACATAAAGTGATCAAATATTCTCCTTCACAGATCAGTACACTGCTCAGACAACATCGGGTAGGTACCTCTGGTGCATACGATTTTCGTCACGCTCCCTTTACTCGATGTCTGTGTGGTCATGTAAGGTAATTTTGCACAAATAAATAAAAGCTAACTAACTAGGTAAATATAAATAAATAAATAAATAAATAAATAAATAAATAAATAAATAAATAAATAAATAAAGTGATCAAATATTCTCCCTCACAGATCAGTACACCGCTCAGACATCATCGGGTAGGTACTGCTTGCCACGCGATGAAATATTGTAAACCTTGCAGACGTCTTTTGTTTCCCGTTTGTGTTTGACTATCATAGTGACAGAGCCACAACAACTTGCGTAAGTAAATCAAAAGCTCTTCTTTCAGTAGGCTTACTGTATGTTCTTGTACAGCGCAAAAGTTCCTAAAACACTTCGCGTTCTTCTTGGAGGCAATAGGCAGTCATCTCGAGTGGCATGCCGAATCCACTTAAGCAACAAAAGCCGGCGTGGTCCAGATTTGCCAGCCACAAAATAGACTCGCAATGTTATATATAAGGATGTTAGTAGGAATATGAGTATTCTTTCCGTCACAATAATTGGAAAATATAAGCAGGGGTAACACTAGTCATGAAAAAAAAAAAAAACGCAATCTACGAGGAATAGTGTACCAGCTTGAGGCAGCTGGCGTATGTTGCTCAATGAAATATTTCGAAAATGGCCAAACACAGAATACAGAAAGGAACAAAGAGCTGCTCGCTCACCATTTGTGTGTTTGTCTTACGTATTTGTTTCTGAAGAAGCACAGTGAGCAAAAGTAACTTAGACAAGAGAGAAGGAAAGAAGTGTATACTTAGTTGGACACAATAAATGGGATCTAACAGACAATCATGTGAAGGAGAGTATAGGGGAAGTTATTACAAGTAATTGTAAAGTACATGTGAAGAAATAAAAGTGAATGAAAAGATAACTTGCGGTGGGCAGGGACCGAACCAGTGACCTTCGAATTACGCGTTCGATGCTCTACCAACTTTGATACCAGGGCGACTATACCCCATCCAATTTATTTGGCTATACATGTGAATTAAATGTGGGAGCGTCAGTCAGCGCCACAACGGCGGCGAGTGTGGGACACTCTTTATCAACCTGTTTGGCGTCCCGTAGCAGGGGAACTTAATACGAGCTGGCAGCTGACCAATCATCCCTTGTATATATATATATACGACCTAAATGCACCAAGTTTGCAGAACAAGACCATGGTTATACTGAATTAATGAAATAAGGAATGAAGGAAAAAATGTACTCTTCCGTCTTCGTTGTTCTCGCGTTGTACTCAAACATGCTACCATGCCTACTAGCCCATTCTTCATTCCTATTGTAACTTATGGCCTTCACCAATGACGTAGCCTGGAGGGGAGGAGGGAGCTGGGTGGTTTCAACCCCCCCCCCCCCCAAAAAAAAAATTGACAGTTTCGCATGTGTCTGTATACACGCACATATACAAACGTACTCACGAACATAATAGAAAAAGGGTTTAACATTCCCGAACCCTCTCCTCGCCTTGAATATATATATTTTTTTGCTATGCGACTGGCTTTCCCCTTATTAAAAAGGGGCTGATTGAACACGGAGGTAGTCCTGAACAAAAATAGAACAAACGTCTTATTACTCTGATGTACAGAAACCTACTTTATTATATTTTAACCACTCTTGTTCCACACGCAGTGGCCTCAAGCGACCCAAGTGGGTCATGTACTTTGCGCCAATCGTCATTCTGTTGGCCTTCGTTGTCACCATGGCACTGACTAGCAGTATGTACTTGCTTCTCTAACCTTGAAATTAGATAAGGGCGTAATGCTTAACATATTATCGCCATTGTGGAGTGCAAATCGATTACCAACAGGCAAGGAAAGCCGTCTCATGGTCGATCGAATCGTTAGTCATAAAGGAACAGATTTCTCGTACGTGTACCCGCTTCTTTTTCTATATATATATATATATATATATATATATATATATATATATATATATATATATATATATATATATATATATATATATATATATATATATATATATATATATATATTTACTTGCTGAGCCTCTGCCCCACAACACAGGTCAGACTGGTGATGATGAGTATGTACATATAAGATGACGCGTATGAATAATGCTTACACTTATTTTTCCCCCACGCTTAGTAAGAGGCCAGCCCAGACGCGTCTTACATGGAAACGAAACGTCGAACGAATGGCTTCAGACGCGATACGTGGAAAATCTCCGAACCACGACAGCGACGATCCGAAGAAAGGTCGGTGGGAGTGACACGATAGTTCACTGGGGAGGTTTGTTCATTGATTGTATATGGTCCAATGAAGCGTGACTGAAACTTGTCACACAATCCTGGAGTACGAATGGGCGTCCAAAGCAACACTTTATCCCCCGGACTGAAGGAGACGTCGCGATGAGAGCTGTCGTAGCGTTGCTTGCGATCTTGCTGATTGGCTTCTGTATTAAGGCGAGCCCGTTGCCGGCATTCTTTGAGTCTTGTGATGAACTGCTCTGATATGGTTGCCGAGGCGTCGGTTGGCACATTTAGGAAAGAGACGTCGATGGTGAATGTCCGTGAACAGCCGTACACGAGGTAGAAAGGCGAGTAGCCAGTAGTTCTTTGAACAGCGGTGTTATGGGCAAACGTCACAAAGGCAAAATTGTATCCCAGTTGTTGTGGTTTGGTGCGATGTACATCGACAGCATGTCTGTTAGAGTCCGATGAAATCTCTCTGTCAGCCCATTAGTTTGGGGATGGTAGGCTGACGTCGTCTTATGTACTGTGCCACAGGTTGTGAGCAGGGCTTCGATTATGGTGGACAGGAACATCTTGCCGCGATCACTCAGGAGGACGCGAGGTGCACCGTGACGCAATACAATGGCGTTGAGGAAGAAGTCTGCGACGTCTGAAGCAGAACTTGTGCGTAGTGCAGCAATCTCTGCGTACCGTGTCAGGTGGTCGACAGCAGTCACAATCCAACGATTACCTGCTGGCGTGATGGGGAGAGGTCCGAGTAGGTCTATGTCAACGATGGCAAATGGAGTCTCGGGACACGGGGTAGGTTGCAGAAGGCCAGTGGGAGACGAAGTTGGTCGCTTCCGCCGTTGACACAGATGGCAAGATGCAACGTACTTGGCCACAAAGGTAGAGATGCCTGGCCAGAAGAAACGGTTTCTGATGCGGCTTTGTGTTTTGTGAAATCCCAAGTGGCCTGCACATGGGTCGTCGTGAAGGGCTTCGAGGACTTGATAACGTAAAGAACGCGGAAGTACTGGAACCCAGTGGTGTCCATCAGTAGTGTAAATATAACGATGGAGCACATTGTTATCAAGCTTAAATTGTCGTAGTTGTCGGCGCAATCTAGCATTAGGAGTAGGTGATACGCCATTTAGGCGTTGGATAATGCGATTGCAATATGGATCATCACGCTGGCGTGTGGCGAAGTCGGTGTAGCGATTTGAAGCCGGCGTGTCGATAACCGCAAGGTGTGATAATGTGAGGGTGACGCAGTGCCTTGCCCACCAGACGAGCAATAAGCTGACGTACTTGATGATGAAAGCGGAAAGGGGCAGCGAGAGAGAGCATCTGCATCTTGGTGTCTTTTGCCAGACTTATAGATGACGTCAAAATCGTACTCTTGTAGGCGGAGCACCCAACGACCGAGACGACCAGACAAGTTTCTCAGTGTCGAGAGCCAGCACAAGGCGTGGTGGTCTGTAATAACCATGAAGTGGCGTCCGTAAAGATACGGTCGAAATTTTTGTATGGCCCAAACGACAGCAAGGCACTCCTGCTCAGTTATAGAGTAGTTCTGCACAGCAGCCGTAAGAGCATGACTAGCATATGCTATAACTCTTCCCCGTTAAGTGGCATCCCGCTGTAGAAGAACTGCACCAATGTCATGGCCGCTCGCGTCGGTGTGCAGACATGTAGGTGCGTTCTCGTCGAAATGGCACAGAACAGGGTCGAACGTTAAAGCATTCTTGAGGGCTTGAAAGGCACGCTCGCAGTCATCGTTCCAAGCGAAAGTTGATACAGATGTGGGCAGCTTGTGCAGTGGCGACGCGATGGCAGCAAAATGACTAATGAAGCGGCGGAAGTAAGATGCTAGGCCCAGGAAACTTCGTAGGTGTTTCTGATTTTCTGGCCGAGGGAAGCGTATCACGGCAGCAAGCTTGTCAGGATCCGGACGAATGCCATCTTTGCTGACAAGGTGGCCCAACACCTTGATGTTCTTGTTGGCAAAATGGCATTTTTTTGTGTTAAGCTGAAGTCCAGCACTAGAAATACACGTCAAAACTTCATTCAAACGATCAAGATGCTGACGAAAAGAAGATGAGAAAATGACGATGTCATCTAGATAACATAGACAAGTTTTTCATTTTAGGCCGCGTAGAACTGTGTCCATCATGCGTTCAAACGTGGCAGGAGCGTTACATAAACCGAATGGCATGACGTTGAATTCGTACAGCCCGTCTGGTGCTGCAAAGGCAGTTTTTTCTTTGTCCGCTTCGTGCATAGGTATTTGCCAATAACCAGACCGTAAATCGAGGCTGGAGAAAAATTCAGCGCCTTGCAGAGAGTCAAGTGCGTCGTCGACTCGTGGCATTGGGTAGACGTCTTTACGCGTGATCTTATTAAGTGCTCGATAATCGACGCAGAATCGCACCGAACCATCCTTCTTTCGCACTAGCACTACAGGTGATGACCACACGAGCTGGACGAAGGCCGGATAACATCTCGTTTGAGCATATGAGCAACGTTGTCCTCGATGATTTTCCGCTCTGCGGATGACACTCGATATGGGTGGCGGCGTACAATTGTATTGCCTTCCGTTTCAATTCGATTCATGGCGACAAAGGTGCGACCCAGAAGCTTGGAAGATATATCAAATGAAGCGCTGTGTTTTTGAAGCATACCCAAAAGTTCTTGGTTTTGCAATGACATGAGATCGGGATTTATTGTGGCTGTTAAAGCAGCCGTCGTAGCATCGTCATCAGTACTCGTAGAGAAAGATGGCGAGTCTGCGTGAAGGGGCACCAGAGAAAGTGGTTCGTTATCTGTGAAGCAAACCACACTGGTGCCCTGGGGCAGTGCAACAGGCAGTGAAGTGGGGTTAACTGCCGTAACTAACGCTCTGCCATCACGAAAGCGCACCAGGCTAGGAGCGATGGTAAGTCCACCAGAGATGTAGCGTCCACACGGTGCTATGAACACATCACCAGTACCGATCTTATCTGATGTCAGGGTCAGGATATGCTCATTACCTGGAGGAATAAAGCAGTCATCAGCGGTGACAAAACGCTGGCTATGGGCATAGTTATCAGACGAAAGCGCAGTATCTGACATGCGAATAACCCTCTGACGGCAAGATATCACGGCTGAAGCTGAGGAGAGAAAGTCCCATCCTAAAATGAGCGCATTGGTACAGGATGACAGAAGGACGAACTGTATATGGTGAACGATGCCCTCAATAAAAACTCGTGCTGTGCAAAAACCAGAAGGCTGAACAAAAACCGCATTAGCACAGCGAAGGGGAGGGCCATCATACGGCGTCTTCACTTTGCGCAAACGGGAGCACAAGTCCACACTAATAACTGAGAGCGATGCACCTGTGTCCACCAAGGCCATATACCCTCAATACACACTAAAAGTACATTTGAGGGGCGTTCCGGAGGAGTTCGATGCAGTCCGCAAAATGCAGCTTTCCCTCCTGAAGCTGCACTGTTTAGTTTTCCGGGCGATGATCAGATGCCGTGGTAGCCGGACGAAGTGGTGCCGAGGAACGGCGCATAGGTGACGGGGAGCGACGGCGCGAGGAGCGGAAGGTACTGGCTGCATCGAAGTGTTGTGGAGAGCGTGAGCGGCGTTGGTACAGTTGGTATGGGGGACGATGTTGTAGAGCAGGGGCAAACTCCTCCCTCTCGAAGTCACCATAGCCACGCCTTTCGTCTTGTTGATGTCGACGACAGAACCGTGAGATGTGGCCGCGTATTCCGCAATAATAGCAAATTTGTCTAGATGGACGCCAGGCTTGGAAAGAATTAGGCGTTGCTCTCGGTGCGAGGACATTTATTGAAGGCTGCATAGTTGACCCATACTGTGGTGATTGCTGAGGAGGTGACGCTGCAACCACCTGAGCGTACGTCGGTTTTGGAGTGGTATGCGAGCTCGGAACTTGCTCACACGTCATGGACGCTAGTTCCTCCCTCACAATGTTGCGGAGGCTGCCTGCAGAAGGCGTCATGCGGAGCTCACAAGATGACGAGGTGGCCTGGAGCTGCAGCTACTCACGGATCATGGACCGTATCAGCACACGGAGCTCACCGTCATGCGTTGGCCTGATATCTGCTGTTTCAGGTTGTAAACGTGTCAGTTGAAGGGCATCGAGTCGCTGACACGTACTGATGATATCGGTGACCGTGGTCGGGTTCTTTGCCGCCAGAGCGTTAAATGCGACGGCGCCTATGCCCTTGAGCAAGTGGCGAACGCGGTCATGCTCCGCCATCGAGCTGTCGACGCGACGGCATAGGGCAAGAACATTTTCAATGTACGAAGTATAGGACTCGCCGGAGTGCTGGACACGTTCAGCAAGCTTCCGTTTGGCGATGTCTGCACGTACAAAAGGGTTGGCAAATATCTGACGGAGCTGCTGCTTAAAGGTAGGCCAGTCTGGGAAATCCAGCTGATGGTTGAGAAACCATGTCTTATAGTGACACCCGTCAGATAGAACGGTACGCGGGACAGCTTGACAGAATCATGCCAATAGTTAAGCGCACTCACACGGTCGTACTCGTCCAACCAGTCTTCAACGTCTTCACCGCGAAGGCCGGCGAACATCGGTGGATCTTTTTGAGGGGCGGTGACAGTCCAAGAAGGCATTCCCAGGGGTGCAGGCGGGGTGGGTGGGGCCGTGTTGTTGTGCTTGTCTTGCGACATGACCGTAGGCTGACTGCGCAGACGGCGACCCGACCGGAGCTCCAGGGATGGTTCGTAGTCGAAGATAACGAAAAATTGCTGCAGGAAGAGGACCAGGGGACCGGAAAGCACTCTCCACCACTTGTAAGGCAACGTTTTTGACTGCAAGATACTTGCCGAGCCTCTGCCCCACAACACAGGTCAGACTGATGATGATGAGTATGTACATATAGGATGACGCGTATGAATAATGCTTACAATATATATATATATATATATATATATATATATATATATATATATATATATATATATATATATATATATATATATATAGATAGATAGATAGATAGATAGAGAGATAGAGAGAGAGCAATTACAATTATAGCTCTGGAACTTGCACGGCCACTATAGCGATAACGCTGGAACCATCGATGATACTTGTAGAAAAGCCGACGCGTTTGACCGCTTCTCAGTTTTATTGACTGCTATTATGAGTGTACAGCGTGCGTTTTTTTGCTGTAATCTAAGTTTCCGTTTCACCTTGAAGGCGTCGACTGCTCCCTTTGTCCACGTCACGACTCCGTGACAATACATTTCTAGAAAGCTGAAGTCAACTCTCCTTGAGGGATGACTGATATACGAAATATGGCAAATGTCTTCATTGAAAACGGCAACGTTAGCTGACATTTTGTTCGGCCTTGCAGCCGTCCGTCAGACTGCGGCCATCAGCACGACCGAAGAGGCAACTAGCGCCGCCGAGCCGCGCTACATCACGAACGAACCCGTTGGCGTGCAAACAACGGGCAAGACGGCGGCCTTAGACGCGGAGCCAGAGACTAGCGCCACCCCGGAGATAACCAACACGGTCAAGGCGACACACATCCGACCAACTAGAATTAGTAAGTGTGTTGGCGATTGTAAGTACAGCGTGTAGTTATGTACAGAGTGTGAAGTAGTGGTTCTAGTCTCACAAGAACAGAATTCTTTCAGTCAAGTTAGACGCCACTACTGCTGTAAACCATGCAGTGAACAATACTAAATTTGGTCGTATATACGTCCAAGAGTTTACGAGTCTACGATTATTCTTAGGCACTCTTCAAGTGTTGTGCAGCAGTACAATGCTGGTTCTGCGCATACACAACCAGACATTTGGTAATCTATAGACTCTACTTCTATACGTTCTGCTATTGATGTTCAGGAGAATATTGGTACTGGAGTGCGACAGCCGCTTCACTTATGCTATAGTCTCAACAGATGGATGTCCAGTTACAAAAAACGACACAAAACAAGCAAAGAAACAAAAAAATCTTAAAAGCTGTAGCAAGTTTGAACTCATGACGAGCATTGACTCACAGCTGAATTTATTAACAGAAGATAACATAGATATACAAGTCTCTTGCTTCTCAGGCCGTGTTCGATATGTATTTTGTACGCCAGTTCCAGGTGTAACTATGTTACTTTTGTTTTGCTATGGAAATGTCCAAACAGCCCACGTACCCGACCTCATAGACGAACAGAGCCTATTACAAAAAAATCCAGAACACCAGTGGGAGGCGTTACGTCACTAAAACCTGAGCACCAGCTTCGACTCGAGGAAAGGGCTCGGGCGTCGGCTGCAAGCCATGGCTGCGGCGGTCACCTAGGATGAGGAACTCATTTACCTCTGGGTGAAATGAACGTGCTTTTGGGCGCACAATCAAGTTAATTTTCTTTACTTCAACAGTTATTATAAACGACAACTTTGCGCTTGTTCTGTGTTTCAGGTTCCTTCCACTTTTACATGTCTACGTTTTCTTGAACCGTTTCTTTGTATAAGGCGGATAAACCGTGTCTTTGTATAATGCGTATGTACAATCTTTCCATCCTTTTGCAGTTATTAGTCACTTTTATCGCGTTTGTGTCTTAATAAACATAAGAACGGTATAATGTTTACGACTCCGTAGGAAGCTGAAAACCGCAGTGAATGTGCCCCTTTCCAGCGCACCATCTGCAGCAGCTAAGTGGCTTACTTGAAAAAAAAAAATCATATGAGCTAACTTAGCCACAGATGACAGCGTTCGCTGTTATCTCTTGCTGTGAAATGACTAAAATATGATACGGAATATAATGAGAGGACCACGAAAGACGATCATCTCTTGCTTACAGATGAACAAGGAACTGCCGAAATTGCGGTGCTTTTGTGTGAAATGGGATTCAGATGTGCGGAAGACGAGGAAAGAGAAGACGCTTGAGACAACCGAGCGCTGACTCAAATTATTTAATTTCGAAACAAGCTACCACATACACAGCGAATAAAGACGTGACACACGCCATTCGCTCCACCCACACGTAATTCATATCGGTTATCTCAAGCCCCTTCTCTGTCTTCGTCTTGTGCACCTTCTCTTTCTATCTTACACCCCACCCAGACAGTCATCCTTGAATTTTTAACTCTGGTTAAGGGACTGCCCGCATGTAGTCTCATCTCGCAGTGCATGTCATGCCTCACGTTGGCGTCACGCAAGTCCCACGTTTATTACGCGTAAGCTGGTAGGCTGTACATGTGGAATTCCAGCGCTTGCTTGCCCGTGAACGTCAGCGTCGCCCAAGGGGCTAATTGGCCTGCCCGATCCACCGAAGCAATTGTGAATAGTCAGCGCCGAGAATCACGCTCCCGTAAAACCCACCACGACGGTTCATTGGTTGTGGCGCTCGATGGCTGACCCCCACGTGACGGGATCGAGTCCCGGACGCAGCAGCCACTTTGCCGATGAAGGCGAAAATGCTTGAGGCTCGTCCGCGTGCATAGGTGTAGGTATTCGCTGAAAAACCCCGGGAGGTCAAAATTTCAGGAGTCCTTCACTGTAACAACTTCGGAAATATTGTTTATGGACGTAAAAGCCTGAAGATTATTATTTTTTAATACACTCAAGCAGAAGAGCGAAGTGGAGGTGAAGCGTCATCTCCGGGTGTTAGACGCAGTTTACGCTCATAGAATCTCGCGTTACAAGCACAGTGGGAAGAAGACCGCACAACCGAAAATAACTAAATCGCAGAAGTAGTCAGATAATCACATGACGAGAGCATAACGGAATATATAATGTCGCATAATCAGACGAGAAGAGCAGGCAATCACAACATGAACACAAGTGAGGCGCAGGCGAAGCAATGCTATACCGCAATTCGTCCATCTTTCACGGAGAATGGGTGGAACTGACCTTTAGAACCCCCTCCCCCCCGTCACAGAGCGTCCTTCCCTGCGCGGCGCCCTCGTGTGCACGGTGGGCACGAAGCTAAACCGGAGCCTGGCCCTTCCCGCGGACGGCCTGTGCGACTTCGCCTTCTTCGACTCGCTGCAGCGGGACGGCGTCAACGAGCTGGCCGGACCGTTCGAAGAGAACTTCCGCCGCTTTGCCGAGCACGCCGCCCGGCACACGACCACCGAGTACGGTGCCGGGTTCGACTACCAGTGAGTGGAACTACTATAGTCTCTCTGGGGCTCTGCTGAATCTTGTCTCGCGTAAAAGAATGTGCTAAGCGCGGGGAATATCTTGGCAGACATGCCCCGCTACGTTGGAGAACCTATATTAAAGCACATTGCTGTTTCGCTTAGTAAATCGCATGTAGAACGCTAAAGCGCGAAGAAGTTCAGCCGAAGGAAAAGCCGACGTGCAAGCATCAATGACTTTCCTACACTTATTGTAAACATCCATGAAATACGCAGAATATATATATATATATATATATATATATATATATATATATATATATATATATATATATATATATATATATATATATATATATATATATATATATATATATATATATATATATATATATATATATATTGTCACGTGCTACAAAAGGTCTTCAATTAGGAAGAACTGAGCCGGCGGAGAGACGCACCGAAAACTGGCAAGATGGCTGCTTCAATAATAAACAACTGGCCAGAGCACGCGCTGCCCCAGAACATCGTCTTCCATTCTTGCGGGCAGCCATGGCTTGCGCTCGCCAAGCCCTAGGCGGGAAAACTAACGACAGCGACCTTCGGGGGCGAGGCCGCTGACACTCGACGCAAGCAAGGCCCCCCACCGACGCAAGCACGGACACGGAGCGATTCCCCGACGACAGCGACGAAAGCCAGAAGCAGATTTTCTCTGGATATACATGTGGTAGTCGACGGTCACCACGACGTTAGTGCGTTATTGGACACAGGTGCGGACTACTCGATCATAAGCGGGAAACTAGCAGCGCACATAAAGAAAGTTGTAACGCCTTGGTACGAAGCACAAATTCGTACTGCCGGCGGGCACGTAGTCACCCCAATCGGCATGTGCACTTGTGCACTATCAGAGTGAGCATTCGGGGACGTACGTTTCTCGCCAGCTGCCTCGTACTTCGTGACTGTTCCCGAGACCTAATCCTCGGAGTCGACTTTTTGCGGGAGCACGGCGCTATTATCGATCTTCGAGAGCGTACCGTGACGTTTTCGACAACTGGATCCTCCGACATACCTGACGACATCCGTGACAGCACGCTTCGCATTTCTGCCGACAGCATCACGTTGCCTCCGCGTTCAAGCGTCCTAGTTGATGTGGTGTCTGACAAGTTACGAGATGGTGAGGTTGTCACCGAAGGCAACTTGACGCTTTTGTTCGCGCTAGGTATCTGCGCTGCACGCAGCCTCGTCACGCTTTATGACGGACACTCTGCCCTACTTGTGACTAATTTTAGTAACGAGTACCGGCACCTGTTTCGTGACACCGCCATCGCTTTCGCCTACCCTATCGCAGACGTTTCTGAATGCTTCGCATTTACATCAGCCAACGACGGGCTTCGACCGACACCAAGCGACGTGACTTCACTACTTGGAAAAGTCGATGTCGACTCGACCCTCTCGGAACAACAACAGACCTAGCTACGTGAACTGCTATATCAATTTAAAGAGTGCTTCGCCTCCACCACGAAGGTTCGTCAGACACCGATCGCCAAACATCGAATAATTACGTATACCGACGCCTCGCCCATAAAACAACACCCTTACCGCGTTTCGGCAAAGGAACGTGACGTTATAAATACTCAAGTCAAAGAGATGTTGCAAGATGACATTATCCAACTTTCGAAAAGTGCCTGGTCATCTCCGGTCGTGCTCGTGAAGAAAAAAGATGGATCACTGCGCTTCTGCGTGGACTATAGGAAACTTAACAGCGTGACAAAAAAAGACGTCTATCCGCTGCCTCGCATCGACGATTCCCTCGACAGACTGCGGCGAGCCAAGTATTTTTCATCGATAGACTTGAAAAGTGGCTACTGGCAGATCGAAGTTGATGAACGAGATCGTGAAAAAACCGCCTTCGTCACACCGGATGGCCTATATGAATTCAAAGTGCTTTCCTTCGGCCTCTGTTCTGCACCTGCGACATTCCAGAGAATGATGGACACTGTTCTTACCGGTCTAAAGTGGCACACGTGCTTAGTTTACCTCGATGATGTTGTCGTGTTTTCTTCCACCTTTGAGGAGCACCTGAAGCGTCTGCAGACTGTGGTGGAAGCGCTCCGCTCTGCTAACCTGACACTAAAGCCAGAAAAATGCCATTTCGGTTACAAGGAACTTAAGTTTCTCGGCCATGTTGTCAGTGCGGATGGTATTCGACCAGACCCTGACAGAAGTACCGCCGTGGCCTCGTTTCCTGTTCCACGTGATAAGAAGGCAGTGCGTCGCTTTCTGGGGCTCTGCACGTACTACCGCCGCTTTATAGCCAATTTTTCTAGGATTGCTGAACCACTCACTCGACTCACTCGTGAAGATGTTCCATTCGTCTGGGAGGAAGAACAGGACGCAGCTTTCTCTGAACTACAGGAGCGTTTGCAGACACCACCAGTCCTCGCTCACTTTGACCAATACGCTGATACTGAAATTCATACTGACGCCAGCAACGTGGGTCTTGGTGCTGTCCTCGTACAACAACAAGAGGGCACAGAGCGAGTGATAGCGTACGCTAGCCGCACTCTTTCCCGCGCCGAGGTCAACTACTCCACGTCAGAGAAAGAGTGCCTCGCTGTTGTATGGGCCACTATGAAATTTAGGCCTTACCTTTACGGACGCCACTTCAAGGTAGTGACCGACCATCATTCGTTGGGCTGGTTAGCCAACCTACGGGACCCGTGTGGGCGACTGGCACGATGGAGTCTTCGTCTGCAGGAATACGATTTCACGATCGCTTACAAATCGGGCCGCAAGCACGAAGATGCTGATTCATTATCCCGTGCACCTGTCGAAGTTTGTGGCCACGACACCGAGGATGACGATGGTTTCCTTGGGGCCCTTAATACAACAGATCTGATTACGCGACAGCGTGCGGACGATGAAATTCGCGCAGTTATCGAAAACCTTGAAGGACGCAACTCGTCCACACCTCGATGTATTTCTCGAAGTCTGTCATCGTTCTGTCTGCGAGATGGGGTCCTGTATAAGAAAAACTCCAACGGCAATGAGAGAACCTATCTTCTAGTCGTGCCAACAGACATGCGTGACGACATTCTTCTTGCCTGCCACGATGAGCCCACATCTGGTCACTTAGGTTCCTCTCGAACTCTCGCTCGAGTTCGACAAGCATACTACTGGCCTAAGCTTTCTGCATCAGTTAAGCGATACGTGAAAAGCTGCCGGGAATGTCAACGCCGCAAATCCCCGCCACTAAAGCCCGCGGGGCTTCTTCAACCAATAGAACCACCCAGAGCGCCATTTGATCAAATAGGAATGGATTTACTGGGGCCCTTTCCACTATCATCTGCCGGCAACAAGTGGATCGTAGTAGCCACCGACTATTTGACGAAGTACGCCGAAACAAAGGCACTACAACGTGCTACTGCTTGCGACGTCGCCCAATTCTTTATGGACCAGATCGTTCTTCGCCATGGCGCCCCGTCGTGCGTAATCACAGACAGAGGAACAGCATTCACGGCCCTGCTCATTCATGACGTATTCAAGCTCAGCTACACGAGCCATCACAAGACCACGGCATATCATCCACAGAGCAACGGCTTGACAGAGCGACTCAACAAGACCATCGCTGACATGTTATCTATGTACGTAGATGTCCAGCATAAGACCTGGGACCAGGTGCTACCGTACGTCACATTCGCGTACAATACGGCCGTCCAGGAAACTACTCGATTCACGCCTTTCCGTCTTGTCTATGGACGTGAGGTCCAGATCATGCTGGATGCGATGCTTCCACACAATTGCGATGCTTTGATCACTCCTGATGCTGTGCAGCTTACCCGCAGTACGCCGAAGAAGCACGCCAGTTAGCACGCCTACACATTACGCACCAGCAGAATACAGACGCATGCCGCTACAACGCTCGCCATCGACAAGTTGAATACCATCCAGGCGATCAAGTTTGGGTGTGGACTCCAGTTCGATGCAAGGGATTGTCTGAAAAACTGCTAAGTCGCTACTTCGGACCATACAAAGTCTTGCGACGCGTGAGCGATGTGAACTACGAGGTAGTCCCTGACGGCGCCTTCTCACCACGACGGCGAAGGCACTCCTCAGAGATTGTCCACGTGGTGCGCCTGAAGCCGTACTTCACGCGGTAGTGCGACTGCGCATGAACCATATCGCTGTTTTTGTGTATGTGCGTATTTTCTGTTGGTTCGCCCCGACTTTGCCTTTGTGCTTTCCGAGCATCAGAGTGATGCCTTTTTTTTTTTTCTCAGAGGGGGAATAATGCCACTTGGCCACTAGTTACGGCGAGCGCAAGCCATGGCTGCCCGCGAGAATGGAAGACGATTTTCTGGGGCAGCGCGTGCTCTGGCCAGTTGTTTATTATTGAAGCAGCCATCTTGCCAGTTTTCGGTGCGTCTCCCCGCCGGCTCAGTTCTTCCTAGTTGAAGACCTTTTGTAGCACGTGACAATATATATATATATATATATATATATATATATATATATATATATATATATATATATATATATATATATATATATATATATATATATATATATATATATATATATATATATATATATATATATATATATATATATATATATATTGTAACAGCGAGCTGTTATAAGATGGTTTTATTTACAGGAGGTGAACGATGGTCGTTTTGCGGCAGCACACTGCGATCGTGCCAAGACTCTTCGTCTTCCTCTGCTTCTCTTCTCTACCCTTTTCTAGTCTGTTACATTCCCCCGCAATCAGACGAAGCCCGTAGGGCGAGTTATGATGCACAAGGAGGGTGGAAAGGTTTCAGGCGAGCCACGTGAGTGAGCTGCGTTCTGCTCGATCGTCGACCATTGGACAAAAGACGAGCTATTACGTAAGTGAGCTGGCTTAGACGCTCCAAAACTACAAATG
Source organism: Rhipicephalus microplus (assembly GCF_043290135.1). Taxonomy (NCBI): domain Eukaryota; kingdom Metazoa; phylum Arthropoda; class Arachnida; order Ixodida; family Ixodidae; genus Rhipicephalus; species Rhipicephalus microplus. Next base: position 81,542,657 of record NC_134708.1, read on the forward strand.
TTCCTGAATATCGTGACAGAAGCTTTTGACACAATCCACGCTTGCGTTGTGGTGTCCAAAGTAACACCAAGTCACCTTTTTCGAATAAAACTGGTTCGTGATGGTCGTCGTATCGTTCCTTCGAACGACGTTGAGAGGCCAGAGTACGAAGACGAGCGATACGACGGGCTTCTTCCGCGAGGCACAGGGTGTTTGATACAGAGTCGTCATTGTGTAGAATGAAGGGTAAGAAAGTGTCTAGAGGGCTTAGTGGCAACCTTGCGTACAACAGATAAAATGGGCTGAAGTTCGTTGTTTCATGTTTTGCCGTGTTGTACGCGTACGTGATAAAAGGCAGCACTTCATCCCAGTTCTTATGATTGGAAGAAACGTACATGGCAAGCATGTTGGTCAGCGTTCTGTTTGTCCGTTCAACGAGGCCATTCGTCTGTGGGTGATACGGTGTGGAATGACGGAACTGTGTCGTGCACATGCGTAGTCATTCTTCAACGGCATCGGCAGTGAACTGGCGGCCACGGTCGCTGATAATAACACGCGGTGGGCCATGGCGAAGGACCACGGAGTGAAGCAAGAAGTCCGCCACGGATGCAGCGGTAGAAGAGGGAATAGCTGCGGTTTCGGCATACCGCGTAAGATGATCTACGCAGACGATTATCCAGCGCTTCTTATTGTTAGATAACGGAAATGGACCCATAATGTCAATTCCTACTTGTTCAAAAGGTGTGCTGGGTGGTGTTAACGGCTGAAGGGGACCTGGTGTAGCGGTGGCCGGGCGCTTGTGACGTTGGCACGTCTCGCAGCTAGCGACGTAACGCTTCGCCGTTTCGTACATCTCGGGCCAGTAAAAGCGTTCCTGCGTGCGTTTCAGCGTTCTAATGAAGCCGAAGTGACCGGACGTCGCATCGTCATGCATGGCACGTAGAATTTCGGAGCGAAGGCTCTCGGGGACAACTAGAAGAAAACGTGCTCCAGGTCTGGAGTAGTTAGTTTTATAGAGCAACTTGTCTCGGACCGTAAAGCGACCACTGTGTTGGGAGGCACGTGCGGCGGCAAAAAGAGGATCCAAGTTGAGATCGTTGCGTTGTTCTCTCTGGAAATCAGCCGCGTTGGGGAACGTGCTTGTAACAGCAGCAAGGCATTCGTCAAAATTCTCAGCATCGCAGTCAGTAGTCGCAAGAGGAATCCGGGAGAGGCAGTCTGCGTCAGCGTGACGACGGCCGCTCTTGTACGACACCGTAAAGTCGTATTCCTGAAGTCGCAGCGCCCAACGTGCGAGGCGGCCAGAGGGGTCACGCAAACCGACCAGCCAGCATAACGAATGGTGATCGGTAATTATCTTAAATGGCCTCCCGTAAAAATGACAACGAAACTTCTGTACAGTGAAAACAGCTGCCAGACATTCCTGTTCCGTAACTGTGTAATTGCGTTCTGATTTGCTCAGGCAACGGCTGGCATATGCCACGACATGCTCTGCGCCATTGTGACGTTGTACAAGCACCGCGCCTACACCGATACCACTAGCGTCCGTGTGGACCTCAGTCGAGCAAGATGGATCGAAGTGACGCAACAGTGGTGCTGACGTTAGTACAAACTTAAGTTGTGAGAATGCGGCGTCACACTCTGGTGTCCAGTTGAAGGTTGCATCCTGTCGCAAGACGTTTGTCAGCGGATACACGATCTCCGCAAATCGTGGAACAAAACGACGAAAATATGAGCATAGGCCGACAAATGATCGAAGTTCTCGTGCGGACTGCGGTGATTTAAAAGAGCTCACTGCTTCTATCTTGCGAGGATCGGGTCTGACGCCATCCTTGTCGACCAAGTGCCCCAGCACGAGAGTTTGACGTTCGCCAAAGCGACATTTTTTAGAATTCAGAACCAGCCCGGCTTTTTCGATGCAGTCGAGAACAAGACTGAGACGGTTGTTATGTTCCTCAAACGTACGGCCAAAGATCACAACATCGTCAAGGTAGCACATGCATATCTCCAATTTTGGACCACGTAATACTGTCTCCATAAATCTTTCAAAGGTGGCTGGAGCATTACAAAGGCCAAAAGGCATGACATTAAATTCAAATAAGCCATCCGGAGTTATGAAAGCAGTCTTTTCTTTGTCGCCGGGTTCCATAGGTATTTGCCAATAACCTGACCCCAAATCAAGCGTTGAAAAATAGGAAGCGGCATGCAAACAATCTATGACGTCATCAATCCGTGGTAAGGGATATACATCTTTCTTCGTCACAGTGTTTAGACGCCTGTAATCTACGCAGAATCTCCAGGAACCATCCTTTCTCCTGACAAGAATTACCGGGGCTGCCCACGGGCTGGACGACTCTTGCACGACCCCTTTGTTCAGCATGTCCTTTACTTGTTCGGCGATAACTTTGCGCTCAGAGGATGACACTCGGTAGGGCTTTTGGCGGATGGGGTGTGCAGAGCCAGTGTCTATTCTGTGACGAGCGCGGGACGAGGGTAACTGAAGGGGTGCATCTCTATGTTTGAAGTCGAAAGCAGCAACATGCCGGGAAAGGACCCGCACCAGCGCTTGCCGTTCCGTCGTACTGAGAGTCTTGCTGATCATAGCGAGCATTAGATCTTCATTATGGCGAATATCACAAGCAGAGGAAGAGGGGGGGATGTCCGTAGCTATTGCTGCTATCGAGTTGCATAAGGCTTCATCAAAGAGAGCTATCTTCATCCCGCGAGGAAGCACAACCGGCGTGGCAGAACAGTTCAGCGCCCACAATGTTGCTACTCCTTTCGTCATGCACACAACAGAACAAGGCACAAGTATGTCCTTCTTAAAACAGTTCTTGCGCAGAGGCCCCACTACGAGGTCAACACAAGCATCATCAACCGCTGTGGAAGAGACTCGAACGGGTGTCAGGCACCAAGATGGTGCTATCACTTCATCAATCACACTAAGTGTGTTCCTGTCTTCGCCACGGTAGTCTTCTTCGGAAAGCGACGGTAGAAACAAATTGTTTAGTGATATTTCCCTACTACCACAGTCAACGGAAGCACCGCATTGCTCCAGGAAATCGATACCAAGAATGACATCGTGCGAACAACGAGATAGAACCAGAAATTCCGATACAAATACTTTTCCAGCCAATGAAACACTGACAGCACATACACCAAGAGGATTAAGCCACTCGCCGCCTACACCACGAAAGGTGATTGTATCGTCCCATGAAAACATAACTTTGCGACCTAAGCGGTTTCTGAAGGCGAGGCTCATTACAGACACAGTCTCCCCAGTGTCAACTAACGCCAGCGTCGGTATTCCATCAATCAACACATTCACTTTGTTTTTGATCATAACAATAGGCAGAGGTATATCTTGAAAAGACCGTCCGGCGACCTCACCTCCATTGGCCGCGGATGCTAGTTTCCCGGCGGCGGAGAAGAACGACGCAGAGGAGACGGCGAGCGACGAGAACGGTTGGATGGTGGTGTCAAACTCCGCTCGGATGCTGGCGAATCACTGCGTCTGGTCTCGTGCAAAAAACGGTCCCTTGGAAACAAGTCGGTTGTCCGCAGGTCATATGAAGCACCGGGTCTTAGTGGCGAAGACATGGCTGGTGTCCTTCGTGATTGGCGGCGTTGTTGGCGGCAATACCGAGCAATATGCCCAGTGAAACCACAGTTGTAGCACACGGGAGGGTCACGGTTTATACTGTATTCATCGGAACGAATCCTGGGCCGCTGCTGTCGGCGAGGAAGTTCGTTATCAGGCGAAGAACGGGTTTCTGCCATTCTCTGGAATCCACTGTATTCGCCGTAAGTCGCATCTTGGTAGTAGGGTCGGTACTGTCCTTGCCGCAGCGGGACGTAGTCCGGCTGAGAACCCTGAGTATAAGAATGTGGCTGTGCTCGTCGTGATCGTGCGTCATATGCAGGGCTTCTATCGTATAGACGTGGCTGATACTGAGGTGTGGCATCAGAATCCTCAAAGCCCTCCGCCACTCGGTGCGAGGAGAATGAAGCAACGTTTCGCTCGAACTCTGGTGGCTGATAGGGAGGATGAGTGCTTGGGCGGTTTGCCACTTGCGCGTACAGGCCGAGTTCTTCACGTACAATCTGCCGGATTGTTGTTGCAAGATCAAGCGCCTGGTTGCTGTCTATGCTCGCGATGGTCGTCACATTGGGCAGCCTGCCGAACTTTGGCGTGATGCGCCTCATCTTTAGTTGCTCAAAATTGCGGCAATGACGAATGACATCGGTGACAGATGTCAAGGTGTCTTTCGCGATGAGGAAACTGTAAACATCCTCGGCGATTCCTTTTAGAATGTGCCCGACTTTGTCTTCCTCAGACATTCCGGAGTCAATGGTCCTACATAGCTTTATGACTTCCTCAATGTAGGTCGTGCAACTTTCACCTGGCATTTGAGCGCGTTGCATTAGCGTCTGTTCTGCTCTTTTCTTTATCGTTGTTGGGTCGTCGAAACGCTCTTTGATTTCAGAAACAAATCTATCCCACGTCGTTAGCGTTTCCTCCCGATTCTCGTACCACATTCATGCAGTATCGGTCAGAAAGAACACGACGTACAAAAGCTGAGAAGCGGCATCCCATTTGTTAGCGGCGCTCACCCGTTTGTAATGGATGAGCCAAGCCTCGACGTGTTCATCTGGTCTGCGGGCAAAGGGACGAGCATCTCTCAGTTGTGGAGCCGAACTGGTCGGCGCAGAAGTCGAGAGGGGTCGGTGTTCATTTGCGTTGTGGGACATGTCCAGCCCAGATAGATTCGGTGGAAGTCCAGCAATGCGACGGCTCCGTCGAAGAACTTGCGGTTCACCTTCCGTCTTCGGGTGTCGATTACCCAGCACGTCCACCACAACTGTAACAGCGAGCTGTTATAAGATGGTTTTATTTACAGGAGGTGAACGATGGTCGTTTTGCGGCAGCACACTGCGATCGTGCCAAGACTCTTCGTCTTCCTCTGCTTCTCTTCTCTACCCTTTTCTAGTCTGTTACAATATATATATATATATATATATATATATATATATATATATATATATATATATATATATATATATATATATATATATATATATATATATATATATATATATATATATATATATATATATCTGTGTGTGTGTGTGTGTGTGTGTGTGTGTGTGTGTGTGTGCGTGTGTGTGTTAACATTACTCTTTACATCATTCGTAGCGAGGGTCTAGTTCTGGCAAACTCCGTCCACTTGTATTCTACGGGTTATTGGTCGACAGCCGGCTCGTAAAAAACAAAACAAAAAGAACATAGCGTGCGAAGTTACGCCAGCCGGCAGAAAAACAATGTTCCGCACCCAACGCCATAGTTCCGATCGGCGCTGACTGACACTCCAGGGTTAAAATGCATAGATATACTTAATGAAGTGAACGGGGGGATGACCATTGCTGTAGCTGAATCGGCAGAGCATCGGACGCGTAAGTATAAATGGATGCAGGTTCGGTCCGTGGAGGTGGAAAGAGACCTCTTCGTTCACATTACTTTTGTCACATTTCGTGTCATATATAAGTACTACAAATAACATCTATACTTTTCTCGGCACTATTGTCCGTTAGCTCTCATTGATATTAAATATATATAATGTTATTCTTTTTTCAGTGCATTTGAGGAAATGGACGATATTCTGTCCGACCCTGCGACAAAGGGCCACCTGACGAGCCTCTGGAAGCAACGAATTTTCCATTTCGGATACCTGAACACCCCGTATTCTGATTTTTCTCACGATAAGTTCACGCAGCTGCTGGAAATACTGAAGGTAAGGCTGAAATGTAAACCGCTTTGAAGGAACAATACACCTAGTGTTTTCTAACAATCATTGTGGCTCAGATGGTCGTGGAGTGATAGACTAACAATGTTACAAAAGCGCTTTTTGTGCGTCACTCTCATCGTACACAAAATATAAGACGGTCGTGAATATTGTCACGACGTCAAAACAGAGGTCTTGCCGCAGAGATTGACACACCAGAAGCAGACCGATCTTTTTAATTAGAACGCGCAAGCGAGTTCTTCTTTATCGTCCATTTCGTAGTCCTTCGTGGCACATGCACAACTGCCATCGTCTTTCTTGAGCAAGCACGTGACAATATTATTAACACAAGCTTTTCTGTTAAGTACCCTCTACGCCTTCGTAAGATGTAACTAATTGTGGGGAATGTGCTGCCGTAAAATTCTGACATGTTATGAAATGTGGTCCCCCGGTAAGCATTAACGCAATAACGTCACGAACCTTCAAAGACAGAACTAATATAATAGTCGGTTTCAACCTACGAATAAATACATGCTCCGCCCCCAGAATCCCAGCACGTCTGTTATCGATCTATGCAACAGAACAATGATTGGCGATTTCAGTTTGAATCATAAGCACTTTTCTATTGATAAATACTATGCATATTATGAATTAAAATTTCGTCGTTTCTAGTTAAACTGTTACGTTTGGCTTAACAGTGAAGTCAGAACTTTTGATGAAATTTTCCAAATAAAATTCTTCGTCTGGAAGCTATTGAAATGAACAAGTGTCTGCAAGGCCAACCCATATCCTTTAAATACGTGAACAGCCCTGACGTCACGCAATTGAACGATTGCAATTAGTGGGGAATGGAAATTTTGCCTGGTCTGGACTGTAACCGCTGTGGGCGGAGCTTGCATTCATTCTGAGGATGAAACCGACCATAAATGTGTGCATTAATTGCTTTCTAACATAGTTACGTATAATACAAATGGTAAAAATTTACTAGTGCTTTGTAAAGTGAACATATTTAGTGCATGGGTCCTTATTTTCTCCTTGAAATATTTGAAGTGCAAATTAATAATGGCAGCATTGCATGTTGCCGATGTTCTCGGCCACATTTATTTTGCAAGTTCCTGCTTCGCGAACTTTGCCAATATTTGATGAACAGGAACTTCATATGGCATTTTCTGCAATCCAGCTTGACTCGGTTACACTTGCTACCTTTCGTCATTTTCTTTACAGCATGTATTTCACATGCCTATAATCTAATTCAATTCTACATACCGATAAGAGCTAACAAAGTGGAACGATTAACGAAGGGTGAAATTCCTCTAGTGCCTGTTTATATTTGCTGTTTTGAAAACGACTGGGTTGTTTTGAAGCTCCAAGCCCTGCGAAGGGTTGAAGCAGTAACATTTAGAGTATACTGTGGTCGCGGGGGGATATTTGCGCAGACCGTGTCCTCGGTGATGCGAGATAAGAGCACCGCGGAACGCCCCTCATACACCATCTTGGTGGCTGCCATGCACAGTGACCTGTGGATCAAACACGCCACGCACGTTTTTAGGTACGCAAAGATCATATCATTTATATAGATTGCTTCCGCTTGACGTAACTGACGCAGCTTTTGAAAGAAATTGGTGCTCCATGATGGCGGATTTGATGACAAAGTTGCGTCTGTGTGAAGACGACACGGCACGAACGTTTCTGTGCGTCAGTAAAGAAAGAGCATGCAGGCGATGTTTTCGTAACGTTAATGTGACATCAGGGACATGGCTTCCCCACATGCTAGTGCTCCAACACGGCGCTTTCAGTTACGTCAGTGGAAGCCATATATTGTTGCGAGAGGAGGTGCAACAGGAAGAGTGTTTTACGCAAAGAAATTGCAAAAGTTGCGTAGTAGAAAAAAAAATCGTCACTTCTGATAGGACAGTGAAGTATTTATTTCGGACGTCTATTCGCTATGAGGGCTATCGGGAACGCACTAACTGCGGCTCAGAGATCACTGCGTAAGATACGTAACTTCTTTGCATACAGTGCATCCAAAAATTTCTTTCCTGGCACCTGCGCGTCCTTCTCCTGCGCAGTACAAACATCTCATGTAATATATCTTAGTAAAGAAACGGAAACTTACGGGCTCGTTTTTCTTCGTTAGACACGATATTAATGAACACAAACAGTATGCCGATTCTCGTCAATATTATTCAACAAGATAAGAAGGCTCAATTTATCCTGGTGATATTCTCTTTTACAGGTCACCCATATAGACTTGTGGTTTCGTGATTAATGTGGAACAAAAATGTGCGTGCTCACTTTTCCATAAGTTATTGTTTTTTGGACTCAATACATGTTTATAGTGTTTATCTTGTATCCTCATAAAATTTACATAACGCAACTGGTCCCTCAGTTAGAAAGCAAGCCTTAGTCAGGAGTGAGTACGACCTTGAGACTTTCTCTTCGTGGTTTGTTTGTATTATTTCTTTATGTTCGAAAATGAGTATTCAGCTACAAGTGAGTAGAGTGACGGTTTCGCCAAAAGCTCAATCAGTGAATGCGACCTTTACCCTTCTCACATTTCAGTTTGTTGCTGAGCAACAAATTGAAATGTCATACAAGGTAAGGATTGCAGTCAACTGCTAAAGCACCAGACTTTGCACAACCAAATCAAACGCTTACGCAAGAAAACACGGCCGCGAGAGAAGCGATCCACTCGCTAGCTATTGCTTCAACGCCAGCAGTGGTGAGAACACAGTACGCATAAAGGTATGATACGCCCGCTTATTCCTCTCAAGACAGGACGAGCGCGACTACCACGCGCTCATCCATCAAGATTCGCTGTTCCTGCTGCAGCCGTGCCATCCCCATCCTCCTCCTCCTCGTATATTCTTCATGTGCCTTTCGCGCGACGGGGACGATTGTCGCGATTTCTCATCGGCTTCCCTTGCGCGATTTCACTCTCACGTATAAGATATAACGCGTTGGTATAGTGCTATGACCCTTAAACTTTATACGGAAAATCACGGCGACCGTCGACGCTGACGCCGAGAACGCGTTTGGAGTGTTCACTAATTGTTAAAGATAAACTATTCCCTTCAAGTTGTTTCGTTACTTATGCGAACCACGCAAATATTTCAGCGAAAAAAAAAATCGAAGCATATCCTCGAAGCGAATTATGATGAGTGGGCGAAGCTCGGAAAGACCATTCAGGTCATCGCAAATCCCCCGTACGTCTCTATCTTTCATCTCCCCCTCCCATGCGCAGGGTAGCAAACCGTCTGCCTATAGGCTGGTTAACCTCCCTGCCGTTTCTTTCCTCCTATTTTCCTCCCTTCCTTCCCCGTACGTTGCCCGCTCGAAAATGTAAGTGAATGACAACACGTGTGTACAGTGTCGTTATAGGGATCAACTCCGCGAGGGTCTTTTGCGGGTGAGATTACTTTCACGATTGTTTTTTTTTTACTGTGGCATAAATAGAATCTACGGCCTGGAACGCACTTGTTCATCATCAGCATAATCGCCATGACATATAGTGGGTACCTTGCATGCGCTTGCCTACGGCGAACGCCAACGCCGCCAACGGATAAAGCCTCGATCTTAAGGAGCTTCGCCTCTAAAAGCTGAAGCGCGCATCCCGCTTAGTTGGGAATTATAGCTGCGCGCCTACACACCGCTTTGCTCTCTTGCTGTTCAGGGACACGTTCGAGCCGGACGCCGTGGTCTTGGTGGGTCACTTGCCCAGCCGAAGGAGCGAGTCTGAGAGCTGCGAGATACTGCCGCCCACGACGCTGGTGCACTATGGCCGACATGCTTCTTCCCCCAGCTTGGTGAGCACGCGTATGTAAAAGCTTGGAGTGATGTCTCGTGAAGAAGTTCCCCGCCGCGGTGGTCTGCTGGCTAACGTACTCGGCTGCCGACCAGCAGTTCGCGGGATCAAATCTCGGCTGTGTCGGCTGCATTTTCGATAGAGGCGAAAATGCTGTAGGCCCGTGTGCTCAGATTTGGGTGCACGTTAAAGAACCCCAGGTGGTCGAAACTTCTGGAGCCCTCCACTACGGAGTATCTCATAATGACATGGTGGTTTTGGGACGCTAAGCACAAGCGGCGCGAGCACAAAACATACAGAAAGGTAGGAACCATCGACTAACTTTTGTGAAAAAGGAAAGCGCGCTACCACGCACGACCCCAAATCCTTTTGCTCAAATTTCGCATTTGCTGCATGAGCAACGCAGCGCCTCACCAGCAACCCTTTATGCTCCTCGCGTGGCAGAGCTGGCCGACGCGTTTAATCTATACCCGCTTGCAACTCCGGAGTTTTAAAATAGCGCACCGCATTGTGGTGCTGTCACTGCCTCTGCGCATGCATCGTAACGCGAGCCGCCGTTAGCGTTTGCGGTCCACCTACAGAAAATCCGAAATAGCGTGCGGCGCTTGCGGCCCGCAAGGCCAGCAAAGCGTTGGTCTCGAGGCTCTGGTGCAGCTTTCGTGCTAGCGCGGGGGGGGGGGGGGGGGGTGTTGATGTCTCAAGATTTTTTTTCTAAAAGGGGGGGGGGGGGGCAAATGCTATTCTAAAGCTCATATGGAGCCCACAACGCTTGCTAACGCTATTCTAAAGCTCCTTATTAGGGGCGAAGCTCCCTAAGGCGTGGGCTGGTCGTCACCGGTATGTATGCATGTACGTATATAGTAACCACCTCACAGCCCATCCACGGAGTGATTGATGATGACTGGGGCGAAGCTTCGGAGGGTTATGTCGGCAAACCGTGAATCATCCGCTGGCCGCATCTGTCCATCCGTCGTGTCTGTCTGTTTTACGCACAGACGGACGCAATGGTGGACGAATGGATGCACGGACAGACGCACGCACGCGCGGACAGAAGCAAGAACGAACGAACTGACGGACGTATTCGCCCCACTCATTATCAGTCCCTTCATGAATACGCGGCTATTTTTTTAACCGAAGTCTTTTACGTGACCACAATGTTTCCTTCGATGTCTTCGTACGCGTGCTGGCCTTCGACTGCACCTTTTTTTTTTGTTACGTTTAAGATTTGTCGGCGTCTCGTCCGTGAACTCTAGTGTATTTTCCCGATCTCTTGATACATTACTTTTACATAAATCTCAGCATGCGGTACTCTTGGACTCGCACGCACACGTACGAGGTCCGCGCCGTGGTCAGCCAAACTGGAACGCCAGAGAACTTGAGCGTCTCGTGCAGCAGTTAGCATTGGCTGACGTACATGAAAGGGTAAATAGTAGTAATTATGCGTATACTAGGCGGCGAGCAGCGTCGACCAGCAGAATCGATCGGTTGTACACATTCCCCGGTCTCATGGCGTATGCGCTCACGACAATGCGGTAATGTCGTTGCCAACGACACCAGTGTAGTACATCAGTGACGGCCACCCAGTTACCCTGGGACGGTTCAGAGACCGAGGTATCTCGATTGCCGCATCCTTCAGGACTTTCAGTGTATACGAAAAATTGCCCCGGGTGTTACGCACATCGCTGGTCGGCGCGGATTGCCGCCTCAAATAGCAACGCATCACCAATGCAGTGCATAGGGCAGGGGACTCCCCACCCGTGTGTCCCAGGATGCTTCACTGTTAATACAAAAAATACGCATTGCCCACCGTGATCCCAGTCCATCCTCTGTTGTGCGTGCATGAAAAATGAGCTCGTTGAACGATATCAACGTACTATGGCGCTTCTTCGCTCTCGTCTGCAGCTTGGCGCTGTAGACATGCACCGTCTGCAAACCATGAGGTGCTCAGGTATGCTTCGTGTACCAGGCTGCCTGCCCACTTGCTAAACCTTACCAAACCAACTGCTGCTGGTACGCTTGACTTCCAGGCGTTCACCCGACACCTTTAGTCAATGGCTCAATCTGTTGCTAGTGTGCAGTTATCCAGGACCCATTCTTTCACATCCCCTGCTGAACGACTTACCACATGACTCCAGCATGACATATGATGTTTCCTAACACCATCACCGGATGACGAAATAAAGGGTGCTTTAGCCGCAATGAAAAAGGGTTCGGCTCCCGGGCCTGTCAGACTCCCTGCTGAGTTTTATGTACAGTTGTGGCCTATCATTGCTCCATTTATGTCACGCGTCATTCGTACGTATTTGCTAGACCTTACCCTTTTAAACTCTTTCCACAGAGGTCATAGTACACGTGTCCCCAAGAAAGACTCAATGTCCAAGTGACCAGAATATTGGTGCCATATTACATTGCTTAATGTACATTACAAGCTCTTGGACAACATCCTGGGGGGTCGAATAAGTCTATCTCTTCCACAATTGATTGCTACCCACCATGTTTGGTTCGTTCCGGGCCGAGAAATACACACCCATTCATGGTTAATGCGCGACATCATTCCGTACACCACTGCCTGATGTGCCCAAGGGATGTTGGTTTCCTTAGACCAGGAAAAAGATTTTTGATTTCATAGAACAGGGCTACTTATATTTTACATGCATTCGTATTCCCGAGATCGTATTCCCGGACAAGTTCAATTAACTCATTCACACGATGTACACGAATTCAGAAAGTACCCTTTACCTAGATTCCCGTGAGAGACACCCCTTTCAACTCACGTGTGGAGTTCGTTAAGGGTGTCCAGTTTTATTTGTTCTTGCATTGATTAGTGGCTTACCTACCTGGTAACACTCAAGTAAAGGTTACTGCATATGCAGATGATATTACTATATGTTCATAATTAACAGTTGCTGTAGCATACCCTCAATACTTGCCAACATTTTGGAATTATCTCCGGTGCAACATTGAACTTTTATAAAAGCCAATAGTAATTCTTTATTGGCAACCCCCATGTTTGTATCAGCATCACGTCATCTATACAGTGGTCTCCAAACATTACAATATTGCGCGTCACTTTTACTGCATTTGGTGTACTTGACAGCACCTAGTCATCCGTTGTACATACTCTTCAAAGTGATGTAAAAGCTGCCCGACACTTCAACTTCCCCCTCTTGAAAGTCGGTGTACTTATCTCAATCGGTTTATCTCGGGAAACCTTGGTACCTTTTTCGTAGTGTAAAACCCCCGCTCCACGACTCTGGGAAAATGCAAAGCTACATCAGTTAGTTTTTTCTGGTCTGGTGGCACAGAACTATTATCTCGTACAGCTTTGTCTCAACGAGATCGAGGTGGATTTGCATTCCCCGACGTTTCCGTCACAGCTTCTACTTTGTGCCTCTACACTTTATTGCTAATGCTAAGCGACGGTACGCACGCTCAGACATCTGGGCCCATTACTGGGCGTCTTCCTGCCAGCTAGCCAAATTAACCGTGGTCCCCAATTAACTGAATTACCATCTTTGTATGGAGGCCTACTGGCAGTCCACCGACGTTAGTAGGCTACATGTCCAGAGGTAGACTTCACAGATTCTAAAGTGGTGTACACAATGGCCACCCTTCTGTGGCCCTTGGTGCCCCAGCACCCATGGAAACGAATAACTGCAGCTGTGTTGCCAGGCTCCGTGACTGTTTGGTGGTTGGACTAAGGCTTGCTCTCCACGTGAGATCGGTTGCAACGATAGCGTTCCTAGAACCTAGCGCTAACTAGGTTCTAGTAACGTTGGCTCCAACTGCGTCATGGTCGAGACCAATCGACATGGGACAATAGAGTGTATGATCGTCTGCCTTTTTTGGCGTGTGGTCCATACTGGTTTTCATGTACAGGGTGTGGTGGTCAACTTTTGCGCGGGCACTTCTCGGCTGTTTCAAAAGTTGGGGAATGTTCAGCCTTTGGGGAAACCGATGCAAGGCCGTGGCTCTGAATTGCCGCCGCCGTGCTTTGTGGCCAATACTGGGGCGACGAGAGATCCTCGCATTCCTCTCTGATGAGCTCTTCATCCTAGAGGAGTGCGAGTTCCTGTGGCATTGGTCGTACCCCTTCGTCAATGTTGAAAACAAAAGGGTATAACCTATTTTTCGACCGAAATGGTGCTAAACAGCTCCATTGAATCACTGTTTATGCCTTCATTTGTAACCAATTGTTTTCATTGCACCTAATGTATCATTGTACCATTGTATTCATTGTATCATGATACTATCCCACCGGGTTCTTTTGTACATCCATGCCACGTCTGCCACGTATAGTAGAGTAATTATGTATTCACTACAACATAGTGATGTACAACATATGTTCCCCCCCCCCCCTTTTTTACTGGAAGGTTATTATTTTCTTGTTTTTTTGTCATTAGTGTAAGTAAAATTTTTAGAAACAGTCTTTTGATCTTCGACTGTGACGGGTTTCGGCTCTCCTATAGTAGAGTACCAAGTACGAACGAGACCAAGTGCTCTATATTGTCAAGCACTTTTTCAAATCACAGTCTCACTGATCTTGAAACTGGGACAGCTTATTGCTCTCCCATAGTAGAGTATCTGGTTCTCTAAATCATGGAACATTTGTTGTAAACATAATAATCGGGACACTTATGGCCCTCCCTTGGCAGAGTGCGTATAGTGCTTGAAAGCATTGACAATATATACTAAACACCTATAGTTATGATTTGATAATACCGAAAGTAGCAATCACACCGCGAGAGGACTCATGGAATACGAGATAACAAGCAAGAAAGTAGTTGGCGGATGGTCTTTGTAACGCCACGGACTCTGAAGGTGAAAGAAAGTTAGGTAAACAAAGATTTCACAATGCCGAGAGTAGCAATCTTGCCACGAGAAAACACATAGAATACGAGAAAAAACGCAAGAAAATACGGTCAGCAGCACCTTCTTGGTCACCGTAACATCATGAATTTCGGTGGTGTCTGCTATAGGGACTGCGTAATCGCTAATGCCTGCAGATTGTTCGCATTATATTTTTAGGGGCCCCAAGCTTTAATATATAGCTAGCTTTTGCGATGCGCTTGTGCTATAGCGACAGATTGCAAAGAGCACAGGACGTGGTGTTAAAAGAACGAGCACTAACTACAACTGGTCTTTTATTGATGCGTAGTCGACATAAATACTCACAAAAGCATGTGGACAGATATAAGAGTATGAATAAAAACCCCGTTGAAATTTGTGCTTGTTCTGTTAATACTGTGCCCTGCGTTATTCAAAATCCGTATATGTATGCGCATCGCAAAAGCCAACGTGAATAAATTGACTAGCCCCTTTCGACGCATTGCTTCAACATGGCATGTTCCAGAAAACTTCATTGAGCCAATGTGTCCAAGATACGCCAGAAAATTTTGAAATTTGTGACGGCCCACTGACTGTAAGCTCACTCACGGCCCACTGACTGTAAGCGTGTTGAAGTTCCAGGGCGAAATTCAAGCATGATACCTTTAGTTTCATTTTCTTTTCTAATTAAAAAAAACCTATGAAAGAGAAGTTAATGGCAATGGCATTCTCAAGTAATGATTCGTCAGCATAGGCGTATTTCATACTTAGTGTCTCTCTCAAACTTTTCGTCATCCGTTGCATAACTGAACAGGGAGACGCCCATGAGACTCTCCGCAAGCTGGACTCTGGCGGCATTAGGGCGGCACTGTTCGTGTCTTTGGCCATGTTTGGGCGCTGGTACAAGCCGCGGTACCAGAACCCCGAGTCGAAAACCCGGGGCGGATCGCGGCGTGCTTTCGATTACATGCAGAAGTGCAGGCACGACTCCGGGGATGTGCTAGGAAGCCACGTCCAGGTATGTGTTCCCCTTTCAGTGTTGCTTTTCATGGGCTTCCACGTTCGTAAACAGCGGTAGGGGCCGTCGACAAACTGGGGTGCTTGTAGCGACGTCGCGGCGCGTGGGCTCTGCCCAGCCCAAAGCTCGCCACCACTCTCAGTGGTCACGTGACGACTGGAACAGGAGTTGCGAAGCTGCTATCCCAGCAGAGCGCGTCATGAAGTCTCCCACTTGGGGGGGCCCCCCCGACGTGCTGTGCTTGGAGGAGGAGTATCTGTGAGCGAAAATGCGAATGTATATAATACCAGCTAAACTAGGCGTCCATAACAAAGGCACGCGTGCGTGGAGGTAGGGTGGGGGAGGGCGACTTAGAGTTTGCTTCATGCTTTTACTCAGCCTGACTTGTCCCGCCATTGTTAAAAGCACGGGATCACGGACACTCAGGATCTTGAAGAAAATGGTGACTGAAGGCTCCGGATGTTGCATTCCAAGAGCTGTTTGCTTGCTATCTCTACTCCTGGAAAGCCAGGGAGCAAAGGCAGGTTATTGTGATTGTGAAACGCGCGCGTCATTGCTTCTTTTTCACTTGCACACAACTTTATCACTAACACGGAGGGGAGGTGGTGTTTTCAGGTGCATTGCGATTAAACTTTGCCTTCCCACACCACTCTGCGTCCGCCCGTAGTTAAAGTTTTATTGCCAGTGCCCCGAAGCGACTATAGCTACGTGTAAGCCCTTGGATTCTCTACGGGTGCGACTAGGAGTAAAAAAAGTAAGAGCATGTGTACGTAAGCCACTTGGGATTTCCGGCATGCTATGAGGTTGCTTTCCATTCAGCCGCACTCACAGAGAATACGAAGGCATTATGTTCATGATTTTCAATCAGCGCAGCAAAATACGCCAAACACTGACGAAGACAGCAAGACAAGTCCTGGGCCGAACCTTCAACGTTGGAAATACTTTCTACTTTATACCTCTATCTACTTTATATCTAGATATCCAGATATCTACTTTATTTAATTTTTCTTTTTGCCCTGCTTTGGCGTTTGCTGGAAATGAGGTTGTCCTGGGTCTTTTGTAGGTATGCCGCGACTCGGCCTACACCATCGTCCACCACAAGAAAGAACCTCGTGGAGCCGTAGCCTACGACCCGGCGGCAGGAAAGCTGCTCGCGTACGACAGCCCAGAATCTCTGAAGCAGAAGGTATGGACAACGCGCAATACCACTAGGGATTTGGGGGATGATGCACCATGTTTGAAAGAAGTACAAAGGTATGCGTAGAAACAAGATTGCCACCGTTGGGACAGCAGTCGTGCTACAAGGGTCAGAAAAAGAAAAAGAGCAAATGTGCAGGGAAACGCATGCACGTGTCTTCGTTCCTGGATTTATAAGTACGGATGCCTAGGGTTAGGTTGCCATCCAATAAGGATAGCTTACACGGGCATGAGATGAAAAAAACAATCATCGTCGTCCTGACTACGCCTACTGCACAGCTAAGGAATTTCTCGCGTTTGGCCAGATGACCTGGTGCTGTGCTTGCTGAGGCAGCGTTAACTTTACTGATTTTTTAATCTGACCGACTTCCCCTCACTCGATATTGCTTTCTTTTGGAATCCAGTCAGTTACTTTTAACGGCCAGCGGTTATATCTTGCTGTCGAGCTACATGCCTTGCCCATGCCCAGTTCTTGATTTGGGCTAAGGTGTCCCTAACACTAGTTTGTTCACTGATCAACACTGCCCTTTTAGTCCCCAAGGGTTTTAACTTGCACTTTTCTTTCCATGGCTTCCTGCATCATCCTAAATCGAAGCTAGACTTCTGCGTTAATTCATTTTATCGTTAGGGCACATGATTATATAGATATTGGTGGATTACGTAGCCGCAGCTTCGATTTGAGAAAGGAAGGCAGCGTAAAAATGAATAATTTTTTTGTACAATCGCTTGCGTGCAGTTTTGTGCTGCATCACAACAGACCTTTTTGAATACACAGAAAATACTTAATGCTATCCTACTTCATGTGAAGAAGACAAGGCAAGTGGTAACTGCTTCCCTAGAAAATCACTTTTCGCTTTGCAGTGACTGTTCTTCTTTTTCACAGTTTTTGTACTCTTTGCTTGAAGCGGATTTCTTACTTGAACGGCTTCATGATAGGCTAGTGTGCGTGTGCTTTACAAAGCAAACCTTAAAAGCATAACCCATACAAATAAAAAAAGAAGAGAGGGACCCACACACACATGCAACTAGAATGGTAGCGTCAGCTGTCGCTTCCGCAAAATCCTCACGGAACATAAATCTCGTATATTTGTAGGATTCATGAAAGATATGGCTCATTCGGAAAGCTTTACTTGCAGAAGTACAGTCACCTCTCGTAATGAAATGTCACATGGTCATCACGTGGAATAAGCCAGCAGGCCGCATGTCCAAGATCGAATTGGGCTGAATTCGTGGCCGGGGAATGGAAAGTCAAGCTGCAGCAATACACAACGATGGAGGTGAATGGAGCGTCGACATTTATACATGCTGCATGGAAAATTGGAGCGTTGTCTCTGGTGGGCCTGTTTGTTCGAGAATAAACTCAGGTGTTCGCGTTTGCGCGCTCAAGCATAACAGATGATGTGAAACAGATTTTGGAATGCTCCTAGGCATTCTAGCGCAGTGTGTGCTAGGCAGTGACTTGTCTACACGCACAATGGGCTGGTCTGAACCTCGATGGAATTTCGTCACACAAGGTAATATTCTTTGAGAGACAAAAAAAAAAAAAAGAAAAAAAAAAGAGCCTAAGCCTGGCTATTTTCTAGCCCAAGTATCGCTTTAATGAAAAATGGCTGAGAAAAAATTGAAGGTTCATTGCAGCGCCAACCCTTTTCATTATGTCATAATATGGGGCTGACTTTACGTCGCCCCCCCCCCTCTTCCCCCTGAGTGGCAGCACTCGCTCCCTACCAGTCAATGTATGAGGCACACTTTGTGCTCCTCCCTTCTTCGGTGACAATTGGGGGGGGGGGTCATTTTTTTGTGCGCGCACCAAGACCAGAAGCAATTATTTATTTCGTACTAGCTTTTATGAATTTTTTTCTGAATATTCAAAAAATAAGTGAGTCCTCGACAGGAAGTAAATGTATGAGAAACAAGAGCATCCCTCAGTGTTCCTTCCTGCCACTAATAGACCACGACTTGATCGGGTTTTTGTAACAGACACAACAAAAAGCATACTTTAAAAGCCTAAGATCTATACGTCTTCACACATTACGCCTATCGTCTTTGTTTCAGTTGTGCATCGCCAGGAGCAATGTGACAGCGGTGAAGTATGGATTCGCTGCCTTCAACGTGGAATACGAGGACGGAACGAACCGTTGTGGCGGTGGAGCCTTCTCCCGACTTCAAGCTCTCAGGGATCTTCTCAATGCCTTCGGTCGCACCGATATGTCTACGGAGGCCGAGGATTGCATCGCCCTTGCAGAACGAGATAAACCTGCCAAAAACATGGCATAGCTAAATATAAAACTTGATATTTATTTGCTTTCATTGTGAGTTAAGTGTTCAGTCAAGAATTCATACAGTGAGTATGCTTTAAAGAACAGCGGACTATATCCGTGTACAGGATCCATTCGCAGGTTTTTCCATTAGGGGAAGGTGTCGAAGTTCTTATGTAGAGCACTACACCCCACCTCTATTTCCAACAAAGTCCAAGCTTTAGCAATGGGTGCAAGAAAAATTTACTGAAGATTGATACTTCCTAATGCGAATTCTGAGAGCAGCTTCAAGTTGGGGCAATGCCAACTGAGTTTGAAGTTTTGGGCCCCCGTAGTACGGTAGTAGCATTGTAAACTTCTAACATATTGCCACAGAAAGTGCTAGCGCTTGAGTGCTATGCACACCACTAAATGCTGTGGTACAGTCATTACTGTTCTAATCTCGGTGAGAACAAGTCACGCGATTTTGGTCTCGTGACTGGCCATTAATGTTTTTGGCAGAAAGATGCCGTGGCTAGCCGTCACATGATTTTAGTCCCTTGAGAGTATTTGCTTGGTTTATGTCAGGAACATGTCACCTTACTTAAAGTTACGCAGTTTTAGCCACGTGACTAGTCATATAAAACTTTTAGACGACGTGGATGAACCCACCGTCACATGATTTTAGTCCCTTGAGTGTATTTGCTTGGTTTATGTCAGGAACATGTCACCTCACTTGAAGTTACGCACTTTTAGCCACGCGACTAGTCATATAAAACTTTAGACGACGTGTATGAACCCACCTGTCTCCGAGGGCACGCACTCAAGACCTACGTCACGAGCCGGATCTCGAGTCTGGGTGGTGACTGGCCGCCGCGTGTCATACCTGTGTAGTGCCTCTCCAAAGTTTCCAGGCTGTTTTTGACTAAAGTTGTTTTGCAATTTAAGGTGCGAAACTCGTAATGATCGAGGCTTAAAGGGATACTCTAGGCAACTATTAAGTCGATGTTGATTATTGAAATAGCAGTCCAGAAGCCTCGTAATGTCACTTTTGTGGCAAGGAAGGGCTTATTTTGAAATAAAATCACATTTTAGTGGCCCGCATCGAGTTAGCCCACCTCAATTTACCAGCCTCAACAGGCGGACCGAATCTCATCTCTAGCCATGCACAACGTTGCCTGGCTTTAGTGCGCTGTTGATAATAGTAGACAGAATGATAGCAGCGGGAGCCACAGCAGCAACAACGGCCTTTGATCAATTTGCCACCATTGACTTTGATATGACATACGAGTTTCGGTTCAACTGTGCCCCGCTAGATGGAATGACCAATGCGGTGTAACCACGCGAAAATTGAATTTTCGAACCATTCGTGCCATTCCCCATAGTGACATCGGGCGGTTTTTTTCCCCATGAATCAAACAGAAATGAACAAGCAGCATTTTATTGATGCACAGGAGGTTTTTTATTTAGTGCAGCTAGATCAATTACTAGTGATCAATTGTAGGCGGTTCGTCCGATGTCATCGGTATCATTTTAAGAATGTCCTACTGCAGTGCAAGTATTCTTGTGCATTTACCTTAATTTCTCGGTAAGTAGGGCACTGCTGTTCATAATATTGTCGTTTTAAATGTCGTATATTCTGCTTTTACTCTGTCGTAAATTATTTGACTTTAGTGTCCCTTTAAGAGTGCTGCCTTGGGCGCTGTTGACACTTGCACCATCACACTTGCCCTTTTTCGTGCGAGATTCTAATTTCTTGCTATCGAATTTATTGCGTCGCCCTCGCCAAGAAACTAACTTTTTTTTTTCATGTGAATTTTCGCAAAACAGGACCTTTGCGCCCGCACCGCATAACTGCTCTAAAAATAGGGAGTTATATAGATTGACACACGGATCTTAAGTGGTCACAATGTCAATATGAGAGTGCACTGCTGATAAAATTGAAAGATTGTCAAGGATAGCAAAAATTTCAAGGACTTTCAAAGGCCTTGAAAATAATTTTTCAAATTCAGGGGGTTTCAAGGATTTCAAGGACCTGTACTAACCCTGCAGTGAAGACTGCAGGGTTAGTACAGGTCCTTGAAATCCTTGAAACAATCCATACAATCCAATTTACAAATCCAATTTACAATCCAATTTACTTCATGTTTTGCATTTCAGAAACTAAATAGGCCCAAGCGAGCGACATCTCAATGCTGCATGGCCGCGTCAATACTAGCCTTGGTGTCATTCTGGTAGCTTATGAACCTTCCTATATCTAGGCCAGAATGATCGTACTACAGCTTGCCTTTATTTCATTTCTATGATGCACTATTAACTAAGAAACCGTGTATATGGACTCCTTACAAAAGATTTATTTTCACGTCACTACACATCTACAATTGTTCTCTCAGTAAACTTTTTTTTTCAGAAACTGCAGAGTAAAAAAAAGTGTTGCTTTCCACCTACTGCCAAAAGCGCAACACCAGCAGCAAATATATGCCACCATTTGCATGAACCCTGCCCGACTGTGGAGTCCGCCAAGGAGAAGCGATTTTAATGACATCCTACGGCTCTTTATTGTATATCACTCAGCCGGAGCACTAAATTCACAATAATAAAGTGCAAGGCTGTAAGCGTGTGCCTCGTCATTTTTCTTTTCTTGATCAAATGTACTTAAATAGATGTTGACAAAAGACACTCCGACGCCAGCGAATTGCCGGCATGAAAAAGCACGTTTCCGGTTAAGCCCAGTGCCCCCTTGTCACGTCACTGACGCTTGTCTCGACTCTCGTTCTAGAAGACGTGCCAAAGCATGATACCGTTGTCAGCAGACACTAGTTTCCAACGGTGCGCTGATGAAGATTCATGCAATGCACCAACTCGGTGAAAAAGAATCGCGCATCACACCTTGACTTAGGCAGTTGTAAAACAACAGCACCAACTATCTTGTACAGGGACCAGAACAGTGGTGCAAGCATGAGCATCAATTTCAAGACTTTCCATGAGCGTATTAGAACATGGGTGAACGTGATCGACACGTGGAAATGCATAGCTGAAGCCTGATGAAGGCAACAACAGTCAAGCACTTTCACCACATTTCAAGAAGTGTCACTAAAGAGGAAAGAACGGGATGTGCTTGGTATATGTCCATTGAAGAAAAGCAGGAAGAAATCACAAAATCCATAGAAATCAAGAAAGAAATAAGTTGCTCTAATTACTGCACTTTGTTTGGTATCATCAGACCAAAGGAAACACTCCTTGTATAGACTGTGAATGCAAATAAGTGCATCACGTGCTGCGCACCACCAACTTCGCATGACGAGCTGCATCTTCTCATTTACGGTGCACTAGTGTGTAACGCATGTGACTGTAGTGAGTGTTACAAGGAAGACTCTTTTGGGAGTGCACAGCTGACCTTATGCTGCCTTGCCAGAAAAGTGCCAGTAACTTCTGCGACTGGTTTGCTTTAATGGCAGCTTCAGCTCCAGATAACCAAGTCAAAAAGGCAACAGGATCGTGTTCCATCACTTCTGTTTCTCCTCATCAATTGTGGTCTGAATGGCTAAGTAATACACAGATTTCACAGCACTAAACCAGGCACAGTGGCGAAATGGCTGTTTTAGCTGACAAGCTTAATCAAGGTGGCAAACATTGCATAGCACAATAGCAGTTCAGTTGCATCCCCCAGAGGAGGCACTCAATAGCCTTCTTATGATTTGGCTACAGCTTAATTCACACGTCTGTGCCTTTGCATCGGGAACGACATTCACCAGCTGCAGAGCCTGTTCATGCCACAACCTTGCTGTACTGTGAGACTATGACCACCAAATGCTGTTTCCAGGCAGATGGGAGGCCCACCAATGGGCAGTGATCAGTTCTCAGGATCGGCAGTCCGGATCAGGCGTCTGGCACCGCGGTTGGCCGGACCCTTGGGCTTGGCAAATTTCTGCTTGCAAATGTTTTGCTTTGGGTGCAGCTGGTCAACGAGGAAGGCCTCATTCAGCTCGGTAGGGTCGTCAATTTCCACCTGCGAAACAGAGCGGCCGAGTGAGCTAGGCATACACACGTCAGCCCATTTTGGGACCTCAATATTTGGAAGATTAGTAAAGTGGGAAGGAAATGAAAGAAGTGCAATGCCACAAAATAAAAAAAAAAGTTATTGTTTTGCAGGGCTAACAACACAGGCAACCCTGTGTGATTTCCTGTAAAGTTGTTAGAGGGTGATCGTACTGGTCATACTAGGGACCAAATGTTCCATGTCCCTTGACAGCTGGTAGCCCTTCCTCAATCTCAGAATGCACATCTGTATAACACCAGTGTACTCAAGTACAGTACTAGTCTACTCAAACCTTTGACCATTCCATACGTGATAGGCATCTCTGAATGACTGCCAGTAAAGTTTTCAGATGTATGGGATTGTACTGGTCATGCTATGAACAAAACTGTGTGCCATGTTTCTTGGCAGATGGTAGTCCATTCCGAACCTTAGTATGCCTTTCTGCATGACACCAGTAGGCAAAAGCAAGTCATTAGTGTACTAGAGCACTTTATCGTCCTGGGGGTGACCAATCAAGGCCAGATAATTTTAGAGTCGCTTTCACTTGTTTGTCTAGTTTTTTTTATTGAGTGGTGAAATTAGGACGATAGTTGTAGCGCGAAAA
Organism: Rhipicephalus microplus; assembly: GCF_043290135.1. NCBI lineage: Eukaryota > Metazoa > Arthropoda > Arachnida > Ixodida > Ixodidae > Rhipicephalus > Rhipicephalus microplus. The sequence goes on from NC_134708.1 coordinate 81,566,146, forward strand.
CAGAACGACGACAAAGAGACAAGAAGGACACGAGCGCAAACTTCCAACTCCAGCGCTCGTGTCCTTCTTGTCTTTTTGTCGTCGTTCGTTTCTCGCGCTATAAGCATCGTCATGTCATACCAACTAGCCCAAACTGCCCCACTTCTAAGTGAAATTAGGGCTCTTTTTCGTGAGATTTATGACCATGTCTGTACAATCAGGATGATTGCTCACACGCAGGAATCTTCCAGTGGAAGAGTTGGCGGGCTTGCACACGACCCCTTTAAAACACGCCGCACCTGACTGACTTGAATTTGGCTTATCTGACATTCTGTGCATGATGTATTCACTGTAACAAAAGGAGACAGTGAAAGCAAACCTTGCTATTTCAATGTGCAGTACAATAAAAATTTTCACTAATGCCCACTTGTTCAAGACAACCTGCGAGCAATGAGGAATTAAATGCTGCTCTCCCAGAGAGAATAAAATAAAACTTAAATCCTACATATCCAGAGTGAAGGGTGTCCCTGCACTGTAGACTAGACATCATGACGTACCTCTTAGCAATAGATCATCCAGCGATTCTCGTTTTCTTATGACCGAATGCTGGTAAACACCTCACATTTGCTAGGATGGCTTTTCTATGCTAGAGGTACACGTGCTACAATACATTAAATGTAGCTCCAAAGAAACAGAGGTTAAGCTTTGCTCTTGTAGTAATTGTGCAAGGTATTTAACTACTGTACTGATTTCATTTCTATCATCTTAGTGACTAGTTGACACATCAGGCAATGCCATTTTTTGGGAGTTCACAGCTAAATTTCTCCTCCCTAATCCAAATGGGAGCTTTTCTCCTCAAAGAACGGAAGCAAACTGAGCTATATCCTCTACAAGGTGCCCCAGCTAACACTAGGGTAGCTCGAATTTAAAAACACGCTGGCACACTATATTGTGTTGTTACCAAATGTGTATTGCTTGCAATTGCATAGAGCAAGTCCACTATATTCTTGTACTTTGATAAATTATGCGAGATTATTTATCCAGATCCTTAAGCAAAGCTGGGCAAGAAAATTCTAAATAGAAAGTTGTACAGTCAAACTCTGCTACGATGATCTCCTATACAACAAAATTTCCGCTTCAACAAATATTCTTTGATTCCCTGCCCGCATCCCATGTATTAAAAACTTCTTCCACAACAAACTCTTTCTTTATTGGTCTTCATGTTCAACCAAACTTTTCCGGAACATGACAAAAAATAGCATAGCGAATGCCTGCCCACTACCCAAAAAATTTTATATTATCAATGCGACAGTGGGTACCGAGCAAGTTTACTTGCAGTAGTTACCCAATATGTGTTTTGAAAAGGCTCTGAAAGGCCGCTCTTCTAGCTTTCACTGTGACTGTGCTGCGCCTTCCGCGCAGGCCTGGCGTTTTCTTATACTCAGGAAAAAAAAAAGTACTCACGACAATGATTGTTCTGTGCATTAGCTTTTTCTTGCGCTGTCTATAATAGGAAATTCTTATTAGCTGGCCCACATTCAAAGTCTACATTAAGCATCTTCTTGGTTTTCTGACAATCAAAACGATCATAAAAGCACCAAAGTTAGCCTAAGTCCGTGTAACCCGTCAAATGCTGCAAAACCATGACACTATGGGGGACGCAATCATGTGGAGTTCATGACGATGCTTCACAGCATTCTAAGAAACCTAGAGTTATGCCGTGAAGGCCTGCGAGCTTGCCCAGCCGAAGTCGAGCCAAATCTACACGTTGAATATTAGCTGCTGGCTCACCTTTTTTTCATGTGTTCTGAGGCGTTGGTAGTGTTACTACTGGTTAGTTGTCACCTCACTAGCTCAGTAGTCCAGCACGCATCGCCTTGCATCGCTTTTCAGCTCCGACCTGTGCATTTTTTTCGTCGGTCTACAGCAGTGAGAGCTTATGGCGGTGCTGCAGAGTACAGAAGTTTCTTTTGCTGGAGCAGACGCTGGAAATAATTACCGTGGCAGCAGCAGGACGAAAAAATGAATGCATCGCCAAGGAATACGGTGTCTCGCCAAGATCGCTGTCGACATTACTCAAACAGAGTCGGACACATCTGCTCAATGGAAGGAGACAACTCAGCCAGCCAATGAAGAACTTGGCAAGGCCGTGTAGGCCTGGTTTTGTGAAACAAGGGCTAAGAGATACCGATCAATGGTAGCCTGATTCAACAGAATGCACTGAACTAATGCTCAGCGCATACAGTGACACATGTACTCATGACAACTGAACCTGTAGTTCTCACACTTTCAATGTAACACCTGATTGATTGATATGTGTGGTTTGACGTCCCAAAACCACCATATGATTACGAGAGACGCCATAGTGGAGGGCTATGGAAATTTCGACTACATGGGGTTCTTTAACATGCACTCAAATCTGAGCACACAGGCCTACAGCATTTTTGCCTCCATCGAAAATGCAGCTACGGCAGCCGGGATTCGATCCCATGACCTGCAGGTCAGCAGCTGAGTACCTTAGCCACTAGACCACCACAGCGTACCTTGAATGTAACACATTTCTTTGCACGTATAATTAACTCTAAATAATGTTCTTTACATGACCAATAAAGCTTTGGAATTCACTCACTGGTAACAATCACATGGTACCACTAAAAGCATTCATATAGCAATTGGTGAGCATATTACTAACTTGTAATCAACTTTACTTTCATTATTGTTTCGTTATGAGTGTACTTGCTATACCATCTCTAGTATTTACTTGTGGCTTTTGTTGTCTAGTATTGTAACATGCCATTCCTGCGACAGCCCAGGACAGGGCAGCCGCATGTACAGAGAAATAAAATGAAATGCGGCAGCCTTAAGGGGCCCCTTACCTTTTTGGTGATAGGCACGCCAACCTGCGTCTCAATGGTCTCCACCAGGGGGAGCTTGCAGCTGGAGTACAGCATGCGCTCTTTAACAGGGCACTCACTGCCAGCGATGGAGTAGATGAACACTGCACGCACATAGAACACACAGAGAGCCAAATGAACACAAGCCTCAAAGAAGGCCAATTAAATATGATTAACATCCTCACTTATCATTACCTTTATCGTGAATCATCATGTTATCAAGCTGAACTGATCATCTCTAGAAAGTCAAAATTCAAAAAAATCTAAAATTAAAAAAAAAAGAGGGTGGCCTTAATTTAGGTCTGACGGTCCCATGTCACCAATTTCATATAGGGTAGGTGACCTCCCAAGCGACTAAGAACTCCGTTTTGCCGAGTACCAGGTGTGAGGTGCCCTTGTACCTATTTAACCAGCTGTAGAATTGCTGCCTGGTGGCAGCAATTCTCTCCCTGCCACAGCAGCCACAATTGCTCAACTATTTTACCAAAGCTGTGGTGGGTTAAGGTGCACACAGGGGCCTTCGCAGAACCTTATGGAACTACCTTTCGAGCTGAGTACCTAAAAAAAACGGAGTGCCAGGTCGGTGTACCCTTCTACCTAATGGGATAAGCTGGTAAGTTCCCGGTCAGCACTGGGAATTGAACCTGGTACCTTCCGCATAGAAAGCAGATGCTCTAACCATGTAGCCACAGCTGTTGTATATTCTTTCAGTCATTTCTTTTTGCTCGAAAATTCCCGACAATAGAGCAACGTTCCGACTGAAATAGCAAACTCTTTCTCAAGGCTGTCTGAATTTTAAAATTCAAACAAAGCCTGTGCTAATACCATTTTACGCTCAAAGGAAGTGAAAACAACTTTGAATAATAGCAGGATTTTAGTTTTGATAGAATGCAACTGATAACCAGTAAAATATTTTACGCTGTGAAATTCATGATCATTAACAATATCTAGGACTTTACATCCCAAAACCACGATATGATTATGAGACACTCTGAAGTAGAGGGCTCTGGAAATATTGATACCAGGTGTTTTTTGACAAGTGCTGACATCGCACAGTACACGAGCCTCTACCACATAACCTTCACCGATATGCGACTGTCGTCGTCCGGTTCGAACCCGCAACCTTTGGGTGAGCCGCCAAGCACCGCAGCCACTGTTCCCCTGAGGCAGACATAAAATTCACTACACTTGTGTCTCAAAGCCGGCATAACAAGTTTTCAAACAAATGAAATGGGTGTAGTGAATCAATGTAACAGTAACATGTTCATTTAACCTTAAAGAGACACTGAAGTCAAATAACTATTTTGACTATTTTGGTCAAAGTGAAAGCTCAATGTATGGAAACATCTAAAACGACAATATTATCAACAACAGTGCCCTACTAACATAGAAATTAAGGTAAATGCACAAGAACACAAGCGCCACAGTAGGACATTTTTAAAATGACCCGATGACATCAGAAACCGTCGACAAGTAATCACTAGTAATCGATCTAACCACACTAAATGAAGAACCTTTGGTGGATCAGGAGATGCAATAAAATGCTGCTTGTTTTTTTATGCTTGATTCATGAAAAAAACTGTCAGACGTTACTACAGTCGCCGACCGATTTTTCGGACCTGGCGGGGACCGAAAAAAAGTACGAAAAATCGAACAGTCTGAAAAATTCGTTTTCGCCAAAAATCTGAAGTTTATTGCATCAGGCAGGTTTTAAAAAAGTCCTTGATGCTGCCTTGCCTCAAACTACGCTTGGAGGCAATTTGGTTTGCCCGTATTTGCGCCAAGGCGACATCGTCGCCGTAAACGCTCAACAAAATTGTCACCGCGTTGGCGATCTCCGCCGCCGACGGCTGCGGGCGGTCGTCGTTGTCGTCGGATGACAACGACGACCGCCATCCGGCGTCGACCGTCATCCAGCGACATCTAGCTGCGAACGTCCACTCTCTATTAGCTTGATTATGGCAGCTTTCTTCTCCATCGTCAGGGTCGTATACTTCCCACGCTTCTTCACACCACCTGGCTCCCGCGATGGCACAGATGGCGGAGCCATGGCACCGAGAACACAAAATTCGATGCCGCAGATAGCCGCTGCGAAGCACACAACGTCTCGACGCTACGCGACACAACACGTGCAGATTGGCGACTGTAAAAAGCTGCAACGACGATAAAAGAATTCTTCTTTCGCCTCCTCCCCGTGCGATGTGATGACGATAGTGCTGACCGAAGACGAAAAAACGGCATCCATCACCGCGTCTTTTAAAAAGCAAACACGGCCTCCGAAACTTAAAATATGGCGTGCGCATTCTAATCTCGGAGGCAGGAAAGGCATCTGAAGACCAAGCTTAGCCAAGCCGACGGAAAATCCAACATGGCGGCGTTCACAATGGCTTGGGGCGTGGCACAAAACGAGCGATTTAGTCAGAAAAATCGAACTTTCAGGGGCAAATTCGCCCGAAAAATCGGTCGAAATAATGCATTAGCTCTATGGGATCCCTGACGGTGCATTTATGAAGTCCGGAATATCCAACAAGTCCGAATTTTTGGAGTCCGGAAAATCGGTCGGCGACTGTATGGGGAATGGCGCAAGTGGTTCAAAGATTCAATTTTCGCGTGGTTACACGGGACAGGTGGTGCTATCTAGCGGGGCACAGTCAAAACAAGAGTGTCTGCAATCTCAAAACCAATGGCGGGAAATTGATCAATGGCCGTTGTTGCTGCTGTGGCTCCCGCTGTTTTAGGTCTGCTGCTATTAGCGCTATTAGCGGGCAACGTTGTGCACGGCAACAATGACGCGAGACACCCAGGTTGGTCCACTTCTTGAGGTGGGTAACTTAAAGTGCGATAACTCAATGCGGAGCAGTAAAACATAATTTTATTTCAAAATAGGCCCTTCCCTGGCACGAAAGTAACGCTACGAGGTTTCTGAACCGCCATTCAACAATCAACGTCGACTTGATAGTTGGCTTTAGTGTCCCTTTAAAGTACGGATTTGCGGCAGTGTGGACTCCTGGGTAGATTTTTTCGTGGCATAGCGCCCCTTTACTGCGATGAAACCATCTTTACAAAAAATTACATGCGAATTACATTTGAATGGGTGCTTTCATGGCTTAGCACTTCTCCACTGAAGTGAAACAACCTTCACAAAGGTTACATGCGGATTACTCTTAGTTGTTCATTTCGAATGCTTCGAAATTTTCAATAAATTAAATTCGAATTGAAGTGGATTCGAATACTGTACTATTCGTTCAAATATCCGAAGCATTAGGATATTCTCACATGCCTACAATTCAAAGCTCACAATGCGCACTTACCAATACTTTTGAATTTCTCGCCCTGGTGTTTGTGGGGGAAGAGGAACAGGTGGTAGCGGGGGTGGTCACGAGGAACGTGCTGCGCTAGCCTGTCGACCGTGATGTTGTCGCGCAGCTCTAAATTAATTTCTTCTTTGGCCGCGTCTATGCTCTGCAATGATGGAAAGCAGCAATGTGGAATTTATTATCTCATTCGCTCACAATCTTTGCAGCACTATTACAGCATCATGGCAGAAAAGGCAAGAAAATATGATGCAGTAGAATGAAAAAAATGGGCGATTTCGTACACTCACACAAGGAAAGCGAACATTGAAAACATAGGAGGCAAAGCGGAAGGAGCTTAGGCTAGTGCTTGACCTCTGTTCCAACTTCTACGCTCATTGCATACATTTTTTCGCACTGTTCACTTTTTTCATCGAAACGATATAACAATGCACTTCAATAACAAAAGAATCTGGGATAACTCATTCTACATATTCATCTCTCAAATCTTCATAAAAAAAAAGACAGCCATGATTTGTTTGTGGAATGAGGCTGGTAAAAATCTAATAGAAGTTATGCAGAAACGTTTCTAGAAATTTCATGTTACTGTAGATTTTCAAACAATGCAGGATGTAACTGTGCAAGCTTTTGAAATCATTGGCTTGACAGTAACTAGTCGGGGTGGAAGAAAACACGACGAAAGAATGCAACATAGGGAAATACTGGCCTAAATTGAAAAGGTGCAAAACTTGAAGACATTTTTGCATAAACATCAGAGCTTTCACTGCTATTTTGTACTTATTCCTCAATCTTTGAGAACCTCTAGATGAAGGAAAACATATGAAAGTCTTGAAATAAAAACTTAGATTGAACCACACGCATTGATGAGACCCATCATTCTGATTCGCAAGTTTGAGCACAAAGGAATGGGAAAAAAAGTGGTGCCATGGGCGGCCTTTCCCTACACACACCGTGGAGAGAGCTCCGATGTGCAACTAAATGTATAACTGCGCAATTGTTCTTGCATTTCACTCCTATCAGAATGCTGCTGCCAAAGCAGACACTGGGCTCATTAGCTCGAGTGCGGCAGAGCAGTGCCCTAGGCAACTAATCCCCAGTGCCACATTGAATATATATTATTTATAAAGTTCATTAGACCGTAAAGTAGAGCGGAAGTGCCTAGTTTTGCTCAAGGGCTGCATTGACATTTCCGAAACTTCAGAATTCTCAAGATTATATGTCAAGTGCCTACCTCTCCCAAGTGCCAGCATAAGCCAAAATATTCACCCTGATAGCAACCATTATGAGACCATAAGGGACAATCCCAGGAACGCCCGATAAGTTACGTTGGAAATGTAAACACCTATTGGGGTGGAGACAATGCAAAGGGAATGAAGAGTTCTTGAAAGAACACCTTGTGGTCACAGAGTTTTCTCGACGAAGCACGCCCACAGCTGCTGTGTCCAAAGAGATGGTCATGTTTTCTTGCAAAGGGCGTGAAATTAGGGTCGTGTTGGATGGCTTTGAGAAATGGAGCTCGTATAACTGACTTGCAGGCATCAATAAGCCCGTGGGCTCTAAGTCACGTGGGTATCAACAATGAATGCAAGGACATTTTATTTTGCACAGACTCGGGAAGTTCGTCCACTTGAACCGGAAACGATGGGCACACATTAGCCTATGCCATCATTTACATATTCAAAACAAACATGCTTTGCTCCATTCTACAGTCACTACAATACTACAAAGCTGTGTCGAAGATCTTCGTTGGTGTCAGTTAGTATGAAGCAACAATTACCGGCGTGTTGTGTGTAGCGCAATTGATGCGGCTGATGCAGACCGCGGAGCAAGTTCCCAAACCGTCAACTAATGAAGCTGATCCATTCCACGAAGGCGAACGCGGGAGACCTGTGCACAGGAAATAAAGGAGACTCCTTCGCTCACGCAGTTCACGAGCGGAGCCGTCAAGGTCGCCTTCGTTTGGGACTAGAAGGGGAAAGCTTACTCAGAAGAGCGTCTTGCAAGAAGTAGGCTAAGCCCCGCCGTCTGAGTTTAAGTCATTTTTGGCATACACGCGTGCCATTGGGAATGACACAGGGACGCGACCACTGTGCTGTCCGAGACATGATGGTGGCACGCAGATGAGCTTATTCTCCCCCGCTATACATACGTCATTACTGACTGTTGTTAGGATGGCGGGGCGCCTTGCTGTCGCGTGCACACTTGGTCAGCACAGAGGGCCTCACGGTGTGCTCACGGCGCTTAAGGAAGCTTCTATGAAGCGACGTTTAATGAGAAATCTGATGGAGCTCAAGCGTCAGAACAACTACCGACGGAGGTCGGCCGATACACGGCCTGGCATGGGAGAGAGTGTGACACGCAGAGAACCTACCCCTTTGCATGTTGTATTTGGTAATGTGGTTTTTACCAATGCAGTGTCTGTTATGAAAGTGTTTCTGCAATGGGTTGTGATGATGTGAGCCCCAACGTGTGATTGGCTTGCGTGAGGACCCTTTGTTCAACCGAGAGTTGAAAAGAGGATGTTTGAATCTGAAATGGAGAGCGGAAGTTCGGGCTTAGACTCTGGCAGATGCCTGAGGCTGCAATAAAGCGTCTCTTCACCAGACTACGGCTTTTCCTTCGCACTGCCACTGCACACTCGAGTCATCGAGGGGACCCATTCTGAACCTCAAACATCTTCCCTCTTTAGTTAGTGTAGAAGCTAATCGAGGAGGAGAAAATTAACTGCGGCGATCTTGGTTTTTGCGGTTTTGGATGAACAAATGCATTTATCTAAATTAATGTGATTCTTGGCTAATGTAGGAGGGGGGTGGGCTACAGTATATTACAGCAATAATAATTGATTATTGTGATATATCATGTAGACAGCCAATAAAACGGGTCAGCTCTCACCAACTGAACGTAGGAGATCGTTCCACTCTTGATATCGAAGAGCGCTTCCACTGCGTCGTCGGAGATGGGAAACTGCAAACCCCGTAGAGTCTGGTGCCGCGAGTCCACGCCGGCAGTTTCTGTTGCCTCGCCAAGGCGGATGTGACGCAGCTCCTTCTCAGCCTGTGTTAGTGGAGCGGGCGACGTCTCGTGTTCCGATGCCAGCACTCGTCGCACCCCTTGCAGGCGCATCTCGTCACGTGAAGTGCCGAACAGCTCGTGCGTGATGTTGCCACCACCAAACTCCTTCTTCAGGGTCGCTTTGGTCGATGCGTACAACATCTTCTGGCGCACCTGTGGGATGGTAATTGCATAAATAAAAATTTGGTCACTCGTCTCCGTAACATGCACCACCAGCGATGCGGATCAAAGGCAGGCTGGTCAAGCTTCAGGAGCAAGCAACGCAAGCTTCTCTATTTTAACAGAAGAGACTGAAAGAGATACTAAAGAGCAAAACAATTTTTTGCGTGTTAGTAAAGTACAATTTTACAATCCCAACAAAACACTCTGACCACTACACGATGCTTGAAAAGCGAGAAAATGCATGCAAATAAAATGCAGGTGGAGACGCCACCTTGAAATTCCCACGCCAAACACAGTGAGATCATAGATTTTAAAGGTGCCTACTAGGTACTATGTAGCATCTAATAGATAAAAATGAAGTGCATTGTCATCTGTGGGTGCTTTAGAACTATGCGAAGTTTGAGAAAATTTTATCAAGCCAATATCACGAAAATAATAAAGATACATTTTGAAGTTTCTGACATCATGCGCAGAGATTCAAGCGTGAAATCCAAAAATGAAAATTCCACCCGATTTTTCTTCGCTAATAATGAACTTATCACAGTGAAGCAGCATTAGTGCTTTCAAAGTGCTGTTTTTGCAATCTAAGTGAAGTCATTGCTTTTCTTTAGAGTTCCTTTAACATTTATCTCTTATTGCAGATGCAATTTACAATAAAATCCACTTACAGTGTGACATTAGCTGGCTTATAGTACTAAGAATGGAGCACTCGTATGTACAAGCAAAACAAATGACATAGTAATATTAATAGCTAACAAATATTTATCAAATTGCTTAATAATAACTCACTCAGAAGCACATGTGGCATAAACAGAATCAAGGCTGTGTTCATTATAAACTATTAGTACAAAAACATTTTCCTTGATGTAAGTTGCACAAGGCAAGTAATCTAAACTTCTTATATTAGGGCCGAAGCTCCTCTTAGCTTTGTCACTTGTCACGCGTAACCAAGAGAAGAAGAGATAAGAAAGAAAAGAAGGAAAAAGAAATGAATGACCATTCCTCGTCTCATTTCCTAGATGGCGTTACTCTGCGCTACTCTTCGAAGTGCCCCTACTCTCCGATTGGCTGCTGCGCGCTTCGCCCGAGTGTGCATAGAACGAGGGCCTCTCTCAGTTTCCTGGATAGTCGCCATACGTGGCGGATCATTGGTGGGGCATGGATGAAGCAGAGCGGTCCGTGTGTTGAAGACGCTTGCACTCGGCTTTCTTGGCTCGTGTCTCGTTGGTGTTACCGGCGTGTCACCTGCATTCTCGAATGCTATCGGACACATGGACGCTTCGCCCCACTCATAATCATTGACCCTGTGGATATGCTGCGATTTTTATAAGCTTGTTATGTTTCAGTTAACACTTAGCCTTCTAATTTTGGCAGCCTGAGTGTATTTGTAATATACCGTATTTACTCGCATAATCGGCGCACTCGCATAATAGGCGCACCCCTAGTTTGGTCGCGGAAAATTCGATTTTTTAAAATTCCGCGCATAATAGGCGCACCCCGAACTTGGCCGTGATCTGAAACGATTCTACCCCCCCAGCGGTACAGTTGGAACACGGTCCCCGTACCCTGAAGAAAAAAAGAAGGCAAATCGACGAGCAAATAAAAAAAATTCGAAGTGCAACGACCTAACCAACGTGTTTGTCGAAATAAAACTTGAAAAAAAAAAAAAAGCGTCCATGAGCGAAAAAAAAAAAAACGGCTGTTCCATCAATTACTGATACCCCCCAAATCGCCGCGCTTTTTGGAGGTCACGTGCACAACGCCGGGGGCTCGATCGCCATCACCACCATCAGAGAAAAAGAAAGAAACGCCATTTTGCAAGCGGTGTGCGTATGTTGTGGTCGTGTATTGAACTTTGGTTCCACCATGAGGAAGTACCCGAGCTACACGGCTGGGTTTAAACTGAAGGCAGTGCAGTACGCGCTGGAGCACGGCAACCGGGCTGCAAGCAGGCATTTCCGCGTTGGAGAAACCAGTATTCGGTACTGGAGGGACCAAGAAGAAAAAGGAGGAACAGCTACGACTTTTGTGTAAATAAATTTTACGTGTGTATGTGCAGTTGACGGCTCTCGCTTGTTCATTAAAAGGTATGTAGGTATGTTTGTTTTATGCTGAATTAATTGGTAAACGATAAAGTCGCCTTTTACTTGACAAGTGTGCAGATTTAAAGCGCGAGAACCGAGCTGAAAAAATTTTCGAAAATTTTACCCCGCGTAATTGGCGCACCCCTAACTTCGAGCCGGATTTTCTGAAAAAAAAAAGTGCGCCTATTATGCGAGTAAATACGGTAATAAAACTAGCAGCATAACCTTAATATGATGCATAGCAATTTTCAGGATTCACGTAAAACGATGGTCAAGTTCTCTAATTAGCAATATTGACACACATCTGTCAACTATAAGAAATGTCACAGTGGGTTTATTTTAATTACAACTAGAAAATTAGGAACAAATAAGCACTTTTATTGCATATTAAGGACTTATGTTAGTGAGCTTGGTCCACCTCATACAGCCTGGAGCCTTGAGAGATAACATGTTTTACTGTTAACTTTCCTGACCGGAATATGGGGATGGCAAAGTTTATATAAAAATTTAATTTTGACTTTTGCAAACCACAGCAGTGACATGATTATGAGGCACACCATAGTGGGGGTTGGGGCAATAATTTTAACAACCTGGAATTTTAGCGGGATGCTAAATTTAACAACACGCATGTTCCTGCACTTCGTCTCACTTGAAATGTTATCTTCCACAGCTGGGAATTGAATGCAATGTCTTAAATGGGCCATGACAAGGTTACCCAACAATTTGTGGTTTCAGCCAATACTACAAGTAGAGCGTCCATTATTCCTGTGAAGGCCATAAAAAAATATTTCAGAGCATAACAGGCCGTAGAAGTAAGTGGCTGTAAAACCCATCTTCTGTCAGTGATTCCCATTTTACCAAGGCGCCTGTAACGTCACGTGCAGCAAGGAAAGGTATTGTTGTCTTCTACCACAGTTTCAGCAACACCGAAGAAAGCTAAAATATCTCGACTTCACACGCTGCTGACCACAGAGAAATGTCGTTCGCTGGAATGCAGACGGTTGCACCGCCAGCCCCTTGTTACATCACGGATTGGGAGTGCACCAGTGCTGCCACGCTCCCTGGCCTCTCACGTGTTTGTAAAAATATCCAGTTGTGAATTAGGTGTTCCAACGAAAGTTGTGAAAATTTAGCGAGCTTATTTTAGAGTGAACGTGCTATGTGCAAACATGTTCCTCATGAGGCAACTTGCAGAGGAGGGCCATTGCTTTCCATTACAGATGGCCCCCGATGTCAAAGCAGTGCTTTGATCAAAGAGACTCTCAGCCCCGTTTTGAGTTGATAATTATAAGACCTTGCTGTAACAACTGTGGCTTGCATTTGTTAACTTTTGCCATATAGCACTGCTTTTCTGAATTCTGGCCAAGAATGGTGAAATTTTTTCACTGTGCTAGCACAATTTAAATGCTCAGTGCAAACGAGCTTACTAAAGCTTTTCCTACACAACACTGTGTGCTGCTTTCTATGCAATGGCAAAGTATTAGGAAGCCGGCCCATCCATGGCCTGTGAAAAAGAGGTAAAGTACCATCGTTGTTGTTGTTGTTTTAACTGTTTTGCTGTGGAGAGGTTGAGGAGCCTATTGCCTCGGCTACTCCATATCACAGAGTTCTGCAGCGAAAAATAAAAAATAATACAGAACGGTACCCAAAAATTAATAATACGAAAAAAAAAAAAACACATAATAGCACACTGAAACCAGTTCAAATAACATGTCAATACACAGTTTTCTTCACGCAGTTCACACAGTCATAAACTACTTTCACGCACACCTTAATACTCTAATGCCAGTATATACATGACCACCCTTTACATAATACTCATTTCTGGCTGTCAGTCATAGGCGCTTGTCCAGTCCGGTCTCCACTAAAAAGTCTGTCAGGAAGATTATTGCCTTTTTCTGAAGATGCATCTCAGGCCATGGTCCAAGTAGTTTCTTTATTGTGAGGGGCCGTCTGTCCAAACTTGCTAATTTGTTCCTTAATTTTTCTCTTTCTTTCGCGTATTTAATGCACTCCAAAAGAATATGGCGAACATTTTCTTCTGCATGACCACAATGGCATTCCGGTGAGTTGGATCGATGTATCTTGTGCAGGAAGCTGTTTGCGTATGCTACTTCCAATCGAAGTCGGCGCATCAATGTCTCTAGATGTCGTGGGAGGTCTGTCGCTATGGAAAATTTTCTGTGTGGATCAACTTCATAAAGTACCGTTTCCTTTGATTTAGGGCTCTCAAACCACTTCTCCATCGAACAATGGTTAGCTCCTTGCGATATAAAATGTCGAATATCCGTCCCAGATATAGGGATTGTGCAATCCCGTCCTTCCTTCAATGCTTTCTTCGCGAGACTATCAGCATCTTCATTTCCCTTTATTCCAATGTGACTGGGTATCCATTGGAATACGATGTTGTGACCCTGCGATGAGGCATATTCCACAGTTTCTGCGATACATTGTGGTATTTCACCATTTCTGTAAGGTGATCTCACATTTCTGATTAGCTGAAGAGCAGGTTTGCTATCAGTGCATATCACCCATTTTCGTGGATCTGGATTCTCGCAGATAAGCTTAACTGCTTCAAAGATAGCCACCAATTCTGCTGTCGTCGATGAAGATTTGTGCGATAATTTGTACATCTTCTTTTCCTGAATTTCGGGTATAAAGACCGCACAGGCTGACGCTTCTTCTGTGCATGATCCATCTGTATATATCTTCGTTTTTTCATTATGCATTACATGAAGCTGATGAAGTACCAACTGTGCCGCTACTAGAGGTGCCATGGCTGCTTTCTTCTCTATGCCGTCTATTTCACTGATAACGTTGAGAAGTGGCAGTGTCCAAGGTGGTTTTGAAGGTTTCCATTGTTTAAATTCTGGTACTACTGCTTGAAATGATGATATAGTATCCTGTAGTCTCGTTGCCGTTCTTTGTGTTAGTGCACCAGATAAAAAATGACTTTCATGTTGCGTGAAAATTCTAAATAAATTTCGAGATGTTTCTTTAGTTCGCAGTACTGTCAAAGGTGGCTCTCGAGCCTCCGCATACACTAAATCACTGGAAGTTGGCCGTGGTAAACCCAAACATACCCTCAAGCTCCTTGCCAATAACAAGTGCAGTCTCCTTTCGGTGGAGGCTGGAAGTCCGTGCAGCAGGGGCAGTGAGTAAGTTACGATGGGGCGTATCCAGGCAACATGTAGGGCTAATAACGACTCTGTAGTACCACCCCATTTGGCCCCGCAGAGATGCCGGAGGATTCGAATGGCCTGATTCACTTTTTGTTCCAGGGACTGGACATGAGGCGACCATGTTAGTCTCCGGTCTAAAATTACTCCCAAGAATTTATGAGTTTTGACCATTTTAATAGGCTGATTTTGCAGAATAATCTGGAAATTTCCAGGTCTCTTTAATGTAAACGGAAGTATGGCTGTTTTGGCCAGACTCAGTGCCATACCTCTTTGTTTTAGAAAATGGTCTACATTATCCAATCCTTCTTGTAGAGTTTGTTGTATATCCAAAAACGATGGACCAGACGTCCATATACTTATATCATCAGCATATACTGAACATCTGATGTTGGGTGGAAGATTATACGGGAGCTGCGCCATGACTGCATTAAAGAGAGTAGGGCTTAGTACGCTGCCCTGTGGCACTCCTTGGTTGACGACATGTTCTGACGTTGGGCCCTCCTGCGTAACTACAAAAATTTTCCGGTGCTTCAGGAAGTCAGCGATCCAACGCAGTATCTTGCCCTTGAATCCCTGTAACGCCAGGCCTTCCAGAACGTGAACGTGACTCACTGTGTCGTATGCTCGGTGGACATCAAGGAATACAGCGACAGTGATGTTTCCTTGCGTTCGTTGGTTTTCCACATCTGTGACCAAATCCAGAATGCAGTCCATTGTGCATCTACCTCTTCTGAAGCCGGCTATGCTTTCTGGTAGTAGTTTTTTCATGTCTTGCCACCATAAAATTCGTTCATTGATCATTTTTTCCATCACTTTTGAAAAACAACTTGTCAAACTAACCGGCCTAAACGAGTCCAACTGCATAGGGCTCTTCCCTGGCTTTAGCAACGGTACTACTTTTGATATCTTCCAACTTTCCGGAACTTTTTCTTCTTGCCAAATTTTATTATAGATGTCCAACAGGTGTAATTTTCCTTTTTTGCACAAATTAGCAAGAGCAGCGTATGTAACTCCATCTGTTCCTGGTGAACTTGTTCGTTTTACTGAAGACAACACATATTGGAGCTCCTCTGGTGTGAAGCTGTCATCCAGATCTGATGAACTGATCGCAGAGGACTTTGTTACAACCGCCGAAGCTGATTCTGCTGAGGATTTATATTCGCTCGTTTGGGCGGTCTCTCCATTTCTCAGTATAAGATCGCAAAATTCTTCGGCAATCACCTGTTCGCTAACTCCTCGAGACAGCGCTAGAGCCTGTAGTGGTCTCGAGTGGACTACTGGCTGTCGGAGGGCGCGTACCATGTTCCACAGTTGAGTCGCCGAGGTAAATGGGGAAAGTGAGGCACATAAATCTTGCCAACTTTTGGTTGAAAGCTTCTGCAGTTGGTTACGCATTGTAGTGTGTACTTTCTGTGCAACCTTGAAGTCTTCTAAATTACCTGACCTGCGATATCTTCTTTCAGATCGGCGTCGTATTGCCCGAAGCCTCTCATACTCAGCGTCAACACCCGAATACCCATCTGGAATGGGTACTGTACGAGTTGCTTTTGTTAGAAAATTTTTTATCTTAGATGCATACGTTTCTGCGTCAGAACAGGGTTCAAGATTTTGTCTCTGTAGTTCTCGAAAGATTGCCCAGTTTGTGATTCTTGTTGTGCGGTTATTTCTTGTTTTCTTCAACTTTGGGTGATATATGAATACTGGCAAGTGGTCACTTCCTCTTGTGTCAGCGTCTGCAGTCCAGTCTGCTCCAGCCGCTAATTCAGAGGAGCACACAGTAATGTCTAGTACGCTGCAGTAGTTATGCCCCCGTAGAAACGTTGGAGAACCATCATTTAGTATAGTGTAACCATAATCTTCGCATATTTTTACTATAGCAGATCCCCTTACACTACAACGCTCACTACCCCACAATTCATGGTGCGCGTTAAAATCACCACATATAATTATGGGATCATGGTCAGATCTACACACTGCAGCCAACTCTGCGTATGAAACGTTTGCTTGAGGGTGCACGTAAACACCAACTACAGTTACAGTAACGTTACCAAACTTCACTTTGCATCTAACAAATTCCGGCGCATCTGTTTTTGAAGTAGCCACAAGTGTCGACGGAATATCGCGTCTCACACACAACATCACTCTGCTTTTTGCAGCAGGACGGTCTGCTTGGTACACCACATAATTGGACAAGCGAAAGTTAGTGGATACTCTTGTTTCGGAAATACACAAAATCGGAAACGCGTGCTGAGCGACGAATTTCCGAAAATCTCCACTCTTATTCTGCAAACCGTTGCAGTTCCACTGGAATATTGCACTTCTTTTGTACCAGTTAGATAGTCCGGTAGCCATGATTACGACAAGAGAAGATGCTCAACATCTAGCAGCAATTTCACTTCTGGTAAAGAGCCTGCTTGTGGCAGGGATCGTAGAATTGCTTTGAGAGCCGCAAAGATTATTGGCAAAATGACTTGCTCGCTTCCGCTGTCTCCGCCGAGATCGCATTTCTCGAAGAAGTTTTACTCAGCAAGCTGCTGTGACCCTTCCCTTTGGTAGTCAGTGGCTCTTTGGCTGTGTCTGGCCTGGTAGAAAGTTCCACTTCAGCATGTTCCTGGGGCCGGACTTCTTTTCCAACGCGATGTTTTGGTGCTGAGCGCTTCAATACTTCCGAGTAAGAGTCGTGGCGCCACTGTTTTGCACTTCTTTGTGCCGCAGGAACATCTTCGACTATATCCGCATTGGGTGCTGGACCTTTTTGTATCTTATGGTACCCTTTTACAATTCTCTCTCTTTGTGCCGCTGATGCCAAACGGTTTCGAGAGCAGCCTGAGAACGACGCCGGATGTGGTCCAGCACAGTTTGCACACTTAGGTTGACGCTTCGAGGTGCATTCTTTGTAATCATGTGCGCCCGCACATACCTTGCATCTCTTGGTTCCCCTGCAAGTCTTAGCCTTATGCCCATATCTCTGGCAGTTGTAACACCTTACCGCCGGCTCAATGTATTCCTCGACAGTGTGAACCATAAAGCCGAGAGCAACTCTTTTTGGCAATGGCATGTCATGTCTAAACTGGAGTATTTATTACATTTCGTATGGGCTGCATTGTGACACTTCCATCTTCATTTCTAACCCATCTCTTTTGTCGTGTGACCGAGATTACTCCAGCATCTTTAAGATAATCCAGTAGGTCATAATCACTGTATTCGAGTGGAACATCTCTTATCTTTGCTAGGGTCTTCATGTAAGACTGAGGTATCATCACTTGTACAGGCAATCCAGCCAGACTCTTGATCAGCAGTAACTTGTTTGCCGAGTACAAAGACCGTACTCCAACACAAAAACTTCCGTCTCTGTTGATTCTTGATGATGTCACTTTCTCATTGATAGCAGAGATTATCTCAGACGCTATGCGATTGGGATTCACCTTCCAGAAGGAGTCCTCGGCAGCGATTGGTCTGAATACCACCGGTATCCCCGTAGCTCTGTTCTTGTGATGGGTGACCACCGTGTAAGCTCCCTCGTCTTCCTTGGGTGCTTCTGTAT
This sequence comes from Rhipicephalus microplus, assembly GCF_043290135.1. Lineage (NCBI taxonomy): Eukaryota > Metazoa > Arthropoda > Arachnida > Ixodida > Ixodidae > Rhipicephalus > Rhipicephalus microplus. The sequence goes on from NC_134708.1 coordinate 81,584,377, forward strand.
CCATCTGTGTCATGTCATTAAGGGAGTACGTCGATGTAGCGTCATCGTTGTCAACCTCTTCCTCCTCTGTACGCCTCTTCTTGCACTGCCAGGCCTCGCTGCTCTCTATAGGGGACGTCGATATTGTTGCTGATCCTGCAGCAACTTGAAGTCGAGCGGGATGGATAAGAGGTGCTCCTCTTGGCGCTAGCGGCATCTCGTTGTCCCCCATACCCGGGCTTTGCCAGGTATGAGGCACGGGCCCGCTAAGGGGCGATTCTGATCGCGATGCGTAGTGAAACTCCGACTCACCGATGTTTAGCTGCCACTCTGGAGACAGTCCACCCACCGTACACACTGTAAAAAGATCCTGAACTCAATATAATAACTGAATTAAGAGAGCGAAATGAAGCTACGGGCTTCTTCCATTCACTTCTTCTTCCTCCTTCAAAGTACCATCGAAGATCTGAGCTCCCCCTTGGCCAGTTTGGAAAGCCATAGTCAACCCCGAATAAGAAGCCTATTTGGCCTCAAAACATTGTGCTTTTCTTTCAAAGAAATCTTTGCTGGAGAGTAGTCTTTTGCTAAGTATTACTTTACTTAAGACAGACTTCTGTTCCACGGCTACATTTAAATTTTTTTTTTAATTTGCACTCTGTACTTGGCACTGACTACAGGTGGCAAATAATCATTCAGAATACATTACTTTTAGCACAGCTTTTAGATAGAATGGCCACAAAGTGAATAGAAGGCAAGTTATTGCACTACCTCAGGAGGTTTTCGGTTCACCTCTGTAGGGCCTGTTGGCTCGCTGAAAATTTGGCAGCATCCAGAAAGGCGCACTTACTAGAATTTACCACCACTTTAACTATGCTTTATTTGAATCACCCACGTCAATGACCCCTAAGAATGCACTGGCTGCCAACTTTTCTTCTCTGCCCAGCTGCGCAGCTGAATCTCCCACGTCAATGACCCCTAAGGATGCACTGGCTGCCAATTTTTCTTCTCTGCCCAGCTGTGCAGCAAAGCAATAAACAGCATCTGAATATCTTCATGGCAAAAGCACCATACATCAATAAGAGCGGAATTCTTATAATTAATATCATTTCATGTGGTTTCTAGTTTGGCACCTTGCTTGATTGCCCTTACCAGCAATCTGTGGTTCAACATTGCTTCACAATATTGCGCTAGTACCTCTAGGGTCACACCTATGGAGTAGGCACACCGATTCTGCAGGAAAGGTCAAAGCAAAGACGGCAATCTTATGATAAATTCTAATGGCAGATCGCGAGTGCTCGGCCGGATCGCGAACGGAGTGCATTGATCCAAACGGGATTACTCTCGCCGAATCTGTGATTGGAACGCATGCGCCTTAGCAAGAGCAGTTGGTGAGGGGAAATCTAGCGAGGAGGCGCGAGGGGCCACGAAGCGTTTTTCTGGTCGTCCACGGCTACCCCCAAATGTAAAGATATGGCCGCGATGAGATGAAAGGTGGGCGCACACAATACATCACACAAACTTCTGGTAAAATCCACCAATTTGGGCGCAGCAAGAATCCTTGCTCCACGGAGCAATCCGTGACGTGTAATTGCTTTTATTCTGCCACTGGAACATACAATTCATACTCCCAGTCTACCATTGGAATCTGATTTCTCCCCTCAGAGCAAAAAAAGTTGATTTGAATTTGCCATTGGAAATCAACATTAGGGTCTGGATAATATTATGCTTAAAAAAATCTAACCTAGTAAGTTTCACATCTCGATACCTTCAGTATCCTATTTTCTATCTAGACAGTAATAAATGTACACTTCTAGCAAAAAAAGTTATAACAAAAGGGCCGCCACGCAAGAGGCAACTCCACTGTAATGGGGCCCAGCAGTGATTTACTGGAAAAATCTGCAATGGAATTCTCTGCGACATTCTCCTCTCTCTTTTTACATCAGTTTTCTCCAATATGCAATACAAAGATGCATCAATACATGCAGGGTGGTGCAACTGTCCCTCTTATTTTGACATTAAGGGGGCAGACTGGCCTTAGACATTTTTTGTTTATTTCTTCAGTGATCTTGATAAAACTGCCCAGGGTTATGCAGTATTCCTGCTGATTTCAAATATTTAATTAGTTTTCATGTAACTCACCTTGTTCCTGAGATAACTTAAGTTCACCCCGTATTGTTTAAGGCTGCCGTAGAAAAAATTGGCCCGAATCTGCATGTTACACTGTAAATGTCCTCGAAAGACGATAGTCTTGCGTCTGGAGAGAGTGAACAAAATGTTTATTTGATGTCCTGCACAAGAAAATCGGTGAATGGTATTCTGCAGGCACTGCATTAGAGTGCCTCGAGCGTGTGTCGGAGGCGAACGAGCGCATCTAGCCACGTTAGACACAAGTGCCATCTGGCAGTTATCTTCGAAAACGAGGACGTGCAGCGCGCGGAGAAAGATGCGCTCCAGTCTAAGAGGTGATAAGGTGTAGAACGCAAAGCGACGGGCAGGTGCCCCCACCGTGACGTCGTAGCAAAGCGTTGGAAATACATTTTTGAGCCTCGCGTTGCAGTGTCAGCGCAGTGCTGGCAAATTATAAAGAAGCCTCAAAGTCGGTTCCCCATTTTTTGGCAGGTTCTGCATGTTAACAGCACCAAGAATCTATACAGTTAGAATGACATTACAAAAAAATTACCACTTCGTGATGTGTGAAAATTTACAGAGAGATAGAAAAATACTTGCAGAAAACAAATATGTCAATTTTAAAAAATAAATTTTTTTGTCACTTTTTGGTACTGAAGACCAGTCTGCCCACTTAAATCAGAGCACACGACTTGACTCTGACTACTCAATTACTTTGCGCCACCCTATTATGATGTGCACATATTTTCTGGCTTCTACACACTCTCATGTCTGGTTGCCACGCTGCTTAAACGGTGTTTACTGGTCAGCACTGTCCGCAATCGAATGTTCATGTTAACAGCATAATTGCGGTGACCACTCACGGGCGAGTCGTCGGGAGACCAGCTGATGAAGAGCCAGTCGTATCCATTCGGGCAGGTGGAGTCAAGGCGATAGAAGAGGTAGCATGGCTGACCACGTTCAAGCAGTGGCAACACCAGGGTGTCATAGTCTGCAGCAGGAGCAAAATAAACAGGCTGACACAAAGTGACGAGGATATGTACAGTGCCCAACTCGGCTGTCTATAACGACGGAGTGTCGTGCGCGAAACAGCACGGGCGACAGTTGCAGTTGCAAACACGCGACATCTGAGCATGCGCAGCGCCAGTGATGTGCCTGCCTCGCAATACTGATCCCTGTTTATCGCCGCAGATGCAACAACCGCTTTGGCCATCGAAAGTGCTCTGAGCAATTTTGCGAAAAGACAAAGAACAAGTACGAAAGACGAAGTAAAACCGTTGGAACTGTGATATAATCTCATGAAGCGAGAATACTTCTTTTTGTTATTGTTTTATTTCGATTTTGTAATGTTGACAGCGCTTCGACGGCCAAAGCAGCCATCGCGGCCGCGGAGATGAAGAAGGGTGAGAACTGCAGGGCAGGCACATCGTTGGCGCCGCGTATGCTCAGATGTGGCGTATTTGGGACTGCAGATGCTACTCGTGCTGTTCCGCGCGCGACGCTCCGTTGTTATAGACAGCAGAGTTGAGCGACGTACATGCTTTGACTGTAGTCTTCCTGCTGCCGAAGAAATACCTAAATTGAGTGCACGTGTGCTGCTCCACAATATTTGAAGGGACAATTAACCTATCTCTCAAGCAGTTCTTTTTCCTGCACGATTGAAACCCCGTATACCCACAGTAGTTCACAAAAGAATGTCTGAAAGTTTACATAGCACGACATTTCAATCTTCAAAATCAGTTTTGTGTTTAGTTGCCAGTAGCAGCAGAAACTGTACAGATGGTGACAGCGTATGACAGAGCTGAGTTCATTCAACCCCATGGCATGTGTACTACACACAAATTTAAATGCAACATTTTTCGCGGTATGGCAACTGCTAGGAGCAATTGCTTGTGATAAAAGCCTCACATTGCTGTAAATATGGTCGCTAAAACTTGTACTGCTCCTGAAATGCGTGTTCGAGTTATTTACTGCCACTGACATACATGCCCGAGCCAGATTTATGCCGACATGACACAAACTTCACACTCTGGGAAGAAAAGCATGTGCACGTGATCCTAGTCTGGCACATGCAAAACTAGGGATTAAAACTCGACACTGTCTGACCTCGCGGCAGCTCTGCCTTAAGCCCGATTCTCGCATCCGTCAAACGCACTGTCCCATCAATATTATGTCACCACTATACATCATGAGACTATCCATCACCACAATCCATCAATTCTCTGTGGTTTGTTCCACACAAATGGGATACACTGCTGGGGTACACTGTCCTGGGCAAAGAGTTTTCTGCTGTTACCTAGAGGGAACTCTAGTGCTGCAATCGTTCGGTTCCCATGGAAATGATGGGCAGTACATATTAATTCTTTGTGGTTTCAGCTTCGAACACAATTGTGGCTCTGTTTATTGTTCAGTTTCGGCATTTGTTACAGGTAAATGAATGGATCCTCGTGAACTTCATGAGCAGACTTGAATTGGTGAGCCTAAAAGGTTAAGGTGGCGAAGCGGAACTGCTGAATTTTGTCTGTGTTGAATTAGCTTGAGGCTACATGGAGACAAAAGAATGAAGCTAGGATGAACCCATGTACCACCCCTAATTCCCACAGTGCTGCCATGTGTTGCAGCTCCCACAGACACTAGCGCCAGTTGTCTCTAGTGTATTATTAGGAAACGCCATTGTCCCATGACTACAAGAGGCATGTGATGTGATGGTGAATGCATGGAGTGTTTGATGGCCACAGAAATGGAGCCGCATAGTGGCTATCTGTGTTAAGCTTGCCTTCATCTTAATGTGGTGATGTCCAAAGGGTTTGTTTTTGAAAATGCTTCGATCAGATAATCTAAACTGACTATATTTTTAGGTTTGAAGTGTCTGTTACAATAGTGGCATCATTGAAATGCCACTTTAATCGAATGTTAAGCAATATGTGAAGGCATAAAATGAATCCACACTAAGTGGCAAATAAAAAAAAAGGAAGAAACGCAGACCCAAAAAAGTGAAGAAGCTCACAGATACGAATTTAATCGTAGACACTGAATCTATCGCAAGCTTATCTAAATGTAATGTGCGGCCTTACCTCGCTCCCAGTTGTCCTTTGGTGGCTTCTGATCAACAAGCGTTAGTTCCTCTGCAAATAAGGCGAAAACTGATATAACTGGCGGTCAAGAAATGAAATAGCGGGCAAGCAGAGCTGAATAAAATTTCGGCTAATTTTCTAACAAATCGCGATACTTGCCTTCGACGATTGAGACTTTGAAGACGCGGACGCTACCTTTGCGACACTTGCCGAAGAACTGCTTCAACTCGGCATTTGCTGTAACGGGACAAAATCAGCTGTGAGTTCCATTTCTATGGCGACAGTAATAACAACAGCTGGTCATTGTTCACATCAGCCGGGCCGCCGAACAAGTGCATACTAAGCCGGGACGTGCCGTGCGAAAAATTAAAGCAGGTGCGTCCACCGAGGCCAGTCGCGAGCAAAATGCTGTTCCGCACCGGCGATACACCATCTGCCGGACCTCGGATTCACAATAGCGATCGAATACCAACTGTGTTTACCGGCGCTGCTATGACGCGGGCGCTGTAGATTATGCAGTGTAACATAAATACGTCACAACATCGGCAACATCCGCAAGTTAGTTTAGGCAACTCTGCTACCGCGATCGTTGTGCTAGGCAGTCGGGTAGCAGTACATGCGCGAGACCAAATTCTATACAACCTTAACGAAAACGAGCAGAAAGCGAAACCAAAGAAGGTATAGCGGACGTTGACCAAACTGTTTTATATGTATTATAGCAATAGTAATATAGATGTTAAGACTACGAAAAGACAGCTTGTAGCCGGTAGGCTTCGAACCTTAAAACTTCGGACTACGCGCCCGATCGGGCGCGTAGTCCGAAGGTTCTGTCCTCTATACCTTTCTTGTCTTCGTTATGTGCTGGCTTTGATTACTGAAGTACTAAACAAAACGACGTAGTGTCCATGCCCCATGCACATTTCACAGGCTGACCCCCGGTTCGTTTCAACGGCTCCGAAAAGCGGTCGTTTTACTCACCTTGTATACCGGTTTGGTGAGACATCCTGGGTCGCTTGCCCACCAGCCGAGCGGGGTTTTGTTGTTATCGCAGTCTCGCCAACACACCCAGCCGGATATTCAATGCCGCCCCCTGAAGCAGCTTTTAGGCAGCACGTTTCGGTTCACACACACCGACGGTCAAAACGGCCAGATGCGTGCACTATCGCTGACGCTTCATGCGGAAGGTAAGCGACGAGGTCGAGCGCGACAGCAGCACAAGGCAGCAGCTCCGTGACGCGACGTTCGAATCCAACAGGCCCGATCACGACCAACCGAGCGATGCCCGACCCCGATCGCTGCTGCCCCGACTGCCCACCTTCGATTTAGGCTTTTCACCGCTGCGATAAAACCTACCTCCTTGGCAATTTCACTTCCGCCTAAATCATACCGTAGTCGCTCATCATCATCATCGAGAAAAAGCGCGGCGAAAACGAATTCGCGTGGTGATCAACTTCAACAGCGCTAATACTGCTCGACACCCAACTGTCGTCAAAAAAAAAAAAAAAAAAAAGGTTTTGTCTTCTTAGTAGGTGTACCAGCACCAATAAACCAGACAGATCAGGCGTGCTGCAAGGGTCCGTAATAGGCCCTTTACTTTTCTCCATCTATATCAGTGACATGGGTGCCGATTTTTCTCAGCAAATAGCTATAAAACATTATGCAGATGACACCATTGTGTATGCGAAGATAAGCTCCACTGACAATCAGCTGAAGCTTGATAACCATTTACAAAAAATTAGTCTTTGGTGCGACAAATGGCAAATGGAACTGAATGCATCAAAAACTCTCTTCATGCGCATGACACGTAAAAAAGACCCGTTATCCTTTTTTTTTTACAGCATTAAAGGCACAGTGCTGACTCAAGTAAAGAATGTTAAGTATCTAGGTGTTCATTTTACACATGACTTGAACTGGTCCATGCATGTTGACAGTGTTTGCAATAAAGCCATGCGTAAACTTTGGTCGTTACGACGAAAACTTCACGATGCCACCCCGGAAGCTAAAACAATGGCGTATAAAAGGACTATTCTTCCAGTATTGACCTACGCAAGTCATCTACGGGAATTATACACCGAAATAAATGCACTAAAATGTGAGCGTATACAAAACAAAGCCTTACGGTTCATCTTCAACTCCTATTCCAGAACTCAGTCTATTAGTGAGCTTAAAGACAGAGCCGGTTTAATGACGGTGAAGCTAAAAATACAACATAATCGACTGATATTCTTTTTTCACATACTCAATGGAGACTACAAGGTTCACCTAAGGGAACACATCGCACTACAGCCATTTACCACATCCAGAACAAAACACTCGAAACATATCACACCACTTAGCTACAGAACAGATTTATTCAAGTATTCGTTTTTGGTTCGGAGCATCGATGACTGGAATCAATTACCTGAATACATAGTCGAACATTGCGATTTACAAAGGTTCGGAAAGGCTTTGTCAGAATATTTGTAGCCAAATCGCTTGCTCCTTGTTGGTTGAATGTGTTCAATGTACTATATCAATATGTTCAATATGTACTATATACCATCAAATCTTTTTTCTTTTTTTGGGGACGTGTACGAGATGTATTCGAACATGTTTCTTTTATCCGTGACCTATGCGGGATGTATTCTGATATAGTTTTGCGTTTCTGTTTTGTTATTTCCTCATAGTGTGTGTCTTGAGCGTACAGTGTGAAACTTGTTTCTACATATGTTCTTTGTACATGCAGATATGTAACCCCAACTCCTGTCTTGGCCCTTGGGCTGACAGTATGAATAAATAAAAAAAATATTGCTGTCATATGAGGCGCAATCGCGCCAGAAACGATCAGAATAACGGTCAGACCAAATGCACAGACTAGCCACAATACGGAAACTGGGCAGAAAGCGCTATGACTGGTCCATAATAAATTTGCTTGTTCCCATCTATAGTTCTATATAGCTATATACGCCTATAGTTATAGTTCTACCATGACTAGAAAGACGTCGAATAGGTCACTCTAGCCATGACTACGTGCGCTGCCATTGATGCAATATGTCACTCTGTCCCTTGCCAAGGTCGTAAATGAAGGGACATTTGGCGCTGCTACCACTGACGTCACGGATAGGGTTGCCACCTTTCCCAGAAAAAAAAAAAAAACTCGGCTGGTAAGCGGGGGTTCACGAAGTTGATGATGATGATATATGGTGTTTTTTTGGCGCAAGGGCCACTTGATGGCCAAAGAGCGCCAGTTCATGAGACAGGAATGTGGACAATGATTGTGATTAGCGGCTGTATAAGGGCCATAAAATTTTTCGCAGTAAAGCGGGTAAAAACATACAATTAATAAAATCATGACCATGCCGTGAAAGGTGTGTGTGGTGCGAATAGATGACAAAAGGTAATGATAATAAAAACGATGGTGGATATGTCTGGCATTAGCACAAGTGCCTCACTCGTTCATACCCTTGCGTTCAAGGGCCGTGAGGCAAGTGCTTTATTGTGTAGCCACCGCAGCGAAAACCTCTCTGGAGAGGTCGTGCTACGGTATGCCCGGGTATATGACATGAAAGCTATGAATTTCTTTTAAAAACACTAACAATGATTTGTGACTAAAAAGCGGTTCCCTACCGACGAACATTGCAGAATGTAAAGGTATATGTTGTCGGTAGGGTGAAGGAAAGTGTTGTTTTCTTAGAGTGTCCAATTGTTTGCACTGAATTAAAATGTGAAGAACTGTTAGTGCTTCACCACATCTGTCACACAATGGTGGATCGCCACCGGAGAAAAGATATGAGTGTGTCGTGTATGTGTGTCCTATCCTGAGCCTCGTTAATGTTACCTCTGTGTGACGTGATTTTGATACTGGTGGCCAATGGCCAAGGTGTGGCTTGATAACGTGTAGTTTGTTTTGTGTGTGTGTATCCAACTTGCTCTGCCAGTAGTCCCTGAGTTTTCGTTTGAGAGACGGCTTAAGATCAAGGGCCGGGATTGATGTGGGTGTAATGGCGGTGCTTTCGTGGGCGGATGCAGCAAGCTGATCCGCCATCATGTTGCCTTGAATCTCACGGTGCCCTGGCAACCAGCACACAACAACATGTCGGTTGAGTGTGTAGAGTGTGCAAAAAATGGAGTAAAGTGAAACGAGGACAGGATTTTTTTGTTTTTTAAGACTGTGCAGAGCCGTTACCACACTGAGGGAGTCTGTATAAATTACTGCTTTTTGTATTTGTGATTGTTTGATGTGTTTAGCTGCCACAAGTATCGCGTAAGCTTCCGCTGTGAAGATACTTGTGCCTGGATGTAGAGGGCCAGCACCCGAAAAGGAAGGGCCAATAGCAGCGTAGGACACAGAGGAGTTAGACTTAGAGGCATCTGTAAAAAACTCAGGACGTGTGTATTTGTGTTGAAGTTCCAAGAAGTATGTTCGAATATGGGCAATAGGCGCATGTTTAGTAACTTCTAGGAAAGACACATCGCAATCTATAGTCTGCCACTGCCATGGTGGCGGGTATGCTACAGGAGCCATTAAACTGTGTTCGAGTGACACTCCAGTGTCCTCAGCTATACCCTTCAGGCGAACTGAGAAGGGCTGGCTCATTGAAGGCCTGTTTTGAAAAAGAATGGAGCTCGGCAAGTCATTAATAGTAGAGTATGAGGGGTGCCTCTTGTCTGTTTTCACCTTAAGGAAATATACAAAGGACATGTAGGTTCTTTGCAGATGAAGCGACCACTCATTCGACTCAACGTAAAGGCTTTCTACGGGGCTGGTGCGAAAAGCACCCGTAGAAAGGCGGATGCCCGAATGGTGCACGGGATCCAGCATCTTCAAAGCACTTTGAGTCGCAGACTGATAAACAATGACCCTATAATCTAAGCGGGTGCGAATAAGGCTTCTATACAGGTTCATGAGGCATTTCCTGTCACTACCCCACGTAGTACATGACAACACTTTTATAACATTCATGGCGTTTAAACATTTTGTTTTTAAATACTTTATGTGGGGTACGAAGGTCAACTTGTTGTCCAAGATTAAGCCTAAGAATTTATGCTCGGCTTTGACGGACAGACGTTGCCTTTCAGTCGAATGTCAGGTTCCGAGTGCATGCCTCTCTTTCGAGAGAACAAGACACACGTGCTTTTTTGTGGGTTCAGTCGGAATCCATTTTCTTCTGCCCATTTGGAGACCTTGTTCAAACCTAGCTGAACCTGCCGTTCACACATAGCCAGGTTGCATGACTTGAAGTCAAGCTGAACGTCGTCGACATATGTACAATAGAATATATTGCGGGGAATGGACAAGTGCAAAGAATTCATTTTGATAATAAAAAGTGTGCAACTAAGTACACCACCTTGTGGCACGCCTGTTTCCTGGACAAATGTTTGGGAGAGAACACTGCCCAGACGGACACGGAATGTCCGGTTTGACAGGTAACTTTCGATTATATGAAACATTCCTCCGCGCACACCAAGGTGGGACAGGTCTCTTCGAATTCCGAAACGCCATGTTGTATTATAAGCCTTTTCGATATCGAGGAACACAGAGAGAAAATATTGTTTATGGACGAAGGCGTCTCTGATCTGTGCCTCGATACGAACAAGGTGGTCTGTGGTGGATCTACTTTCTCGAAACCCGCACTGAAATGGGTCGAGCAAATTATTTGTTTCAAGAAAATGTACAAGTCGGCAGTTTATAATTTTTTCGAAGACTTTGCACAAGCAGCTTGTAAGTGCTATAGGCCTATAACTCGAGGGTAAAGAAGGGTCCTTGCCCTCTTTCAAAATGGGAATAACAATAGCCTCTTTCCAGGAGGTAGGAATAGTGCCAGAAGACCAAATAGCATTGTACAAACAAAGTAAGGTTTTTCGGGTTTCGTTTGGTAGGTTTTTTAACATTTCATACATCACACGGTCAGAACCTGGGGCAGAAGTACTGCAGGAGTTTAGAGATGTTCGGAGCTCAGCTAGACTGAAAGCTTGGTTATATGCCTCGTATCTAGTGGATTTGTGTTCGAGTTTCTGCTTTTCTAGTGTTGTTCTGTATTTTTGAAAAGTGTCAGTATAGTGGGACGAGCTGGATACCTGTTCGAAGTGTGCACCGAGGAAGTTTGCCTGATCTTCCAAGGTATCACCCTGAGTGTTTACGAGTGGAAGTGTGTGTACTTGTTTTCCTGCTATCCTACCGACCATGTTCCAGACTTTAGCCTCCTGTGTGTATGAATTAACCCCTGATAAAAACTTCTGCCAGCTTTCTCTTCTGGCCTGCCGACGCGTTCTCCTGCCTTGAGACTTTATTTTCTTGAAGGTTTCAAGATTTTCGGCTGTCGGTGAGTTCCGAAGCAGCCTCCAAGCTCTGTTTTGCTGTTTGCGCGCGTTTCGGCATTCAGAGTTCCACCATGGCACACATCGTTTTCCAGGGTGTCCATTTGTTTGTGGGATGCATTTTGTTGCAGCATCAATCAAAAACGCTGTGAAGTAGTTCACAGCAACATCAATGTTCAAAGTACAGATGTCATTCCAACCTAGACAAGCGATAGTATAAAACTGTTCCCAGTCGGCTCTGTTTATGAGCCACTTGGGAACACGTGGTGGACACTCAGTTACTGTCGTTGTGCTCAAAACTACGGGGAAGTGGTCACTTCCGTACAGATTACTGACGACATTCCACTGGAGTAGAGCCACAAGAGATGGAGATGCTATGCTCAGGTCTATGGAGGAGTAGGTGTTATTAGCGAGATTATAATAGGTTGGTTCTTTTCGATTCAGGAGACACGCGCTCGAGGAGAGAAGGAACTGTTCGATCAGTCGACCTCGCGCGTCATACCGAGAATCACCCCATAGCCTGCTATGCGCATTAAAGTCTCCAAGGAGAACATAAGGCTCCGGAAGTTCATCAATTAGATAGTGTAAATCGCGTTTTTGCAGCTGATAGCTAGGAGGAATGTAAATAGTGCAGATTGTGATCAGTTTATCAAAAAGAACCGCTCGAACAGCCACTGCCTCAAGGGATGTTTGGATTTGTACGTGTGTGCATGCTATTCCTTGATTCACTATGATGGCAACACCTCCGGATGATGTCATAGCATCAACACGGTCTTTTCGGAAAATAACGTATTTACGAAGAAAATTTGTGTGTTTTAAATTAAGGTGTGTTTCTTGTACCCACAGCACTTTTGGCGAGTGTTCATGTAAGAGTTCTTGGATGTCGTCAAGGTTTCTGAGAAGGCCTGTAACGTTCCATTGTATAATTTGAGTGTTCATGGTGAATGTGAAATAGTGCTGTGTGTACGAAAAGCGAGTGGCTGTTTAGACAGGGAGTTTGAGTTCACTTAACAGGGCCATCACCAGGCCCTGTTATCTGCTTTTTTGTTTTCTTGACGCGCTCTAGGGAGCCACGCCGCTCTTTCGGCACCAAGGGTGCCGACGTATCCATTGCCTCCTCGGAGGCACTGGATGCCCGCACGTGTGGGCTGTTAATTCGAATTTCGGGCCTCGCCTGGTGAGGTGAGGCCTTGAGACCGGAGGACTCTGGAGTCACCGGTCTCTGTTTGGGAGTAGGCGGTGTAGCTTGGGCTACAGCCGCCTTGGGGGCAGGTGCCACAACCACCGGATCGGTATGCGCGGGCCGAAGGAGTGGCGAGGGCTGGTGCGGCGGTGCCCCCTGACGCGCCGCATCAGCGTATGTAGGTCCATAGAATGGAGCGACTCTTCGCCGTGCTTCCTTAAATGTAATGTTCTCCTTCACCTTCAACGCAATTATTTATTTTTCTTTTTTCCAGTATGTGCAGGAGCGTGAATATGCGGCATGGTTTCCTTCGCAGTTTACACAGTGTGGCGGTTGTTCGCAGTTCTCAGACATGTGGCCTAGAACTCCACATTGTGCACAAGTCTGGCGACCACGACAGGTTTTAGAGCCATGGCCATACCTCTGGCATTGGAAGCAACGACGAGGGTTTGGTATGTACGGCCTGATAGATGTCTTTGTGTACCCTGTTTGAATAGATTCCGGTAGTTTACTAAATGCAAATGTGAGTATTAAGTGTTTCGTCGGTGTTTCCTTATTATCTCTTCTAATGATGATTCTTTGTACATTAGTGACATTTTGGCTCTTCCACCCCTCCAAAAGTTCAGTCTCAGTCAAGTCAAGTAAGTCCATGTCAGATACCACTCCGCGAGTTGTGTTCATTGATCTATGTGGTGTTATGGTTATTGGTATGCCACCGAAATCTGAAAGACGGTCTAGCTTTTCAAATTGTTCTTTGTCACTGATTTCGAGGAGAAGGTCTCCACTAGACATTTTGGTTACCTTGTATCCTGTGCCAAGAGTTTCGGTAAGACATCTAGAAACCAGGAAAGGAGAGACGGTTCTGGCTTGCTTTTCAGTTTTTTCACAGTGGATAACATGATAGTGAGGATATGTTTCTTTGGGCTGGTTAAAAAAGTTTATATCATCGGTGCGTACCCGCTTTAAGCCGGTACGATCAGACAGTAAGGGGAATACTCCATGCATGCCTTTCTTATTTTTGTTCAGCAGCGTTGGCGGCCACCCACCACGGAGCCCAACGAGGGGACGCTACAAGTTTACAGATGCTGAAAACTGCAGACGCCAGCCGTACAACGCCACTATAACCCAATGCGCCTAGACCAAGGTAGGCTATTTGCACAGGGTTAACCCTAGCCGCCAGGAAGTTTGGAAGTAAACGGAAGAGAGTAGAAGACAGGACAGATAAATAGTAAGAGATAAAGACGAAGATGCAGGGAGAGAGGGATAGGAAAAGGCGACTGCCGATTTCCCCTGGGTGGGTCAGCCCAGGGGTGCCGTCTACGTGAAACCGGGGCCAAAGGGGTGTGTTGCCTCTGCCGGGGGGCCTTAAAGGTCCAATCGCCCAGCGTCGGCTCAACCCCCAGGATCCCTTTTCCCAGGACACGGCAAAGCCACGCACGGCTAGGCGTGGGAGGGAGTAGAAACTCCCCCGTTAGCTCGGGTCCGTGGTGTCGCTACACACCAAACGCCTACTTGCGCAGGCGCCCCTGCGGGGTTCACGAAGTTGAGGTTGTGTGGAAAATAAACAAAGTTCATGTTAAATCTTTGACATGCGATGACATTTATTGTACCCGTCTACAACATCAACATAATATGTCCACGTACATACAAACACAGCACAGCGAAGCGAATCAATAAGTCTCTGGTGGCAAGCGCACAGATACACTTACAATGTTTGCACTCAAAACGAGGGCAAAATTATTACGTATGCTGAACAAAATATTTGCCAGCGAGGTTTTCAGCCAGACTAAAAAATTGGGTGCTCAAATCCGTAGACACAACCTTTATTTCAGACAGAAACTTGCAGAAAATGATGAATTTAATGCGTTTTTCACAAACCGCCGTGTCTTGAACTAGCGTGCCTTCAACTTCCTCGAACCACCGTGCCTGGAACGGGCGGGCCAACCATGCCATTCCGTCGGCCGTGTCTCTGAACTCGCTCAGCCCCCACTACGATTCCTAAAACCACTACGAGCGGCACCTGCAGCGAACGATGTTCCCAGGTTGGATAAAGCCCATAAAGAAGGCCTAACATCTCAGCATCTTTGTGAAAGAGGGAGAGTGGGATATAGAGGAGAGGTAGAGAAAGGGAGGTAGCGGACGCGAACACGTGCACCTTTCAGCCGCGGAGCTCACGCTGGCGTACAGCTGCCGCACGCAAACAAAAATATGGCCAGCTGTTCAAAAACATGTGTAACAAAGTCTGATTATCGAAATAGTCGTGTCTTCCGAGTAGAATTTCGATGTTTTCGTCATTTTTTCTGAGCTGTTCAGTGCTCCTTTAAAGAGTATGCAATGTATGTACACCTACAGGTGCAATAATGTGCAGTCCGCTCACAACGCATAAAAAGAAATAAAGAAATCCTATGTGCTTGCCTTCTCCTATTCGCGGAACTTGAATGTGTACTAAGAATTCGACTTAGCAGCTCGGATGAGCTTCTTGTTTTCTCTCGCCATCTTTATAAATTCTTCACAGCTGTACACCAAATTGTACTGCACACCAAGCTCCGCGTTAACCATCGGGGCGCTTAGCTGGTTTATTTCATTTGTCCACAAGTTTCCCATCACGCTGAAGACGTGTTCCACGAACGCATTGCTGCAGGGAATGGAGTAGACATGCTCCATTAGGTTCTGCAAGAAGGGGCACTTTACCTCTTTTATGAACTTCAGCCACATCGAGCTCGATTTCTCGTCACATTTTACAAGTACAGGCAGAGCATCCTTCAAAAGACAGAAATCTGAGTAGAGTTCATCCCCTTACTCTTGAAAGTCAATGCCAGAAAGGTTGCCCGCATTTATTACCACCAATAGAGCGGGTGCACCTTTGCGCAGATCCAAATCGGCGAGCATCTTAAACGGGAAGTTCTCGAAGTCAAACCACTTTTCGAGGTACGCAAGGGCCCTATCATAGACATTCACAAAGTCCAGCTTTGCAACCTGTCCACCAGGAAATATTTCAAGGCCCAGATTAGAATTGACACCGAAGAACATATCATTCCTTCGATTAATCATCTGTTTCCTGAGCTTAGTCATTACAGCGTAAAGTTCTGTCGACTCAAGGTGTATCTTTTCGAGGATGAGGATTGCTGAATGAAACACTGCAAGGACCGAGTGCATAAAGTGCATGTAGCACTCCGGTAGCGTGACACTCTCTGAAAGTTCATCAGCTTGGTTGCCTATAAATCTCCAGATTATTTTTTCACACTCCTCCTCTCCTTGACTCAGAAAGTATGACTTGATGGGTGTCCAGTTCTTAATTAATCTGTCCAAGGCTGTAAACAAGCTCAACCATGTGGCGGACCGAAATATGACACAAAACTTCACTATATTCCTGATCACAAAATTCAAAGAATGTTTTCAATTCCTCTACACATTTCGAGCAAGAAGAAAATTCTTTGAATAGCTGTAGTACAAGAGTTTCAACGTCAAATAAAGACTTGATTGCGTACTTGGCAGTGTTATGTACAACATGGCAGTTGCAATTGGCCAGAAAAATCAGCCGACAAAGTCGGCTGATCTTTCCTTATCTTTCGGAAAACTGAGTTATGTTTCCCATAATTCACAGAAGCATTATCCGTGCTTTACTCACCCCAAAGAAAGGCCTACATTCTCCAAACTTGTTGCCAAAAGTTCGAAGATGCCGCTTGTAGTCTCGTCCGCGCCTGCTCAGAAAAGTCGATGAGAGCATCAATTATTCCGGCACCACTCACATCGTAGAAACGCACTGCAATGGGGAAAAGTTTTCTGTTTCCCTTTGTTGGAAGCGTCAGTGGAGAGAGCGAACGGAAGTTTGTGGCGTGCTGGACGAAGTTTTAAATGCGAAGCATTTCTTGGCGATCGTCGGGGACTTTGAGCGTATCTATCTATCTAGCCGCCTACAACTTTTAACTTTCCTGGCCGTTTCGACCATGGTAAGAATACCAAACTTGGTATGGCATAACATGACTGCATCAAGAACATATTTGACTACTCATAACATGAAAATTATGACATGTATGTCATGAATGTCATGACTTACATTTCATGTTCCTGAAGCTCTTGCGGTGGTTTCATTCACATGGCATGTTGCAAAACTAGTATGACATGCCATGATTGCATGGCGAACACAAGCGACAGACCCTAAATTGAAAATCATGACATGCGCGTCCTGTAACAGACTACATGCCACGGTCATGATGCGCTGGTGGCCGTTTCATTAGCTTCACTTATACCAAATTTAGTATTACGGGACGTGAATGGATCACGAAGGTATAATACTCGTGCAAACATGATAAACATGAGATGCGTGTCATGTAACGACATGACTACATGGTACGCTCATGATGCACTCGTGGCCGTTTCGCTAGCTTCACATGTACCAAACACGGTATTACTCGACGAGAACAGACGACATAGGTAAATGACACATCCAAACATAATAATCACGACACGCGTGTCATGTAACATCACTACATGCCACAATCGTGATGCGCTCGAGGCCGTTTCGCTAACTTCACATATGCCAAATTTGGTATTACGTTACGTCAATGGATGATGAAGGTATGGGACTGTTGCAAACATGATAATCATGAGATGGGTGTCATGTGAGAACATGACTATATGCCATAGTCAAGGCGCCCGTACATTTTGACGTGACGCGGTGTGCGTGCTCGCCGGCGTTCATTCCGTCGCGTCAGGCTCCTGTCCTGCCATATATTCGCAGGCGCGCGCCGCGCTGCGTTGCTTGGACGCATGCTCATTCGAGCGCGTCTGGCGTCCCTCCATCACGAAAAGAGGGAAACACAGTGTTGTCTGGGTAACGCATCGGCGCGAAATGCAGCATGTCGCATTTCGCGCCGGTTGCCGTCGGGCCGCGCCGATGGACGCTGGTCACACCTGGCGTCAGGCTATAGAGTGCTAGCGTTTCGCTAACGTAGTGTCGCTGTGCCCAGCGTGCGCGAGTATCAACGCTACAATAGAGTATTTCGGGCCCTTCGTGATGCGCTTGCGGCCGTTTTGCTAGCTCGACATATACCAAATTTGGTGTTACGTGAGGTGAATGGATGATGAAAGTATATGACTGGTGCAAACACGATAACCCTGACACGCGTGTCATGTAAGAGCATGACAACATACCACGCTTGCAGTGGGCTCGCGGCCGTTTCGTTAGTTCCACATATACTAAATTTGTTGTCACGTGACGTGAATAGATGACCAAGGTAAACGACACATTCAAACATGAAAATCATGACACGGAAGTCAAGTACGGCATCATTTACTCCCCCCTCGTAACATTGTGCTGATTTTAAAGTAACATATCAACCTTTCTCATTTGTGCTTCGCATATCATCGATTCCCACTGTACGTAGGATCTGCCATTTTTTTTTCGACTATGCACTCCACTGCGCAAAGCGCCAGTACATATTTCACGAGGTGTCCCATCTTCGTTCCTCCAAGTCGCATTCTGGAAGCAATGCCTGAATCCGATCCGACAAGACTTTCGGTGCCAACTTGCTGCCGCTGTCCATTGACAGGTAACTGTAGTTGTGCTTGATTCAACGAAATATGGTGCCCAGATCCGCAGCAGTCATGTGATCTTCTGCGCTAGAAATGGCTGTAACAAAGAAATTTTTTGATTGTAGCCAGCTGTTTTGAGGCGGGGCTTTTCTGTTCTTGTTTCTGCGTTGATGCGTGATGCTTCACAGCGCTGACGCCATCAGATTTAACCGTAAACGTGCTTGCACATATGGTGCACATTGCAGCTGTGGCATCGTCGTCTACGGGCAGGAGCCAGCTCTCATGCTCGGGTTGAGATCTACACTCTTTCCGGAACGTGCACTGACGTATTTTTCACTTTTTCAAAGGCTCATTATGCAAACAAAGCATGTAACTAACTACTGATACTGATTTCCACTCCATTCCAACGATTGATGGGCTTGAAGGGTTCTTGCTTCGAGCTTTTGTGGGTACATGATAGAACGTGGTTTTCTTCAGTCCTATCGGGAGCATGGCACATCGTCTTGGAGAGGGAGAAGGAGGATTGATCGAGGATGCGTACAAGGCTTGCCGTGACTCTTCGCAAGCCCTGGCAGGAGAGGGAGGGCGATGTCCCCGTAGAGCGTTTGGTGTTTCCTGTTGCAGCTGAATGTGTCATGATTCGAGGAGGAGCCGCCGGCGAGGGTTCCTTTCTTTTGCCAGAACCATCGCGTCGTCGGGACGGATATGGTGGTGAAACCGCTCGCAGTGTTCTGCTACTGCGCTCCGTTCTCGGTTCAACCGACGGAGGTTATTCTTGAGTTGTGGCACTCTTTCGTGGAAGTTCGTGGTTTCCACAATATAGGAAGTGGGCCAGGTGGCGTGATCCGGTACACGACGCCCTGAGCTTTTTCCGCAGGTGAGCGATCTTTGGACCGAGGTATGAAGAAGCCAATTGGTGGTGGATGGCTTGTGGACTACGTTGACCCTCACGTTTCTCAGTACACGGGATACTGCTTCTCTGGCACCGGCGATCGATGTAGGGGATCGACACGCGGTCTCGTTGCGGTGACGCAGGTGTCATGTTTCTCCCATCCTTTCTATCCACCTGCGCAGACAGTCCCCGACCACGCAGGTGGAATTCCTCAGTCAACAGGTGCGGCGAACACAGAGAAGAGTAAAAAAAAATATATATATATTTGGGATACGATGAGCAAAGAACCGGCCAATGACGACCGGTCTTAAGTGCGGACTGGCGACCGGACCCTTGTCTAAAAAACCAGCACAGCCGGTCCAAAACCGGGCAGCTGCTCGCAAATTAAAGTGTTCTATAGACGTCAGACTCTGCCTAGGTGGCGCTGCGAAAAACGCCATCATCAGCGCCCTCATCGACGCGCCGGCCATAATTGGGTAGTGCAAAGCGAGCCGTCCGCAAGCGAACGTGCATATAGGTCATCCTCTTTCGTTGGCCTTGAGGCGCCGTTTCCTGAAAATGAAGGACCTGGCAAGCTTTTTATTTCAATCCAACCTCGCTTCAGAATAGTAGGAAGCTCATCAAAACAATCTGTGGGTACAATGCGAAAGATGTTTCTGTTGCTTCAGCGTACTGCAACTGACACTTTAAGTGCAATCGAGCATCGCATGACATCGAGTTACAGGCAAGCACTCCGATGTTCGTTCGGTAACGCCTAAATGCGTTAAAATTGCGCATAAACATGATGCAGAACCGATGAAGTGCATACACGAGCAATCTAACGATCAGTGGAACGAAGTTCACTTTATTCTGCATAAATAGCCCTGCCGATTTTCGCCATTGCAGTTGCATTTTCGGTCAACCTCTCGCTTCCTGTTCGTTGAACTGTTTCATTACGCGTGATATAATGTTCTGTTGACAGTTCTCATCCGTTTGTATATACTGCAAACGGGGATGCATTCGTGTCTGCTTTCTCGGTGTACAACGAAAAGCAAAACCGAGGCCTCCGAGATAGCTCTGGCAATCGCGGAGACCAACGGCAAGGAAAAAGATTGGCAGATCCCACGTACAGTGGGAATCGATTATATATATGCGAAGCACGAATGAGGAATGTTGATATGTCGCTTCAAGATCAGCACAACGTTACGAGGTGAAGGTAAAATGTGCCGTACATTACTTCCATGTCAAGATTATCATGTTTGAATGTGTCGTTTACCTTCGTCACCTATTCACGTCGCGTGATACCAAATTTAGTATATGTGGAACTACTTCGTCATTCATTGACGTCACGTAACACCAAATTTGGTATATATGGAGCTAGCGAAACGGACGTGAGTGCATCATGAAGGGCCCGATATACTTCAACTTAACGTGGACGCGCGCGCACGCTGGGCACAGCGACGCTACGTTAGCAAAACGTGAGCACACCAGGCGCGACCAGCGTCCGTCGGCGTGGCATCACTATAGCGCGGCATGACGGCAACCGGCGCGAAATGCACCATGCTGCATTTCGCACCGATGCGTTACCCAGACAGCACTTCGTCTGCCTCTTTTAGGGGCGAAGCTCCTTATGGCGTGGCTTGGGAGTCCCTCGTAGTTCGTAACCACCAGTGGCACATACCCGAAATAGGTATAACATTTGACCTCCAAGGTGGTGCCGGTGAGAGATTTCTTCTGTGCGTTGTTTAACAATAAAAAATAATGCTCAATGTACATGCCAAAGGCTGCTAATGGGGAATGAGAGACAGGAGCATTCGGCTTTTAGTGAACGCGCACGCTGCGATCTCCATTAGCAGCCACTGGCATGTACATTGAGCACTATCGGACAAGAAAGAGTTGCTACATTATACTCGCTGGGTGTAACCTCCTTAGTCTTAGAAAGGTTTAGCGAGCGTTGAGCCGCGGGGCCATGAATACAATGAACTAGTATATACCATGAATGAATTCGAGGTGGTTAAAGGGGGGAAGCAGATACGAAGCGCAAGCCGTAAGAAATTAAAAGCAGAATCCTCTTGTCTCTCATTTCCCATTAGCAGCCACTGGCATGTACATTGAGCACTATCTGACAGGAAAAGGTTGCTACGTTATACTCGCTGGGCGTAACCTCCTTGGTTTTAGAAAGGTTTAGCGAGCATTGGGCCGCAGTGGCATGAATACAGTGAACTAGTATATACCATGAACTCAAGGTGGTTGAAGGTGGGAAGTAGACCCGAAGCGCAAGCCGTAAGAAATTGTGCGTGTGCCACCTCTCGTTTAGTCCTTGGAATGTCCACTGAATGGGGGTGCTTCTATATGGGGAATATATGAGAAAAAGATGCGAGATGGTGGGACTTGGAGTGTTCAATAGATGGACGAGCGGACACACAGACAGATGCATGGATGGACGCATGAACGGACGCAGGGGCGGATGCATGAACGAACGCAGGGACGGGCGCACGAACAGACGCATGGACGGTCACATAGACGGACGCATGGACGGACGAATGCTTCGCCCCACTCTCCATCATTCACTCCGTGGATATGCTGCCATTTTTTTTTTGTGACAGAGGGAGGCTGGACGTGCTGAAACGCGCATGCGTCGAAGCAACGCGGCGCGTGCCTGCGGAGTTTGGCAGGACCGGCGCCTGGCGTGGCAACGCCGTTGTGTCGCGACGAAACGAATGCCGGCGTCGTCGAAATGTATTGGCGCCTTGACCGTGGCATGTGGCCGTTCTCCCATTACCCGCATCTCATGATTATCATGTTCGCACCAGTCACATACCTTCGTCATCCATAGACGTCACGTAAAACCGAATTTCGTACAGGCGAAGCTAGCGAAACGGTCGTGAGCGCATCATGAGCGTGACATGTGGTCATGTTGTTACATGACACGCATGTCATGATTTTCATGTTATAGTCTATCGCTTGTGTTCGCCATGCAATCATGTCATACCATACCAGTTCCGAAACATGTCATGTGAACGAAATAACTGCAACAGCAGCTGGATCATGAAATGTAGATGATGACATTCATGACATACATGTCATGATTTTCATGTTATTACTAGTGAAATATGCTCTTCATGCAGTCATGTTATTCCGTACCAAGTTTGGCATCGAAACCATAATCGAAATGGCCAGGAGAGCTAAATGGCGTAGGGGGCTAGATAGATAGATACGCACAAAGCCGCTGAAGTTCGCTAAGAAATGCTTCGCATTAAAAAAAAATAAACATTTTGTGGCCGCGATCATGTTGTGATTTACCTGTGTGTTTCCGGAGCCCTCCACTACGGCGTCTCTCATAATCAAATGGTGGTTTTGGGACGTTAAACCCCACATATCAATCAATCAATTATTTACCTGTGTGACGTGCATGTTCGCATTTCATAGATAAAGCCGGAACTTAGAGCCTTGAAAGCCCTCAGGCGTAATGCTGTGGAGCTTCAGGTTATCGGCAGTCGCGGCTTGTGCGATGTTTATCGTGCGCGTCACCTGTCTACTGCTGCATGGTGCGCACCGCGGTCAGAGGCTCGAAATGTAAGTTACTATGGTTCCCCTTGATATCAAAGCTACTCAAAACAATAGCAGGAGACCTACATTATCAAACTTTCTCACGCGAACGGCTGTAGAGAACGGGGGTGATTTGTTTATCTAACACAACAGCACATGTCCAGTGCTCTAGCCGTTCTGCTTCGTGAAAGCCGCAGTAAACAGTAATAAAACGAAATCTTTAATGTCCGTAGCAATTCACAACGCAACTGTAGCATCGACCATAGTCTTTTTTTTTTTTTTTTCGTAGAACGCGAAGCTTGTTGCATCTGCCCTTGTTTTCAACGTCGTTTTGGCGAGTGAACCAGCAAGCACTTCACAGCGGTTCGGGGACGCACCTGACTAGCGGAGAAAAGCTCGTAGCTCTTTTTCTAAATGTTCAATGCTGAAATACACCCATTATTTATCTCAATCGCTGTTTTTTACGCCGTAGTTGCACCTGGTTGCGCAGCAAACGGTGCAAGGAAGTCGGGCTTTGCCCTACTCAAAACTGCGTCGACAGGTGGCGCTGCGTGTCCGCAGAACTTTAGTCGGATGAATAACCAACCACCGGTAAACCAGTGAGACTCTTTGCCCATTTCTATTGTAACCTTTCCTCACAGCCCACGCAAATGTTTTTTCTACTTTACAGACTTGAATATGACATCACGTCCTGCCGCGGTTCTGTTGAAAGAAGCGAATATGAACGCTGGTTGGGCGCGTAGCAAGCTTGTGTCTAAATTGCCAGCTCTATGGAGCGCAATACGCACTCTGCTACGGTTGAGACAAAAGCTGCCCCCCCCCCCCTTTAATTAGAAAAAGTGGTTAACGATTTTGAGTACATGGTACTCTACTGTGGGAGAGCATAAACCCGTCCCGTGGGCTATAGTGTGTTTAGAAAGAGTGGCTAACAATATAGATCACTAAGTACTCTACTAAGGGAGAGCATGAAGCCATCCCGTGGACCTCGCACTTGACGAGGCCGCAAACGTGGGCGAACTGTCTAGCAGCGCTGTTTAGAAAAAGTTTATTTACATTATGTACAAAAAACAAAAGCTTCATAAGATTCCAGTAACGGGCACATACACTTCGGCAGATCTATGTACCACTACCAACATCACTACGTTGAAAGAAAGACGTCATTGCTGTAATATACATGACAATGTTGGCATACGTGCACACAAGAACTCATGCGATATCATGATACAATGAATGCTGTGTTCAGAAAAAAATGCTTAACGACTTCGAGTACTTCGTACTCAACTATGGGAGAGCTATGAGCCGTCCCGCTAACCTTATCGCTGTTTAGAAAAAGTTTATTTACAGCATGTACAGAACACAAAGGCTTCATACCATTCCAGTAACAAGGCACATACACTTCGGCACATCTATATTTCACGACTAACATCACTACGTTACAGTGAAGACATTTGCTCTAATATACATGATTATGATGGCATACATGTACACAAAAATTCAATGTGATATCACGATACAAGGGTATAACGATACAATAGATCCTTGTTTAGAAAAAGTTTATTTACAGCATGTACAGAACACAAAGGCTTCATACCATTTCAGTAACAGGGCACATACACTTCGGCACATCTATATTTCACGACTAACATCACTACGTTACAGTGAAGACATTTGCTCTAATATACATGATTATGTTGGCATACATGTACACAAAAATTCAATGTGATATCGCGATACAAGGGTATAACGATACAATAGATCCAAATGAAACACAATTTGTAACAAATGAAATCATTGCGATGATGTTTAATGGAACAGAGGAGCGGTAACGAAGTCGCGACGGAAAATGGGCGAACAGCAAGTCTGGCAATGGCGGCACAGGTTCTCGCGCAATCAGAGCACGGGCTTTTCGTTGTCTTCCGAAGGCGCATACGCGTTGGTGCGTATGCTCCACTACAATACCCCCGGGGTGAAGGGTAGCCATCCTGGCGACTCAGGGAGTAGGCACAATGAGGGGGTCGTAGTAGGGCTTGAGACGGTCGACGTGTACGGTCTCGCGTCCTCGACGGCGCAAATCTGGTGATTGTGTTAATGGCTCGATGATGTAATTCACCGGGGAGGTCGCGTCAATGACACGGTAGGGACCATGGTACCGGGCCAGAAGTTTAGAAGACAGGCCAGGAACGTGCGGGGGCACCCAAAGCCACACAAGGGAGCCAGCACGAAATGTAGGAGCTATGCGGTGAGCGTCGTCGTGTCGAGTCTTTTGTAGACCTTGAGCCTCACTTGTCAGAGACCGAGACAACTGACGGCAGTCTTCAGCGTATCTGGCGACTTCCGAAAGCGGGGAGCACTCAGATGCATCAGGGCGGTACGGTAGTATAGTGTCGAGTGGGTGGGAAGGTTCGCGGCCGTACAATAGAAAGAACGGGGAAAACCCGGTAGTCGCTTGCGTCGCGGTGTTATAAGCGAAGGTAACAAAGGGCAATACAGCGTCCCAGTTAGTGTGGTCGGAGGAGGTGTACATCCTCAGCATGTCGCCAAGTGTGCGGTTGAACCGCTCAGTAAGACCATTTGTCTGTGGATGGTATGCGGTAGATTTCCGGTGGATAATGTTGCATTCAGCGAGGATAGCTTGGATGACCTCCGACAGAAACACTCGACCCCTATCACTGAGTAATTCCCGCGGAGCACCATGACGTAGAATGAAGCTGCGGAGAATGAAGAGTGCAACTTCGTGGGCGGTGGCTGCCGGTAGAGCTGCAGTCTCAGCGTAGCGTGTCAGATGATCGACTCCGACAATAATCCACCGGTTTCCAGAGCTACTATATGGGAGGGGGCCATATAGGTCTATACCCACGCGGTCGAATGGGCGAGCCGGGCACGGGAGCGGCTGTAACGTGCCAGTAAGGTGCCGCGGAGGTGTCTTGTTCTGTTGGCAAGTGGTGCAAGACTGAACGTATTTCTGCACAAAGCGATACATTCCTCGCCAGTAATAGCGTTGGCGCAGCCTTTCGTAGGTTTTCAGGACCCCTGCGTGAGCACTTTGGGGATCTGCATGGAAATTCATGCAGATGTCAGAGCGCATATGAGTTGGGACAGCAAGGAGCCACTTCCGACCACCAAGCATGTAGTTGCGGCGGTACAGAATGTTGTCTCGTAAGGAAAAGTGGGCTGCTTGCCGGCGTAGCGCTCTCGTGGAAGGGACAGCAGACGGATCGGTAAGGTAGTCGACTAACAAGGCAAGGTATGGGTCTTTACGCTGCTCCGAAAGCATGTCAGTCGTGTCGAGTGGTGACAAGGTGGTAAAAGGGGGAGACAAAGAAGCCACAGCTGGTGTTGGCGATCGCGAAAGTGCATCGGCATCCGCATGTTTGCGACCGGAACGATATACGACACGGATGTCGTATTCTTGCAATCGAAGTGCCCAACGCCCCAGGCGTCCGGACGGGTCTTTCAAGGTGGACAGCCAACATAGAGCGTGGTGGTCTGTGACCACGTCGAAAGGACGGCCGTAAAGGTACGGGCGAAACTTCGTCAACGCCCAGATTATGGCCAAACACTCCTTCTCTGTCACGGAGTAATTCAATTCAGCCTTCTTGAGAGCGCGACTTGCATAGGCGACTACGTATTCAGCTTGGGTGCCTTTCCGTTGTGCCAAAACTGCACCGAGACCGATGCCACTTGCATCGGTGTGAATTTCTGTGGCCGCAGCAGGGTCGAAGTGACGAAGAATAGGTGGTGAGGTCAGCAGGCGGCGCAGCTGGCGAAATGCATCGTCACATGCAGGTGACCATGCAGATATGCCCTTGCTGTTGGAAAGCAGACTCGTGAGAGGTGCGATGATGGACGCGAAGTTGCGCACGAAGCGACGAAAGTAAGAGCAGAGACCGACGAAACTTCTTAGGGCTTTCAGTGATGTGGGCAACGGAAAGTCAGCGACAGCTCGAAGCTTATCGGGATCCGGAAGAACACCGTCTCTTGTGATGACATGTCCCAAGATGGTTAGTTTTCGTGCTGCGAAGTGGCACTTCTTGGAGTTGAGTTGTAGGCCTGCAGAAGTTAGACACGTCAGAATCTCGTGGAGGCGAGCAAGATGTGTCGGGAAATCAGATGAAAAGACTACGATGTCGTCCAGGTAACATAAGCAGGTTTTCCACTTGTGGGCACGCAAGATGGTGTCGATCATGCGCTCAAATGTGGCAGGCGCGTTGCAGAGCCCAAATGGCATGACTTTGAACTCATATAGGCCATCCGGCGTTACAAAGGCTGTTTTAGGGCGATCACATTCAGCCATTGGCACCTGCCAATACCCACAACGCAGATCCAAAGATGTAAAGTACTCGGCGCCTTGTAAACAGTCAAGAGCATCGTCTATTCGTGGTAGCGGGTAGACATCTTTTTTCGTAATATTGTTTAAGCGGCGATAGTCCACGCAAAATCGTACGGTGCCATCTTTTTTCTTGACCAGAACCACAGGTGATGACCAAGCGCTTTGAGAAGGCTGTATCACTCCACGTTTAAGCATGTCATCTACTTGCTCCGTAATGACGCGGCGCTCTTCGGCGGAAACGCGGTAAGGGCGCTGTCGCAGAGGCGAATGTGAGCCGGTGTCAATAGTATGAGTGATAGTCGTGGTGCGGCCCAAAGCAGGTTCTTGAAAGTCGAAAGAAGAACGAAACTTGTTAAGGAGAGCAACAAGTTGGCGGCGATGCGAGAGGGGAAGGTCTGCGTCAATAGCATTGTCGAAGGCTGACGAACTTGACGGCTCAGACGCATGAGTGATTGCAGCAATGTGACATGGCGTTTCGTCGGGAAGAATAATATCATCGATATGGTCGACAGGTTGCACATATCCTAACGTTTCACCACGAAGTAAGCCAATGGGGTAGTTGCAGTGGTTGGTGACCAGCATTACGGTTAAACCAGATGCAATTGTAAGAACAGCAAATGGGAGAACGATGCCCTTGCGTTCAGTAAAAACCGGAGATGGCGTAAACACCACCGTGCCGTCAGGTTGCGCCACACATGAAAGGCTAATAGGGACCGAAGCTTCAGGAGGCAAGGTGATGTCGTCATCAGCGGTGAGTTTGCAGAGCAGAGGAGAGCGGTCGGGTGGTGTAAATTCACATGTTGGCACAAGGGACACTTCGGCACGGGAACAATCAATGATAGCTTCATGACGTGATAAGAAATCCCAACCCAGGATAAGGTCGTGAGAGCAAGATGGTAGAACAAAAAACTGTACGACGTACAAAACGTCTCGGATGACGACGCGCGCCGTACACACAGCCGAGGGATGAATGCGTTGCGCGCTAGCCGTGGACAGCACCAAGCCACTGAGAGATGTGGTCACTTTCTTCAGCTTCCTACAAAATTTTGCGTTCATCACAGAAACGGCGGCCCCGGTATCAATTAACGCTAATGTGGCGACTCCCTCAACATCGACATCAACAACATTTTGCGGCGAAAATGGAGGCCTTGGGAATTGCGCACAAGGTGCAGTTCTTGCCTCCGGAACTGCACTGATTAGTTTCCCTCCTCAGGAGGTGGTCGACGACGCATAGGCGATGGCGATCGGCGACGAGGTGATGAGAAACGAGCAGTCGATGGGTGGTGATCCGAGTCGGAGTGCCTCTGTTCATATCTAGACGTGGTAGTCTGCTGCGGTGCGTAGGTAGGAGCTCCGAAGTATGCGTGCGCAGGTGTGGGACGGCGGCGGCAGAAGCGTGCAATGTGGCCAGCGATGCCACACGCGAAGCAGATGGGACGATTGTCTCGGGTGCGCCACTCATTAGATGGACGGAAAAAGCGAGGTGGGGGCCTGTAAACTGGAGGCGAGGCCGGAGGAGGTGGAGCCGATAAGGCGACTGGATGCGGTGGGGGCCGCGCGACCACAGCTGCGTAGCTGAGAGGTGAAGGCGGCGCAGTTGGTGCGTAGCCAGCAGTTGAGAGATCAGATGGCACCGAAGTGCATGGGTAAGAGGCCGGAACTGTAGGGAGGGCATTGCAAATTTCAGTGCGTATGGCCTGCTGCATATTCGAAGGGAGGCTTGTCGTGGGCGCGTCGCTATGCGGCAGCAGGGAGAGCTGTCGGGCGACTTCCTCCCTGATGAAGTCTTTAATCTGGTTCGACAGAGTTCCTTGGTGAACGTTGCCATTTGCGAGTGCGACGGCCGAGATTGAATCTGGTGATGGGACACTCTGTCGGGCGATGGAACGCTGACGACGCAATTCATCGAAGCTCTGGCACAGGCTTACGAGGGCTGCTATTGTGGTCGGGCTTTTCGCCAGCAACATCTGGAATGCGCCATCCTCGATGCCTTTAAGAATATGTCGAATTTTCTCTTCTTCAGGCATGGATGAGTTAACACGCTTGCAGAGGTCGAGCACATCCTCAATATAGCTAGTAAAGGTCTCGCCAGGCTGCTGGGCTCGGTGGCGCAGACGCTGGTCAGCGCGGAGCTTGCGGACCTCTGGTCGGCCGAACGCTTCGGTCACGAGGGTCTTAAAGGTGGACCAGCTGGCGATGGCGGTTTCGCGGTTGGTGAACCATAGCTTGGCGACGTCAGCCAAGTAAAAGATAACATAGGCAAGCTTAGAGTCATTGTCCCATTTGTTGCTGGCACTCACGCGTTCGTACAAGGAGAGCCAGTCTTCGACGTCTTGCTCACCACTGCCGCTGAAGATTGGTGGGTCCCGCTGACGGGTAGCACCGGGGCAGGTCGACGGGGCAGCCGATGGTGCTGGCTGTGCTGGGATGGGCTGGTTGGCGACAGCGTCAGTCATGTTGTACGGTGGTCTTTCGGCCAACTTGCGAGAGCGGAGCTCCAGGTCTGCCTTGGGATCTCAGCACCTCCACCAAATGCGATGATGTTTAATGGAACAGAGGAGCGGTAACGAAGTCGCGACGGAAAATGGGCGAACAGCAAGTCTGGCAATGGCGGCACAGGTTCTCGCGCAATCAGAGCACGGGCTTTTCGTTGTCTTCCGAAGGCGCATACGCGTTGGTGCGTATGCTCCACTACATCATATATAACAACTCAACGGGCGCTGCTTAGCACTGCATGCCCTACCCGTTTACTTTTGCGCATGCAAAAACAGCGTGTTCTTTGCAGTCGATACACTAGACATAACAGAGGCATGTGAAAAAGCCTGGTGCGTGGCCTCGTCTTGTGAAAAAAAAAAATTTGTGTAGGATCATAAAAGCACAACCCCTAAAGCACATTGCAACAGTGTACTTTTAGTAAAGCACATGGTTTTTATTCAAGCACGTTCGATGCAAAATTCTTGTGGTGCACGTCTGTGCTACGATGGACAGTATTTGATAACCTCGACCACATGGAGACGTACAAAATCAGGCTTGGTGCACGCCATAGGCGTATCAGCCGGGGTGGGGGCAAGGGGGGCCGGAGCCCCTCCCGCACTATGATAAAGGGGGCTTTAGCACTATGAAGCCACTTGTTCGGCTTCACAGGCTTTCATTGTTTTTAAATGCGAAGCATTTCTTGGCGAACTTTGGCGACTTTGAGCATATCTATCTATCTATCTATCTATCTATCTATCTATCTATCTATCTATCTATCTATCTATCTATCTATCTATCTATCTATCTATCTATCTATCTATCTATCTATCTATCTATCTATCTATCTATCTATCTATCTATCTATCTATCTATCTATCTATCTATCTATCTATCTATCTATCTATCTATCCGCCTACGGCTTTTAGCTCTCCTGGCCGTTCTGATAATGATATCGATACCAAAATTCGTATGACATAACATGACTGTATGAAAAGCATAAGTGACAAGTCATAACATGACAATCATGACATGTATGTGATAAATGTCATAATTTACATTTCATAAAATTGCTGCTCTTGCGGTGGTTTCGTTCAGATGGCATGTTGCGAAACCGGTATGGTATGACATGACTGCACAGCGAACACAAGCGGCAGATCTTAACATGAAAATCATGACATACGTGTCTTGTGACAACATGACTACATGTCATACTCATGATGCACACGCGGTCGTTTCGCTAGCTTCGCATATACCAAACTTGATATTATGCATATACCAAACTTGATATGATGGATTGCGAAGGTATGTGAGTGGTGCAAACATGATAATCATGAGATGCGTGTTATTTAATAACATGACTACATGCCACGCTCATGATGTGCTCGCGGGAGCACATCATGAGCTCTAGCTTCACCTATACCAAAATTCATATTATGGGACGTGAATGAACGCCGAAGGTGTGTGACTGGTGCCAACAAGATAATCATCAAGTGAGTGTCAAGTAACATGACTACATGCCACGTTCATGATGCGCTCGCAGCCGTTTCGCTAGCTTCACATATATCAAGTTTGGTATTACGGGACACGATTGGATGACGAAGGTAAGTGACTGGTGCAAACATGATATACATGAGATGCGTGTCATGTAACAACATGACTACGTGCCACACTCATGGTGCCACTACACTTCGACGTGGCCCGGAGCGCGTCCTCGCCGGAATTCGTTTCGTTGCGTCACGCCGACAATGCCACGCTCCACTGTAACCACGCCAGGCGCCAATCTGCCTGCCCGCAGCGCCTGAACGCAGCGCAACCCTGCGGGTTGCGCTGCGTTCCTTTGACGCATGCGGGTTTCAGCGAGCCCTGCGTCCCTCCGTCACGACGAGATGCATACGCAGTGCTGTCTGGGTAACGCATCGGCGCGAAATGCAGCATGTCGCATTTCGCGCCGGTTGCTGCCGGGCCGCGCCGACGGACGCTGGTCGCGCCTGGCGTCAGACTATGGGGTGCTCTCGTTTTGCTAGAGTAGCGTCGCTGCGCCCAGTGTGAGCGCGTCAATGTTACGTAAGAGTATATTGGGCCCTCAATGATGCGCTCTATGCCGTTTTGCTAGCTTTACATATACCAAAATTGGAATTACGTTACGTGAATGGACGGCGAAGGTAAATGAAACGTCCAAATATGATAATCATGACATGCGTGTCGTGTAAAACTTGACTGCATGCTACGCTCATTGCACACTCGCGGCCGTTTCGCTAGGTCATCTACCGAATTAGGTAACAGGTCATGTCAATAGAGGACGACGGTAAATGAGACGTTCAATAATGATAATCACGACATAGCAATCATGCACGGCATAATTTACCTCTACCCCGTAAAGTTGTGATGATTTTAGAAATCACATATCAACTTTCCACATTCGTGCTCCGCATATCATCGATTCGCACTGTACGTGGGAGCTACCAATTTTCGATATAGCAAGTTCTTAAAGCTGAAGTGGGGCTTTATGAAGTTAGCCGCGGCTAATGAAAAAAAAAACAAACAAAAAAACTCCCAAGCATTTCCCCGAGGGTGAACATGGTTAAGTGCGAATGCACGGGGTGATGCTATGAGGGGGAGCAAAGATAAAATTCGTTGGCATTCGCCAGTGAGTTAACGTAAACTCCCCCGTGTGATCACATTGCGATTCCCAGGAACCATTAGACCCTCTCGGGAAATCTTGGTGAGCAAGCTCCAGGACCCACGCTCGCTCACACATCGCGCGTCCCCCTGCCAGATCGACTTCGGGAGGCTCGGCTCGTTTCATCCGCTTTCGTTCGGCGTCTCGCCGCCGGCCTTCATCACCGCAGGCGATGCGCCGTTTACGTCGCCCATCGGCCTCCCGCGCGCGGAGTTCGAGATCCGCGGCCCGCTTGCGCTCGGCAACACAGGCCCTTCGCCGTGCTGCCTTCTCTTCAACCGGCGCGACATCTTCAACGACGCGTGCAATGCTCGCATTCGATTGCGTTGTACTCGTTGTTGGAGGTATCGCAGTCGAGGTTGATGCCTGCGATGGATTCATACCTATGACGACTTGCCGATCTCGAGCAAGTCGTCATAGCAAGTCATTCAGCAAACCGCGAGTGAGCTTCAGCCGGTGGACGTTTATATACGGACTGACGCTTAGGCGCCGCGCACGCGCACACAAGGACGGCGGAGCGAATTATGGTTGAAGAGGGGGAGGAGCGGTGGAGAGACACGCGCGAAGACGCAGAACCGGCGAGAGGGGCTGTCAGGCGAGGGGAGATGCCCGCACCGAGAGTGAGTGGAAATCTAACGAGGGAGAGGCACGCCAGCTGCATCGCGCCGTGACGTCACGGCGCGAGAAAGAGGTGCAGCGAGGCGGCGCGCCAGCTGCACAGAGCACCATGACGTCACGGCGCGGAGAGCGGTGCGGGAGCCGGAGCGGAGGGCGGAGCGCGCGCAAACACGTCGTGTGTGACGTCACTGCGCCGTTGCTACAGACGCTCCTCTCTGCTCCTCGCGCCGTTGCTAGGAGAGGAGGAGGCGCCCCACGGACGGCGGATTCAGGGTCGCTTATTAAGTGCATTCGCACTTAAAACGTCCACCATAGAAATGGTGGATTCCACCATCCACCATTTTGGTGGAATTATGGTGCTGGAAATGTTGGCACATGGTGTATGGAGGCGTATGGTGGATGGCGCGCTCCAGCCGACCGGCAATGCTGGAGCGCGAAGCAGCGCCAGAAGCACCATGACGAACTGCCACTAAAGAAATAAAAAAAATAATTGTATAAAAAACGATGTAAAAAGCACCCGTAGAAAAAAAAAAAACGTGCGACAGCGCGCAATCAAACCTGCCACCTTCGGGTTTCCAACTAACACACTAACGCCGACAGATGACACTGATGGTGTTAAAGTAATAGTCAACTCACAAATTCACTGTTTAACTTCAGTTCTGTTTGTCGCTTACTCGAGACGGAGAGTATCTGCACCTTTTACTAAAATTTGCCCGTTTGATCAACAGGAACAACTGCTGCCTGTAACAATTGCCACTGCGATAAGGGCAACAGCGCTATGTTTTTGTTACAAATTACAACCGCAAGGAAAAAACCAACAACAACTCAGTGGACTGAGGAGCAGGTAGAGTTTATTGGTGGTTACTGCCAAGTTTAATATCCGTTTCTCGCTCCTTTCAAAGGGCGATATCTGTTCAGTCTTTATGACGCTTCTATGCTGATTCGATAGAGAGAGAGAAAATTAACTTTATTAAACGTCCTGAATTGGAATGGGCACCTCTTACGGGGGCCAGTCCGGTGGCTCCGTCCATGTGGGGACTTGGAGTCGGAGCTCGCCAGCCACCTTTTGGGCCTTCTGGACGGCCTGGTGTTGAAGGGCCCTGTCGGGGCTCCTGAGGTGGTTGAACCAGTCGTCCTCGGTGGCAGGGGACGCGAAGCTAGCGTTTAGCACGGGACACTGCCACAGCATGTGACTTAAATCGCACCTTGAATTTTGGCATTTGGGGCATTCTGGCCTTATATCTGGTAGGTATTTGCTGCAGATATAGGGGCTGGGGTAACTGTGCGTTTGCAGCAGTCGAAGCGTTAATTGTTGTGCTTTATTTAGTGCTGAGTGAGGTGAGGGGAATTCCTTTGTAAATAACTTATAGTGCGAGCAAATTTCGTGATATGATAGGAGTGGCTCCCGGTGCGTGTTGGTGTCCCCGGCCAGTGAGCCGGACCGCGACCCCCCGCGGCACGTAAGATCACGTGCGAGGTTATGGGCCAGCTCATTACCGTTGGGGACCCCTGGTTGAACG
Source organism: Rhipicephalus microplus (assembly GCF_043290135.1). Lineage (NCBI taxonomy): Eukaryota > Metazoa > Arthropoda > Arachnida > Ixodida > Ixodidae > Rhipicephalus > Rhipicephalus microplus. The sequence continues at coordinate 81,618,615 of NC_134708.1, forward strand.
TTGATCCCTTCATGACCCGGGAACCAGTGGATGTGCTTGTCTACAGTTATTTGAACAGATGCTAGAACTCTTAATGCCGCCTGGCAAAGTGTACCGCGGCGGTATGCCAGTGCAGCGGGTTTAGAGTCGGTAAATATTGTGTCGCACTGAGGGAGTGCTAGAGCAAGGGCAATGGCCACTTGTTCAGCCTCGCAGGCTTTCTGTGTTTTTACGGTAAGAGCATTAAGAACTTTTCCATCTGGGGCGACCGCCACAGCTGCAAAGTAGGGTTTGTCCATGTATTTAGCGGCGTCTACGAAAACCACGTCTGTCGCGTGTAGGTTGGCTGCTTTTAGTAAGGCTTGAGCTCGTGCCCTTCTTCGTGTCTGACTGTGCACCGGGTGCATGTTCCTGGGGAAGGGTAGCACTGTGATTTTAGCGTGAAGGTGTTGCGGTAACGGTTCTGGTTCGTTGATTTGAGTTGGGATAGGAAGACCTATGTGTGAAAGGAGTTCCTGACCCGCAGCTGTTGAAGACAGGCGTATGAGTTGGGACATTCTTTGTGCTTCGGTGATTTCTTGGAACGTGTTAGGTACCCCAAGGGCTAGCAGGCGCTGCGTGCTTGTGGACATGGGTAGACCAAGTACTCGTTTTGTGCATTTTCGGATGAGGTTGTCTACTTTAGTTTCATCGCCTTTGCCCCACGGGTGAGAGCAGGCAACGTAGTGAACGTGGCACATTAAGAACGCATGAAAGATGCGTAGTAAGCTCTCTTCTGTGAATCCTGCATGTCTATTAGCGACGCGTCGGGTGAGGTGAATGACTGCCTCAGCTTTTTTGGTGAGATGTGTGATGGTTAAGTCGTTTTTGCCATTCTCCTGTAGGGTAACGCCCAGAATTCGAACCGACGACACTATCGGGATAACCGAGCCATCCATTGTGGAGAGGTGTATGGTAGGTTCGGCTTTGGCGCGGCCGTACTGTGGTGGCAGAAGCAGCAACTCGGACTTAGATGCCGATAGTCTGAGGCCCGTGGGCTTTAAAAATGTTTGTACTGCAGTGACTGCTTCCTGAAGGCTCGCTTCGATTTGTCCATCGCTCCCTCCAGTACGCCAAATAGTAATATCGTCGGCGTAGAGCGCGTGTTCTACGCCTTCGATGTGTCTCAGCTTTTGCGAAAGTTGCCTGAGGGCTAAATTGAAAAGAAACGGTGAGAGCCCCGACCCTTGCGGGGTGCCGCGCGGGCCTAGGTTGTAGGTGTGTGACTTGAAATCCCCAACTTTAAGTGTGGCCGTTCTGGCTCTTAGGAAAGAGCGGACGTATTCGTAGAAGCGGCGGCCTAATCCTGCCTCCTGAATCTCGTGTAGAATATGAGCGTGGCTTATGGTATCAAAAACTTTCTTTAAGTCAAGAGCTAGGATTGCTTTGAGGTCTTTGCTCCTTACTTTAAGTAACGTCTCCTGCAGCATGAGAAGTACGTCCTGCGTGGCCATAGCCGGCCTGAACCCGACTTGATTGAATGGGAAGAGGTGTTTTCGCTCTGAATATTTTGTGACTCGACGAAGAATGACGTGCTCCATGACCTTGCCCACACAGGAAGTAAGGGAGATGGGTCGTAGAGAGTCGAGTTCCAGGGGTTTGTTCGGCTTGGGAATGAGTATGATGGTCGCGGCCCTCCATTCTGGCGGGACGCTCCCTTGCTCCCAAACCTCATTCATGTGGTTGGCTAGTGATTCAATGTCATGGTCAGCCATGTTGCGGAGTAGCTTGTTGGTGACTCCGTCAGGACCCGGGGCTGACTTACTACTTGGTGACTCCGTCAGGACTAAACGAGAGGTGGCACACGCACACTTTCTTGCGGCTTGCGCTTCGGGTCTACTTCCCACCTTCAACCACCTTGAGTTCATGGTATATACTAGTTCACTGTATTCATGGCACAGCGGCCCAATGCTCGCTAAGCCTTTCTAAAACCAAGGAGGTTACGCCCAGCGAGTATAACGTAGCAACTTTTTCCTGTCAGATAGTGCTCAATGTACATGCCAGTGGCTGCTAATGTGAAATGAGAGACAGGAGAAGTTCAGCTTTTAATTTCTTACGGCTTGCGCTTCGTATCTGCTTCCCCCCTTTAACCACCTCGAATTCATTCATGGTATATACTAGTTCATTGTATTCATGGCCCTGCGGCTCAACGCTCGCTAAACCTTTTTAAGACTAAGGAGGTTACACCCAGCGAGTATAATGTAGCAACTCTTTCTTGTCCGATAGTGCTCAATGTACATGCCAGTGGCTGCTAATGGAGATCGCAGCGTGCGCGTTCACTAAAAGCCGAATGCTCCTGTCTCTCATTCCCCATTAGCAGCCTTTGGCATGTACATTGAGCACTATTTTTTATTGTTAAACAACGCACAGAAGAAATCTCTCACCGGCACCACCTTGGAGGTCAAATGTTATACCTATTTCGGGTATGTGCCACTGGTGGTTACGTACTACGAGGGATGCACAAACCGCGCCGTAAGGAGCTTCGCCCCTAATAGAAACCATGGAACAAGCGCGAGTATACGTACTCCGAATTTGCAGCGTCCGTCAAAATTATGCTGAAAAGCTATCATAGAAGGTAACGACTGTGCTCAAGAATTCGTTCAATGAATGCCTTGAAGGTTAGTGACAGTTATGCGGTGTTGCTTCTTATGACAACGGACGATGTATTTGCGCTCCAGAGGCCCTTATTAGGACTGTAATCTAATCCTGTACAGTTAAACCTGTACAGTTACCACATGCTTCTGCGCATTAAAGTTCCTGTACTGCTTCGCTTAAGATGCTCCCTCTTCGCAATATTGTCTCGCTCTCCGCATTATTTCTGTATTATAGCAAAACTCGTTAAAATGTCTACACGCACCTGCACAAGGTAACTAGGTGCACCTCACTAGATGTGCATGCTTGTGCATTCAGAAGCTGACAAAGCCGTTCGAACGGTGTTGACCAAGTGATGTTGGCCTTTTCTCACGCATTCCTTCGGCTAACTTTCCCACCTTTCGCCCTAACGCGATCCTGGTCTCCGTTCTCCGTAGCTACCAGTGCGCGTGAATCGCACTGGAGACGTCTTCCCACGCACTTTCAGGTGGTCTCCGCTACTTTCGTTCTGATGAAATCATAGCCTTTGGGATATCAGTAGGAACCAGTGCGCGTCGGACAAAAGAGGGGCGAAAAGAAAGGCTGGCGCAAACTCAACGGGCTGCCACGCACACAAGCTCCACCGACGCTGACTTTACTGGCCTAATTACGGACCTCCGGGTTTATTGCAGGGAAGAAATGTTTTCTTTTTTTTATCGTTGTGTCTAGCCAACAGCCTGACCGAAAATTTCATAAAGCCTAAAGAGAAGCGCAAAAGGGGGAAAAAGGGATCTGAAAGAAGCTGTATAAATTTCAGTTTCTGGTTCTTCATGCGGCAATGTCCGAAATATCATCTTTATTTTCACAAAGAACACATCAAATAAAAAAAAAGCTACGTGCAACTTGCCGTGTTTATCGTAAACGCCGGCAGTGCAAGAGTACAACAGCCATATGCAGAGATTTTGTTGAACGTATCGCGGCAAGACAGCGTGTTGAAATCCGTTCCGTTGGTTTCGGATAGCACCGGCGCACGCGGCGCGCAGACCACGTGCTTTTTGAGACAGAGAGGGAGTCACGCCTTCTGCTTCGCATTCATGTGTAAACAAGAAAGGAGAATTTGCTCAGTCAATATGGCCGACTTCCGGCTTCATCGCGGCTTCCCAACGAGTGACGTCAGGGCCTCTCCTTACCTTTCCTTCCTCCGTGGCTCCAAGTAAACTCGCTTCACTTGTGTAATGTAGCGTTTTTCGTCGGCGAGAGCTAGTCGGGAAGCGGAACAGTCTCCACAGGGTTTTCGCATTGCGGCACGCAGCACCCTGGCATTTACACCCCACAGTTTTTGTAAGTGAGCTTAGCGCGAAAATGGTGTTGTAGCGGAAGCTAGGTCTATGATATATAGTCAAGCGCAGCTCATACCGCAGCTTGCACACCCGCTGAACATGCAGTTGGTGCAGTGCGGCGGAGCAGAAACGCCTGGCCGTGAGAACCAACACGGCGCTTGTTGCCATGAAAACTGGGACTGGCAACATGACTGTGGTTTAGTGGGCGGCGGCAAGTGCGGGGGCAAGTGGTGGGTCGGTGGGTCAAAGGCTGGCACCAATGGCTGACACTACCCTAAAACACGGAGACGCGCACATGAAGTATGGTACATGAAGGCTCCCAGGATGGATGGATAGATGTATGGATGGATTGATATGGATGGGCCATTTAGATTGAGTGGCAGCTCACGCCACCTAGCCGTAATACTCAGTGAACAAAAACTAGATTTATCTTTTTTTATAGTGAAGTTAAGGACTGGTACTTTGCAGTGAAGGATTTAATTTTCACTCGTGCCTTGATTTTAGCAAGCAATCAGATAACCTCCTTCTAGTTTTCTCTACCCGCTTAAAGTCTATTTTGCCCTCCCTGTCCTTAAACCCCAGTGGGGCGTAGGGACCACAGGATGGATGAATGGATGGATGTATCCGGCTGTGTTTTTAGATCGGGCGGTCACTCACGCCACCTAGCCATAAAGTCAAGTAATATCACTATGTGTTTAAGGATTGAATTTCACTCGCGCCTTGATTGTAGCCACCAAGCAGTTAGCCTCCTCTTGGTTATTTATACCCGTTTGAAGTCTGTTTTGCCTTCACTGTCCCTAAACCCTAATGCTTTGAAAAATTCCGCGCCATTATCTTGGACTTTAAGGTGGAGCCCTTTAAAGAACATTATCAAATGTTCAGCCGTTTCCTCCTCCTCTCCACACGCACTACACACCGTGTCTGTGCCTTCGTATTTAGCTTGGTACGTCTTGGTCTGCAATACTCCTGTCATCGACTCAAACATTAGAGAACTACCCCGAGTATTATCGCAGATCCTTTCCTTGGAAATTTCCCACTTAAAAGTTCGTTAGATCTCTAGTGTGGTATTCTTAACCATGCCAATTCTCCAAATATTGGTCTCAGCTTCCTTCACCGTCTTCTTAATCGAATTTTACTTTTGGCTTAGTATTCTGGTGTTGTCTAAATACTTGCTTGACAATTTTCGAGTTCGCTTCCTCCATTTAGTATCAACATTCCTCATGTACAAGTAGCTGAAAACATTCCTATCCCAACGTTCCTCTGCCATTTTTCTCAAGCGCTCTTCAAATTCCATCTTGCTGCTAGCTTCCCTGCACTCAAACGATGTCCATCCCATGCCACCCTGTACCTCCTGATTTGGGGTATTCCCGTGTGCACCCAAAGCAAGTCTACCTATGCCACGTTGTTTAATTTCCAATTATGCTTGAACCTCTGATTTCATGCACAAAACCACATTGGCGAACGTGAAACCCGGGGCCATGACATCTTTCCAAATTCCTCTCACAACTTCATATTTACTGTAGTTCCACAGTGCCCCATTTTCATCACTGCTGCACTCCTGTTACCTTTAGTCGTTACGTATATTTCGTGTTCCCTTAGGTACTAAGTCCCATTGCTTATCCATACGCCGAAATATTTGTATTTATCTGTTGTCTCTAGTGTGACCTCCTGTATCCTATGCTCACTACCTTCATTATCATTAAAAATCATGACTGCTGATTTTTCCTTGCTGAACTTCAAACTTAACCCATCTCCCTGATTACCACAGATGCCTATCAGTCCCTGCAGATCTTCCTTGTTGTCGGCAAATAATACTATATCATCTGCATACATCAATGCTGATAATTACTGTTCAATGTGTTTTCCTCGCTTGGCAAAAGAGAGGCTGAATCCGAGCCGACTCCCCTTTAATTTGGCTTCTAGTCCCTTTAGATACAGCATGAATAACAAAGGTGACAAGGGACGTCCCTGTCGAAGCCCGCGTTGTGTCTCTATAGGTTCAAATACCTGTTCTTCCCATTTGATAACTACCTTGTTACTTTTATAGATATCCTTTAGAAGATTAGTTATTCCATCTTCCACATTTAATGTGTCCAGTATTTCCCACAAGTCTTCTTGAATCACTCTATCGTAAGCTCTCTTGATGTCTAGAAATGCCAGCCACAGGGGCCTGTGTACTTTTTCCGCTATTTCAATACACTGCATCAATGAAAACAGGCTGTTCTCCAACCTCCTTCGTTTACGGAACATTTCGTTACGGAACGTTCGGGCTATGACCACCATTTCGTGGTGCGTTAACGCGCTCACGAAATTGTTGTATTGAAAATGCGCCGAATGGGACGGATGCGTAACCGTACGTATTGCAGTTGCTATAGTCGTAGAGCCCACAGTAATGACAGATTACTTCGCTTTACTGTTACAAGATGGCAACACTATCCTGATGGCTAAGAACACTGTAATAGGAAAGTGTGAGATATAAAATGCACTTTTGTGCTGCAGTGCTTCTGTGCAGCAGCAGTCTAAATATATCTGTTTCACAGCGGATATCGTGCTCAGCCCTTGTGGCGGCGAACGGATAGGTGATCGGTTCGATGGTCGTTGGCGGGACATTTAGGGGCGAAGCTTTTTATAGCGGCACCCGTTCGTCCCTCGTAGTCATAGAGTGTAACAATTGTTACATTTTGACCTTCAAGGTGGTGCCGGTGGGAGATTTCTTCTGTGCGTTGTTGAACAATAAAAAATAGTGCTCAATGTACATGCCAATGGCTGCTAATGGGGAATGAGAGACAGGAGCATTCGGCTATTAGTTAACGCGCACGCTGCGATCCCCATTAGCAGCCATTGGCATGTTCATTGAGCACTATGTGAGAAGAAAAGGTTGCTACGTTATACTCACTGGGCGTAACCTCCTTGGTTTTATAAAGGTTTAGCAAGCATTGGGCCGCAGTGCCATGAATACAGTGAGCTAGTATATACCATGAACTCGAGGTGGTTAAAGGTGGGAAGTAGACCCGAAGCGCAAGCCGTAATATAGTGTGCGTGTGCCACCTCTCGTTTAGTCCTTGGAATGTCCGCTGAATGGCGGTGCTTCTATATGGGGAATATATGATGAAAAGATGCGAAATGGTGATACTTGGAGTGTTTTATAGATTAACGAACGGACGCACAGACAGATGCATGGATAGACGCATGAACGAACGCAGGGGCGAATGCGTGGACGAACGCAGGGACGGACGCACGAACAAACGCACGCACGGACGGGCGGAAAGACGCATGGACGGTCACACAGACGGACGCATGGACGGACGGAAGCAAGAACGAATGGACGGACGAATGCTTCGCCCCACTCTCCATCATTCACTCCGTGGATATGCTGCCAGTTTTTTTTTTTCACATTTGACTGCGTACATTTTTGCGACGTTATTTCTGTGACGGAAATACGTCATTCAAGTCTAAGTTGACCATGGCATACAACAGTTTTGCGTTAAAGTTCGGCAGATGCTATGAAATGTTGGAATAGGTTTTATGCGAAGCAGTCAGCAAGTACCTGTAAATTCCGCATTTTTTTATTTCTTTCATACAGGCGTTACGAGGTACGTTGATGTGGTTTTGTGAATTGAGTAATGGCGTGCCAATTGTGCGTTCACGAGGCACGTTGACCGTCAACACTGGCATTTAACTCTTTCGTTACCACGTGAAAATGGCTGTTTTTTTATGTCTGGGAAAGGTAGTTTTTGTCAGCTTGAAAAGTGCTCCAGCACGCATTGCAGCCTGCCATCTTTTGCACAATGAAATGCTCTTTCCAAAACGTACTTGCTGTAGAGCAACGAAAATATTTTGGGATGAATAAACTTGTGAAGAGTGAGTAATTTTTGATTGACGTCTCACAATAGAGTGGCCGTTATGTCCCGGGGGGCCTTTTACTGGCTGAGCAGTTTTCATAAGTTTGACAGACAGTTGACGACGCATAATATGCAATGAAAATACACTATATTGTCCTTGATCGGGCAGATTAACGCGTGCTTATGTTGTCATCGTACGTATGTTAATATTTGGCAGCATGTGCGCTTATGTGTAAGCGATTTTGAAGTGGTGGTGACCGTACGTGCTCGAAAATACCAAATGGAGATGGTTCTGCAAAATATTGCCGCATGTTTCAAAGCATGGCCAGTATTTATTATGCGCAACTGTATACGCTATAACCTTCCAGTCGTCGATGAAATAATTTATTGAGTGATTGATTGATTGATTGATTGACGTGTGGAGTTTAACCTCCCAAAAGCACCGTATGATTATGAGAGACGTAGTAAAATGCTGCGGAAATTTAGACCACCTGAGATTCTTCAACGTGCACCCAAATCTGAGCACAAAGGCCTATAGTACTTCCATTTGTTGGAATGCCTTGTGTACATGTCGTTCCTCCCTGTCTCATTGTTTCTAAAAGCTGGCAGTGTTTTACTGTAAGTATATGAAACAACTAATCCAAAAGTACATCTTGACACATTCGTATTAACCATGTTCGAGGTTTTGCGCATTCAGGACGGGACAGAGAAGAAAACACAAAACACGGCTCTAGTGAACACATACACGAACACATTAGCGCCGTGTATGTGTTCTGTGTCTTCTTCTCTGTCCCGTCCTGGATGCGCTATACCTCGAACAACATGAACAACCAACAAGCCCGCCGTGCAACCTTAATCGTATTAACCAGTTTCGGGCTGAATTGCGACCGCATTAAACGCATGAGAAGGCATTATTTGCAAAAAACGTTAACCTAGAAAAAAAATAAAAAAATATGTGTTGTCCCATGGTCCAGATGTAGACGATGGGAGCAGACTTTATGTCCAAGATGAAGCTAATAATTTGATATATTTGTGGGGTTTAACGTCCCAAAACCACCATATGATTTTGTGAGGCGCCGCAGTTGAGGGCTCCAGAAATTTCTGCCACATGGGGTTCTTTGACGTGCACCCAAATCTGAGTACACGGGCTTAAAACATTTCCACCTTCATCGGAAATGCAGCCGCCGCAGCCGGGATTCGATCCCGCGACCTGCGTGTCAGCAGGCGAGTACCTTAGCCACTAGGCCACCGCGGCGGGGCTGAGATGAAGCTATTTGACCGAACTTGTGGCTGGTAAAGGGGAACTCGGATGACAGTGATGCGCACTGGCCCTGATAGCAGCGAACAGAGCGTCTGCCGTCGATCAACTGACCATCGTTGGTATAGTGAACTATAGATCGCTATAATCGTTGAGATGCGCGCCATCTTGTATACATCACGCGTCGAACTTCCCAGGCTTATCATTGGTGTTCATGGAAGCTCTGGAATAATCTTCAGTGTTTGCGTCTTGTGCGCAGTCTTAAGAAAATGATCTACAAAAAACGCGAAGGTTCTTCAACACCGAGACGCGATCTGTGCCGAGTATTGCTCACAGTTTTTGTGGGTTCAAACCGAGCACGCCCAAACAACACTCGCGGCAGTAGTACGTTAAATCGCACCAACGAGATTCAAGTGTAAGTGCTATGTCGTCCGCCGTGGTGTTGGTTATCGTGCTCGGCTGCTGACACGATGGTTGCGGGTTCGATCCCTGCCGAGGTGGTCGCATTTCGATGGAGGTGAAACGGTAGATACCCGTGCGATATCAGCGCACGTTAAAGAACAACTGTATGGTCAAAAATTCCGCAGTTTTCAACTGCGTCGTCTCACACAATTCTATCCTGGTTGATGATAATGATATGTGGGGTTTAACGTCCCAGAACCATCATATGATTATGAGAGACGCCGTAATGGAGGGCTCCGGAAATGTTGGTCACCTCCATGGGGTTCTTTAACGTGCACCCAAATCTGAGCACAGCGGTCTACATCATTTTCGCCTCCATCAAAAATGCAGCCGCCACAGCCGGGACTCGATCCCGCAACCTGCGGGTCAGCAGTCGAGTATCTTACCTAGTAGATCACCACGGTGGGGAAATCTTATCCTAGTTTCGGGCCCCGCCGCGGTGGTCTAGTGGCTAAGGTACTCGGCTGCTGACCCGCAGGTTGCGGGTTCGAATCCCGGCTGCGGCGGCTGCATTTCCGATGGAGGCGGAAATGTTGTAGGCCCGTGTGCTCAGATTTGGGTGCACGTTAAAGAACCCCAGGTGGTCTAAATTTCCGCAGCCCTCCACTACGGCGTCTCTCATAGTCATATAGTGGTTTTGGGACGTTAAACCCCCCATATCAATCAATTATACTAGTTTCGGGACATAAAGACGTAGAACTTCAGATACTATTATTGCTGTAAGGGCTAAGTCTGGAGACACGACACGGTGGTAGCATGCGGAACACGCCTGAGACGATGCCCTTAGGCAGGCATTTTTAGTTCACCGACACAGCGCATGTGCTACTTCAGATCGACGTCGTAAGTTGGGCCCTTCAGGCGAGTGTAAACACACCTACCTCCATGCTGCATGTCATTCTCACGCTCCAGCGCATCGTAGTGAGGCGTGTCGACCGCCAACACGTCTCTCAAGGCCCCCGGTTCCGCTGTGTTGTTTCCTTTTGTTTTTGTTTCTGCCTCTGGTGATGTTGTGTAGCTACCTTTTGTTTCACATGCGTTGCATGACGTGACATTTCGAGTTTTCTTTATTGTAGTGGAAGTACATTTACATTGGTGACAGGCCCGAGAGCTTCTTCTTATAGTAATTCTATTTACCATATAATTCGCTTCCAAAGAAGAAACGAGTGTAAAGATATAATTAGGGCAAGACTGGTAGGTAGGGTCGGAACAGTGCTGCTCGGTTATCATTTTAAATACGACGGCTCGCTTATTGCATGTAACAGCGTGTCTGACTAGTACAGTTAGTGTATGAATATTAAAGGCAGCGCGCACACGGACGACTGATGATACAGAAAGAAACAAAAAAACATCAACCCACATTAGAATTTTTCTTCGGAAGAGGCGACATACTTTTACAATGACATACTGTGCACGAGTTTGTCGAAAAGCACTTTATTATTTTCGGAAATTTGTTGACCAATGAACCAATGCTACCGCTGTTCATCTCTGTTCCCGAGGCTCTCGCTTTTAGACGAGCCGAGTTAACTCACTAGGAGTACTGTGACGTCAGCAATCTCGGTAGCACGAGCAACGACGGACGCTCTTGTTGCTCTTCCAAGCACTTCTGGTCGAGCCATAATTTACTTCCGGTTTTAGGGATATCGAGAAACAGGTCTTGATGGAAAATAAAAGTGGTACGCGAGCGATGCTTCTGCCTCAAGTATGTTATACATATAATATAAATATATTGAGGTGTTGATTTGATCAAGGAAGTACTGACACGAAATTCGAATATTTTCTGTTTGTTGACTTTAATAAATGCTCGGGTGTCAAGCGCCCTGAGCAGTGTCGAAGTGCTTCGGAATGCATTGAATATCTTTTTAATACCGCTGCCATAAAGAAAAAAAACGCATTATCAGTGTCGAAATCAAACGTGTGGCTTCACAGATACGTGTGAACTCAAGTCTGACGTCACAGGAAGACTGTAACTCAGAAAACACTAGCACCATGGAGCTTCGCCATTTGCTGTCAGTCGCATGCGGTTCACGTAAAGGATGAGTGATTTATGCGATTTAGGTTGCACGCAAGACGCAAGCTTCGCAAATACAGTGAACTGTGTCATCTAGTTATGATAACGTACATTGCAGTGGGGCTGGATTGCAGATGCTTGGCCATGAAAAATTTAAGACGAAAGTGAAATATTTTTTACATGGCGGCGAAACTGCATGAGGTCCGTGCACTTACCTTTAGGTGCCTGTCAAGGAACCCTTGATGGTGGAAATTTTCGGATCCCACCACTATGGCGTCTCTTCTAATCATACCGTGGTTTTGGGATGTCAAACACCAACAAGTCAAAAATCTGATTGAATCCAAGCTTCGGTGTGTGGAGATCGTTGATAGCGCTAGTCGTTGAAACGGGAAATGCTCCTTTTAGGATGCCTCAAAATCATTTAAGTACTTTTAGATGCGGAAGCATCTTATACTCGCGCCTTGTAGTGCGCCGTCCGCGCCGTCCGCGCCGTCCGCACCGCTTCTCGAACATTCGACAGCTGACGCGCGCGCATGCGCCGTCGCCCACCATCTGTGCCGCGCGCGCTTCTCCTTCGAGAACATTCGACAGCTGACAGTGCATGCGCCGTAGCGCTGTATATATACTCAAGGTCGGCGCTCGCTCGCTCAGTTGCCGCTCGTCGGTTGGTTTGTACGGCGCGTCGACGTCCAAGGTCGCGGTGAAATGAATTCCAACGAATCCACAAACACAATGATCGACGTCCCTTCGACCAGCGCCGTCCTTTCGCATACGTGTGTACGTGTTCACTCATTTAACACCCCCTCCTACAACCACGTTAACCAATTTAGCCATCGACCCAAGTAAGTCGCAATTTAACACCCCATTTCACAACCACGTTAACCAATTTAGCCATCGACCCAAGTAAGTCGCACTTTAACACCCCGTTAACCAATTATATGCTCCGCATCCTCCTCAGTGTTCCCCCGAGGGAAGCTGCGGGCAATTTTTTTCAAGAGAGTCAATGAACTGTCAAGATTGTAAATGAAAATAAACTCAATGCATTCTATTAAAGACCAGGCCGTGTACTTCTGAGCAGCTGCGATCGTTGCGGCACCTAACGAGGCATATCTCAGCCACGCTCTGCTTTCTACGTGGCCTCAGGGATCGGCTTAGACAGTGTAACGAAACATGAAGTTAACCCCAAAAAATACACCAGGTCACACAAACGCCGAGTTGCAAGCGTCTATACCAGGCCTCGTAAGCCCTGAATTACAGTCACATTAGCTTTTTTTGAATTCCGTGGCCACTGCAGGTCTTCTTCATACATGACCTTTAACCTCTAATACGCCTGAATCAAACGGATGAATAATAAAGTTCATGGGGAGAAAAAAAAAACGAAAAAGGACAGATTGCTTTAAACACGGGCTTTGACTATAATTTTCACTGGTCTGCACACGGGAGAAATGAGCATGATATTCTCATAGAGCTTTGAAGAAACAGAACCATAGAAAGAAAACCTTAATCCTCCGTCCTTACAACCGATTACAAATATAAACACGTTGTCATAATTTTTGGACTTCGAGCACACATCATGTACGCTATAACAATAAAAAAGAGAATTTCTATATAAGAAAAAAAAGAGAATTTCTACACTTCTTGGTGATTCCTCGCTTTGTCACATGTATAACCCCCCTTGGAGATACACTAAAGTGAAACAATGGCTTGGTTTAGATTAATCAACTGTACTCTGAGAACTGTAACGTCGAATTTCGCGATCATAAGGTCGTTACGAGAGAAGAAAATGAAGGTTGAAAGTTTTATTTTTAATCTTTGCACCGAAACATCCGTGTGTTATGTCACGGATCTGAAAGTGTGTTTTTCCTGTTTTTGCAAGATTGGCTCGACGAAATTTTCTGAAACTTCGCATGCTAGGTCTAGGAGCCCCACAGATTCCGATGTTCTTCGTTATAACCGATTACGAACTACCTAGAATCTAGTAGACGCCGTCAAAATTTATGACGTCACCATGTTTGGTGCGGGATTTTCGCGGGGGCGTCTCCATCGGCATTTTCTTTTTGCGAGTTTCTAGCCTACCGAGCGTCGTCTTACGGTACGAATGGCATTCTCGGCATTGTGGAGTTTTACTTTACTGTTGCGCAAAAAAAAAACGTTTTCCTCTTTAAACTAAAGTACCATTTTTTGTTTTTTTGTTTTGCGTCAAATGAACAGTCAAGCCCTCGAGAGCCTAGAAGATGTACTGCTAAACGTCAGCGCACCCTAAAACAATAATTACAGGGTGTTGTTATGGCACATAGTTGGTTGATGTTATGGAACATTGGAATGCACACCCGGTGAAGTGACGACCGCGAACACAAAAGCGCTCGCAATCACTTGTGTTGTCTTGTTGTCTACGTGTTCGTCGTTTCACACGGTGTGCGCTGCTATACGCCGTTAAAGATACATGTTAATTCAGTTTTTGGGATTACTTTACTCCCTTCGACATGTCCAGGGATGTAAGGCGCTTCAAGAGGGTTAACGTGCATCTTTAAAGAGAGTTACAGACGTTGCTAGCGAAGCAGGAAAACACCAGAGAGAGAGAGAGAGAGAGAGAGAAGAGAGAGAAACAGGTACTCGCTTTTTTCCTTAGAGTGCAGATTGGGATAAAATGACAAGTCAGGAAAACACCAGAGAAAGAGCAACATGTACTCCCCCCCCCCCTTTTTTTTTTCTGAGAGCGCAGGTGGAACAAAATGAGCAAGGGGCATGGGTACGCCTGTATACATTCATACTTTTTTATCCTGCCCTAAGTAGAGTGATGAACATCAAGATTGAAGACACATGAAACAACATTCATGCAATGATACCGATTGTGCGGGGTGAGTATTTCTCGCTCCGTATAACTGTGAGTAGGTGTACGCGCTGTACAAGTGCGACGCCCCAGGCGAACCGTGCGTGCTTCGATATGTCATTTTTGGCAATTGGAATGAGAAAGGAGCGCGGCATGCACTGTGCGCGTAAACGCGGGAGAGTTTCGTCTCGCTTCAGTACAACACATACCGCGTAGAGGACGACTACATACACCGCGATCACATCGGTCATGGAAGGTCGGTCTGTTTGTTTGTAACACTGTTTGTAACACATTGATGTCTCGCCAGCTGCCTATCTTCAAGATGACACGCGTTAGCCTCGAAACGTCCGTGCAAGCGGGCACGCACTCGTCGGAAGCAGTGTTTTGGCGAACACAGTCGCGAAGAATCACTTTAAGGCTCATATAATATCTTGCGGCACGCGACTCCATCGTAGTCCGTTAGGCGACTTGATTTCTTTCGCTGGCGTGACACAAACGGAGTTAAGGAAGTAGCACATTAAGCGTGGCACATCAATACTCCTTGCTCGTTGAGCTGAAGGCGTGCACTTGGGGCCGAGGTGCCTGAAAAGGCTCGATGTCCCTCGTCGACGCATGGGATCGTCTTGCCTCGATGTTACCGCTAGGGTCCAGAAGAAGCGAAGTTGATCGCGCTTCATTCGTTCATGCTTTCGCGGCATCACGGCGACGAATGGGGCAAAGAAGAGCCGTTCTCAGAGTGCCAGGTTGACTTTCGTAAGCCTTAGCTTTAAGGAAGCTGTAGCTTCACCGATGATTCCGCAGGCCTTCTCAAAAGGCCGAAGATGCCGGCGGAGGGAGCGACTGGAGGTTCCTGTGCCACTCTTCTTTGGTCCCGGCGCACGTCTTGATCTGTCGCAAGGGGTCGACCGTTACATGATCGGTCGTGCAGCAGCGACAGTCGTCGTCTCTTCGTAGCGGCTCGTAGCCGCTCAGCGAGAACCGGGAGGCGCTCAGGGTGTACCGCTGGAGCGCCGTCCTCCGCCAGGGCCGACGCGCGGCGCAGCAGGGACAGCCCTTGCTCTGCAGCTTGTCCAGGGAATGGCCCTCGCTGCGGCGAAGCTCTGGCGACAGGTCGACGTAGACGGCCGAGTCCGGCGTGACGTCCTCACTGGCGTCACCGGTCCCGACGCCTCGCCGGTGGTGGTGGCCCGTGCTGAGGTCAAGCCTGAGACTCTGAGGGGGTCGCAGGCCACCTCCCCAGGCCAGGTCGAAGCTGTGCGCGGCGCTCTCCGAGCTGCACGTGCTGCTGCCTAGTCGCCGGAAGGAGGCGCTGCTGTGAGCCTGAGACCAGGGCGAGCCGTCCACGGTGCCCGGCGCCGTGGAACCGGCCAGTGCCCGGTGCGAGGCGTCGTCGTTGTCGTCGTCGCTGCTGGTGCCGTCACGGCTTCCGCCGGCAGCCGAGCAGAACCTGCAATGTCGTAACACGTGTCTCGAGTTGGCAGTTTAAGTATAAAGTCGTAAAAATAGCGCGAACATAATTATTATTACCTGTAGCTGCATTGCAGTACTGAGCATACGTTTATGCTAGAAGGGTTTATGCCCTGTGCTTTTAATAAAAATGAAAGAAAGTTCGGAAGGTTGACCTGAAACTCCCAGAGTCTGGCACCGATATGACCATTTCCACCGCGTCTGGTGATCTTACAACTCCACGAAAAAGCAGCAGGCCATCGTTCTCTTCCATCGAAGTCCCGTAATCATAGTTTTCCTACCTACTTCCGTTCAGATGCGGGAAAAAATCTTTCGCCTATTTTAGGGAGAAAAAAGAGTGTATGGACTGTCTTGTAAATGCATTTGCTGAATTTTCCTAATAAGCATATATGCGTATTTTGATGAAAAAATGAGAAAATACAGCTATATATATTTCTTCGATCTTTCTCGTAGCACCAAGTAATCGAAATTCTTTAAATTGTCATTTTAGAAACAAACAAGCGCTCCACTTCACAAATATGATCGTGAGGTTGCTTGATGTTTTCTATAAAGACGAAATGGCGAATGCCCAGTAGCCTGTGGTGTAGACATTTATTGCTGGGGGGGGGGAGCTATATGCATGTACACATATGGTTGTTGTTGTACATTTCCTGGTACGCTGGAGAACTACGGCTTCTCAAGCGCCACGAGGCCATTGGTCATAGAAGCAGAAATTGCCCGTCTATAGTCTGCTCCTTGTCAAATCGCTCGAAAGGTGAGTACGACCACAGGTAGAGCTTCAGCGTTCCCTCCCCATCCTGGGAAATATTCTGGTGCTATCCCTGGAGCCTCCAGATTGTATAAACTCCTCAGTATGTTGCATGAAAATCCGCTGCTACTGGGGGAGCTAGTTTCGGGTAATGCTAATGTCTGCACAATCGTCATAAGCATTTCAGCATTTCTTCAAAGCCCTTCTTTCTTTGTAGTAGAGCTGATATTGTTCAACTTTGTCGTGTAGACAGAGGATGATCAGCGTCATGGACTAGCTCACGCTCCATCACTGGCCAAGCACTCTGCTCAGACGGTTTGCAAAAGAAGGCGTAACGTGTGTCGCCTAATTAGTCTTTGCTGCCTGTGTGTTCACTCGTTATATTTTTTGTGAACCAGTGAGGTAAATATAGCAGTATTTCACAAATATCGGTGGCGTGTAAGCTCTATGGGAGCAATAAAGCGAAGTTTTCATGAACAAAGAGAGAAATGGAAAGAAACAAAGATAGAGAAGGAAAAGTGAAAAGATAGGAGGTGACAAGACAACTACCAAGAGAGAAAGAAACATATAGGACAAGGGAAAAAAACGACAAAAAGAAAGACAGAAAATAGATAGAAAAAAAAGACGAGCAATTAGACACAGAAAGAAAGAGATGGAAAGACACTTATTAAAAAAAGATGAAAAGGGCCCCATATTCACGAAATAGATGCTGTTGAAGAAGCTTGCTCCGGACGTTAAATCTGAGATTTAAACCGTGAACCCTCCGTACATCTGCAGCGAAGGTATCATGACGTTAAACCCCAACAATTAATATTATAGCGAAAATATTCCATATTCCACGAAAACAGTCGGATTTGACCGGAAGTCTCAAGCTCCCTATGCCATGTAATGGTGCCAACTATTGGCGCGCTAATAGACGTCGGTCGAGTCAGTTGAGTCTCGCGCGTTAGCTCCCGTTTTGCTATCGCAGCGTCGCTTGTCTAGCGTACCCTCTTATGCAAAAAGAGAGATGTGCGCATCGTTTCATTCTAACTTTGTCATTTGCTCCAGAGGGAGCATGGCTAGTACGGCGGGACGGATGGACAAGGGTCGAGCATAAGGAGCAAGCATAGCCATGCATCTTATAATATATAGTATAGTAATGCGGGGAAAACAGAGAGGTGAGAGGGTGAAAACCCAGCCAAGACAAGACCAGCTATAGGTGTTCGCCAGCTCAGCTGTGATCCAATCTTGCGCAACCTAGGGCAAGCTGCGCTAATGTTTCTTTGTTGATGAAGGCGCGGATTTACCTGGACGTAGAGACGCTGCTGGACACACACTGGTCGTGGAACAGGAGGGCCGTCCTCTGCAACGTTGCGTGTCCCAGCAGGCCCGTCTTGGCCGGTGATTGGGAGTCGCACAGGGCGGCGGCCTCGCTCGGGTCGCCCCGGCTTCCAATGGCGCCGCAGCGGTGGCTGCTGGGCCTTCCGAACGAGTCGGACGCGAAGCCCTGTAAACACGCCGCACACCCTCTGGTTTGAAACTAGGATAGCCGGGCTCTGAAGCATGCTTTGCATGGATTGTTAACTGG
Organism: Rhipicephalus microplus; assembly: GCF_043290135.1. Lineage (NCBI taxonomy): Eukaryota > Metazoa > Arthropoda > Arachnida > Ixodida > Ixodidae > Rhipicephalus > Rhipicephalus microplus. The sequence goes on from NC_134708.1 coordinate 81,636,729, forward strand.
AAACTTTGAAAGACACATCAAGCAGGGTAATTATCACGCAAAGAAAAGAAATGTGAAGTCCAGCACTTGTTTGGCTGAGAACGCTTCAAGAAGCGGCGATGGCGTAGTGGTGAGAGCATCCGCCTCGCATGCAAGAGGTCCGTGGTTCAAATCCCGGTACCGCGCAGTTCCCAACCGGATTAAAAAAAAAAATCCGCGTGTTGATGGAACTGCATTAAGAGGCCTGGGGTGCGGCCTCACCGGCAAACACCGCCGAGAACGCACTCCCTCACCAGAGAAGGATTGGCCACCCTGGTGCAGTATCTGGCCACTACCTCCCACATGCTTACGTCAAATAACTCACGGCCCTCAGTCCCCAGCAGCTGCGAAGCAACTGACCATGGCGGCGGTCAGATCTGCAACGCAGCAGAGGGTGCTAAGAATCTCTGGATCCGGACAGGCCGCCATTGGAACCTGAACTTGGCAACGTTTAATGCTAGAACCTTATCTAGTAAGGGAAGTCTAGCTGTACTATTCGAGGAGCTAGAGGGTGTCAAATGGGATATAATAGGGCTCAGTGAGGTTAGGAGGACAGATGAGGCCTATACGGTGCTACAGAATGGGCACGTCCTTTGCTACAGGGGCTTGGCAGACAGAAGAGAACTGGGAGTGGGGTTCCTAATTCACAGAAACATAGCTGGCAACATAGAGGAATACTATAGCATTAATGAAAGGGTGGTAGGTATCGTAATTAAACTGAATAAAAGATACAAGATGAAGGTAGTACAGGCTTACGCGCCTACATCCAGCCATGATGACGCTTCAGTTGAAAGCTTCTATGAAGACGTGGAATCGGCAATGAGTAAGGTAAAAACACAGTATACTATAGTGATGGGCGACTTTAATGCAAAGGTAGGGAAAAGGCAGGCTGGAGACCAGGCAGTAGGAGATTATGGCATCGGTACTAGAAACGCCAGAGGAGAGCTACTAGTAGAATTCGCAGAACGCAATAATTTACGGATTTTGAATACCTTCTACCGAAAACGAGAAAACCGCAAGTGGACATGGAGGAGCCCTAATGGCGAAAATAAGAACGAAATAGACTTTATAATGAGTGCACAACCTGGAATCGTGCAGGATGTGGAAGTGATTGGCAAGGTACGATGCAGTGACCATAGAATAGTACGGTCTCGAATTCGCCTAGACTTGAAGAAGGAACGACAGAAACTGATACGCAAGAAGCCAATCAATCAGCTAGCACTGAGAGGGAAAGTACAGGAATTCAGAGTGTCGCTGCAGAACAGGTACTCGGCTCTTAGTGAGGAAACGAACCTTAGCGTAGATACAATGAATGATAATCTAACGAGTATCATTACGGAGTGTGCAGTGGAAGTTGGAGGCAGGATAGTTAGACAGGACACTGGCAAGCTTTCCCAGGAAACGAAGAACCTAATTAAGAAGCGTCAAATCATGAAAGTGTCAAGTACAACAGACAAAATAGAACTGGCAGAGCTTTCGAAGTTGATTAATAGACGTAAGGTATGCGATGTAAGAAGGTATAACATGGAGAGAATTGAACACGCTCTGAAAAACGGAGGAAGTGTCAAAGCATTGAAGAGGAAACTTGGGATAGGCAAAAGTCGGATGTATGCACTAAGGGACAAAGAAGGCAAAATAACTACCAATATGGATAGGATAGTTAAAATAGCAGAGGAGTTTTACAGAGATCTGTACAGTAGCCGTGACAACCACGGCCTTAATACTATAAGAACTAGCAGTAACCCAGATTACACCCCACCAGTAATGATAGAAGAAGTCAGGAAAGCTTTGGAGAGCATGCAAAGGGGCAAAGCTGCTGGTGAAGATCAGGTAACATCAGATCTGCTGAAAGATGGAGGACAGATTGTGTTAGAAAAACTAGCCACCCTGTTTACGAGGTGTCTCCTGACGGGAAGAGTACCAGAGTCTTGGAAGAACGCTAACATCATCTTAATACATAAGAAAGGAGATGACAAGGACTTGAAGAATTACAGGCCGATCAGCTTGCTCTCTGTAGTATACAAGCTATTTACAAAGGTAATTGCTAACAGAGTAAAGAAAACATTAGAATTCAATCAACCAAAGGAACAAGCAGGATTTCGAACAGGCTACTCAACAATTGACCACATTCATACTATCAATCAGGTAATAGAGAAATGCTCAGAGTATAACCAACCCCTATACATAGCCTTCATAGATTACGAGAAAGCGTTTGATTCAGTAGAAATATCAGCCGTCATGCAAACACTGCGGAATCAGGGCGTAGATGAAGTATATATAAACATTCTGGAAGAAATCTACAGGGGATCAACTGCTACCATAGTGCTTCATAAAGAAAGCAACAGAATACCAATCAAGAAGGGTGTAAGGCAGGGGGACACAATTTCCCCAATGCTATTTACCGCGTGCTTACAGGAGGTTTTCAGAAGCCTAGAATGGGAACAGTTAGGGATAAGAGTCAATGGAGAATACCTTAGTAACCTGCGCTTCGCCGATGACATTGCATTGCTGAGTAACTCGGGGGACGAATTGCAACTCATGATTACGGAGCTAGACAAGGAGAGCAGAAAGGTGGGTCTTAAAATTAATCTGCAGAAAACGAAAGTAATGTACAACAACCTCGGCAAGGAGCAGCGCTTCGAGATAGGTAATAGTGCACTTGAAGTTGTAAAAGACTATGTCTACTTAGGGCAGGTAATAACCGCAGAGCCGAACCACGAGACTGAAGTAACTAGAAGAATAAGAATGGGGTGGAGCACATTTGGCAAGCACTCTCAAATTATGACAGGTAGTTTGCCACTATCCCTCAAGAGGAAGGTATATAACAGCTGTATCTTGCCGGTACTTAGCTACGGAGCAGAAACCTGGAGACTTACAAAGAGGGTTCAGCTTAAATTGAGGACGACGCAGCGAGCAATGGAAAGAAAAATGGTAGGTGTAACCTTAAGAGACAAGAAGAGAGCAGAGTGGATTAGGGAACAAACGGGGGTTAAGGATATCATAGCTGAAATCAAGAAGAAGAAATGGACATGGGCAGGGCATGTAGCGCGTAAACAGGATAACCGCTGGTCATTAAGGGTAACTGACTGGATTCCCAGAGAAGGGAAGCGGGTTAGGGGGAGACAGAAGGTTAGGTGGGCAGATGAGATTAAGAAGTTTGCGGGTATAAATTGGCAGCAGCAAGCACAGGACCGGGTTAACTGGCGGAACATGGGAGAGGCCTTTGTCCTGCAGTGGACGTAGTCAGGCTGGTGATGATGCTTCAAGAAGACACTCGGTAGACTGCAGGCACGTGTTGTTAAGTGAAAAAGCACTGTAATGACGAGTTTTTTTGAGTCTCTTGTGATACAGACCACCCCATGCACTCTCAACACGAGCGATGGCAATACATTGTCAGGATATGCGCGCTGCCTGGGTGATATATTCAGGCGTACCTTAGGCAAACTTCTAGGACACTTATTTTCATTTTACTTGTGAACAAAGCTCCCATGTGGGGGCCAAAACGTGAGTTTGTTTGGTTGTCGCCCCAGTTTTCATGGTGATTGCGAGATGATGAGTCTTTTGGCAAGTTACTTTACAACGTACGGAAATGCGGCACGGTATTACCGTATACCCTGCCTTTCTTCACAAGCTTTATCCTGATGTTTATTTAACCAACTCGTGTACAAAATGTGGCGGTTTAGCCACCTTACACCACATGCTCTGGGAGTGCCCTTCGGTACGTGGCACCGATACAGCATCGTCCAGAAAGTGGGACTCCGCTCTCCGGAGTCCAGACATAACATCGCAACTTTGGGCTGTCCAGAGGGCCCACGATGCGGCGCTAGGGCTCGGCCTTACTGTCCCATCGTGGGAGCGGCCCGCCGTGTGCTAGGGCGCACGCCTTCGGACTTGTCAATAAAGTTTTTCCAAACCAAACCAATTACCGTATACCGCTTCTTCTTTCTCGCTCGTTGCGCGTTTGCCGCTCTGAATGCCGGTGAATGTACGCCTACACTACAGATTCTTTTTGCAAAAAATTAAAGCGTTGTTGTCACGCCTCACTGTTACCTATCAGCCTACACCTCGTTATCGAGGAATCTGTCGCTCGGGAGACACACCCTCACTAGAACTGGGCACATCTACAGCCCAAAGAGTGAGAAAGTAGCAGCACCATGATAATATCATACCACACTCCCGTAACTACCTAAAATACTCTAATAGCCAGTTGTAGAGGCTATCGTGGTCGACTCACAGGCGGAGTAAGCAGCGTGGCCGTGGTCGGCACTGGCACGTGGCACCGGGCCGCAGGCCTTGACGCCGCGAATGCCAGGCAGGCGTCGGCGCACAGCTCGGTGAGCAGAGTGAGTCCCCGGCAGGTCCACCACAGCCAGCGGGGGTGGGCAGCCTGACCAGCGTGCAGGGCCGCGTGACCCAACAGAAGGGCGAGCACGAGCCCTAAGAGGGTGGCCACCAGGGCCGCACGGAGGGTGGTCCGGGCCATAGGACGCGGCAGCCGCCTTGGCACCTCCGCCGAATCGTCCTGTGTCCGAGGTACGAAGTTCATGGGCATGTAAGTAAATGTGGCCTGCTCGACAACTGCATTCTCACAGAGAAAATAATTTTAGCGCATTGGCCTAACCACTCCTCAACGGGATCCGCTCTCAGGATGTTGCTTCAGTTTCTCGAAAAAAACAAAGAAACAAACTGGACTGAACGATAAATTTTGGCCTCGTAAAGAATACAGGTGTGTGTTACCAGGAACGCGATATAAGCCTCTTCACAGAAAGTTCCCTGACCACCGCCATAGTTCCCTTGTGGCTAACAATCATCGTGTGGCACGAAGATGGACAATAGAGCTGGAAACACACAACACAGGCACTGCTTATGACTTTATTGAAAAATTGACGAGATGCACAATATACCACTCCAAACGCGCAGGCGCGCAAGTTACATGCCGCAGGTTACAGGGGGTCCTTAGAGGAAATAACACATCAACTGTATGACCGAAGAAAGGGATGTTCCACAGCAAACATGGCAAAAGAGGTCCGACCTACACAACCACTACGTTTTTTTTGTAAAAAAAACACTGCTAGAAGCTTGCGTGGCGTTCCTTCCTCACTCCTGCGTGTTATCTTGATATCGTGATACCTTGGAGCGCATGCGCGCATGCGTGGGCTTCGCAATGCACTGAAAGATTAAAAGCGTGTTACCTCATTTTGTGATTTACACAGTAGCCAGTTTGCACCTACATAGCACTTGCCGGAAGATAAGGGGATTTTGTACACCACCCCGGTGGTGCAACGCACGTAAGGCCCGGCATGTTTTTTATGGCAGCCTTTAAAGTGGCTGGTCATGATGGGGGACACCATTGGATGAGCCTATATGAAGCGCACACATGATAGGTACGGCGTACCTACTTACTACTTTTTAAATGCGAAGCATTTCTTAGCGAACTTCAGTGACTTTGAGCGTATCTATCTATCTATCTATCTATCTATCTATCTATCTATCTATCTATCTATCTATCTATCTATCTATCTATCTATCTATCTATCTATCTATCTATCTATCTATCTATCTATCTATCTATCTATCTATCTATCTATCTATCTATCTATCTATCTATCTATCTATCTATCTATCTATCTATCTATCTATCTATCTATCTATCTATCTATCTATCTATCTATCTATCTATCTATCTATCTATCTATCTATCTATCTATCTATCTATCTATCTATCTATCTATCTATCTATCTATCTATCTATCTATCTATCTATCTATCTATCTATCTATCTATCTATCTATCTATCTATCTATCTATCTATCTATCTATCTATCTATCTATCTATCTATCTATCTATCTATCTATCTATCTATCTATCTATCTATCTATCTATCTATCTATCTATCTATCTATCTATCTATCTATCTAGCTTTCCTGACCGTTTGGACAATGGTATCGATACCAAAGTTGGTATGAATGTCATGACTGTATGAAGAACATATTTGACTAGTCATAACATGAAAATCATGACATGGATGTGATAATTGTCATGATTTATATTTCTTGGTCCTGCAGCTCTTGCAGTGGTTTTGTTCACATGGCGTGTTGCAAAACTGGTATGGTATGGCATGATTGCATGGAGAACACAAGCGGCAGACCCGAACATGAAAGTCATGACATGCGTGTGATGTAACAACATAACTACACGCCAAGCTCATGATACTCTCGCGACCGTTTTGCTAGCGTTACATATACCAAATTTGGTATTGTAGTACGTGAATGGATGACGTAGGTATGTGACTGGTACAAACATGATAATCATGAGGTGCGTGTCATGTAACAACATCACTACGTGCCACGCTCATGATGCTGTCGGCCATGTCCCTAGCATCACTTATACCGAATTCGGTATTACGGGACGTGAATGGATGACGAAGGTATGATACTGGTGCAAACATGATAAACATGAGATGCATGTCATGTAACAACATGACTGCATGCTACGCTCATGATGCGTTCGCGGGTGTTTCGCTTGATTCACATGTACCAAACTCGGTATTAGCGACGCGAACGGACGACATAGCTAAATGACACACCCAAACATGATAACCACGACATGCATGTCATGTAGCAACATGACTACATGCCACACTCATGATTTTCTCGCGGCCACTTCACTAGCTTCACATATGCCAAATTTTGTATTATGTGACGTTGTGGACGATGAAGGTATGTGACTGGTGCAAACATGATTATCATGAGATGCGTGTCGTGTGAGAACATGAGTACATTCAAGGCGCCGATACATTTAGAGATGACGTGGTGCACGTGCTCGCTGGCGTTCATTTCGTTGCCTCACTCCAGCGTTGACATGCCAGGCGCTGGTCCGGCCATTCACTGGCAGGTGCGCGCCGGGTTGCGTTGCTTTGACGCACGCGCGTTTCAGCGCATCCGGCCTTCCTCCATCACGAAAAGAGGCAGGCGCAGTGTTGTCTGGGTAACGCATCGGCGCGAAATGCAGCATGTTGCATTTCGCGATGACTGCCGTCAGGCCACGCCGAGGGACGCTGGTCACGCCTTACGTCTGACTCGCGTTTTTCTAACGTAGCGTCGCTGTGCCTAACGTCCGATCGCGTCAACGCTACATTGGAGTATATTGGGCCGTTCATGAGGCGCTCACGGCCGTTTTGCTAGCTTCACATATACAAAATTTGGTGTTACGTGACGTCAATAAATGACGAAAGTGTATGACTGGTGCAAACATGATAATCCTGATACGCGTGCCATGTAAGAACATGAGAACAAACCACGCTCATAGCGTGCTCACGGTCGTTTTGCTAGCTCCACATGTCTTAAAGTAGGTATCTCGTGACGTGAATAGAGGACGAAGGTAAACGACACATCCAAACTTGTTAAACATGACACGTAAGTCATGCAAGGCGTCATTTACCTCCACCTCGTAACAGTGTGGGGATTCAAAGTGACATATCAACCTTTCTGATTCGTGCTTCGCATATCATCGATTCTCAGTGTACGTGCGATCTGCCAATTTTTTGCATTTGTGGCTCACTTCGTGCGCACAAGGTAGAGATTTTGCCTTCAGCGACTGAGATCACTGGATTTAGCACCATTGGCTGGATTCCCCTTGGGGCGATGATAGGTAGGTGTGATCCGTCCAAAAATGAACTTCTGAGGAGGAGGAGGATTAATAAGCACAGGGAGGCTAGCAAATTCTCAGACCGGCACTTCTAAGGCTCTGATGCCAGTCTATGTACTCTCGTGCAACAGCTCACAAAAGAGGCATTTCATTTTCTACCATGAAAAGGTTTATAGTAATGATATTGTAATATCGTCACTGACGCTGCTCCTTCTTTTTCATACTTCTACACTCCCTTCAGCCTTTCGAAGTACATGACAGCAAGCCGGCGACTTCATCTGGTCAACCTTTCTTCCTTTCTTTCCTTCTTTCTTTCTTTTTCTTTCTTTCTTTCTTTCTTTCTTTCTTACCTTCCTTCTTTCTTTTTTCTTTCTTTCTTTCTTTCTTACCTTCCTTCTTTATTTTTTCTTTCTTTTTTCTTTCTTACATTCCTTCGTTCTTTCTTTTTTCTTTCTTTCTTTCTTTCTTTCTTTTTCTTTCTTTCTTTCTTTCTTTCTTTCTTTCTTTCTTTCTTTCTTTCTTTCTTTCTTTCTTTATACACTCCGTTTCACATATTCAGATCAACGGTACAGAAGCTACACAACAAGTATGTTTTGCGAAATGCATGACTCCGCGCGGTTTGGGGCCGCCCTTCATTATTGCAAACGCTCGTGCAATTAGAGTACGAGTTTTCGCGAGAGGCATTCTCAGCGGCTGTAAATAAAGTACCTTCTCTGTTATGGTACTGTTATTACATTCACGAGCACGTTTCAGGCCTTCATAAATTTACCAGAGACTGAAAACAACAAAACGCTAAGGGCAGCACCAAATGTCTTCACCAGCAGCCTAGCCAGAAATTTTCTCACCTGCATTTTTGCCAAGGCCGAGCACAGCAGGGCATCTTGCGATCTCAGCGCCACTCTTCGAAGCTGCGAGCAGAAAATAAAAGAAATCAACACACTGTGGCACTTCTACGTCACTCGAATAGCTTATGAGGACCTAGCTGCATGTTCGAATTTACTCGTCACAATGAAATGCATATTTACAATAAGTACGACAGCTGGACTCGTAATTTACTCATGGAAACAAATAAAAAAAATTCAGATGGAAAGGAAGCTAAGCAGTTCACGCCAAATGAGAATAAATGATAGGTAGAAACAGACGCCACTTCCTCTCTTGCTTACTTTTCATCGCCTGTGCGAATAAGGAGGTGGAAATTACGACGCAAACAGCGCTATATATTGATTCTTGTGGCTATCAGTGCCAAAATTTTCCGTCAGATATAGGCGCAGCAGGGGTTCAGGTTAACGATGCCTTTTCTCATCCTACGCGTAGGAGCTAGCTGTTCTGCAAGGTTACAGTTTTACAGTGATGTAAACGTAGGGAGACCTCTCACCTGGTTATCGGTTTACGGTCATATAAGCGAAGGGACGCTCCTACGTTTTTATATGACTGTAAAACATTAACCAAGTGAGATGCCTCCCCACGCCAGCAACCCTCTGGCCATCGCTGTCTCCGTGGCCCTGGCGACGAGACATCGTTGTTGGTCCTGGTCACGTGAGGCGAGCTTGCCTCCCACGTTACGAGAAAGTCTTTGCTTTCACAACCGACGTTACAGGCGTTTGGTGAAGACGATGTATCTGTCTGTATACTGCATGGGCACGTGAGTATCATTTGGGCCAAGGCATCAGGTATGCTGCCGACTGAGAAGAGATATTCGTGAAATGCAGGGTAGAGTCTGTGAATTTGTATACCATGCGTGTAAGTCTTGCTCTCAAGTCTTCTCGGTATAAGGCTGCCCTCTTCATTGAGTTTTGAATATAATTGTTTTGCTACTCGAAGAACGGCGAGGGGCGGGGGCTGTGGTTACTCACCCACGGGAAGGCGACGAGTGCCACGAGGATGACCAGGCAAGCGGCGGCCAGCGACGCGAGTCGAGCGACCAGCAACATCCGGGCGTCCAGCAGTGTCCCGGCCTGCGACTCGGCCACCAGGGGCAGCACGAGCAGCACCACGAAGCAGGCGCCGGCCACCACGAGACGAGAGAAGGCGGGCCTGCGTTCACCGGAAAACGCTTAGCGTACGAAACGAGGAGGAGGTGATGCTGAGGCAAAAGGTTCCTACTTTACGTACTTCAGACGTTGTTATTTCACTAAAGCACCCGAATGACATAATCACGCCTGCTACACGTGATGAAATCATGCACGCTACACTATGATTGTTTGATGTCTATCATACGAAAACCACTATATAATTATGCGGTACGAAATAGGATAGGCTGCGAAAATTTTCATCACTTGGTATTTCTTAAACTACACCTAAATCTAGAAGCACAGGCCTTTAGCATTTTGAAATGTGGCTGCCATGAAATGAATTCGACACTGCGACTTTCGTGAATGCACTGTAAGTCTCGTATCTACGTCGCCGTAGGTTGAATGTTACTCTAACAAGGCAAATTCGCCGAGCAGGTTGTGCAGGAACGCCCCGCCGCAGTGGTCTAGTGGCTAAGGTACTCGGCTGCCGACCCGCAGGTCGCGGGATCGAATCCCGGCTGCTGCGGCTGCATTTTTGATGGAGGCGAAAATGTTGTAGGCCCGTGTACTCAGATTTGGGTGCACGTTAAAGAAATCCAAGGTGATCAAAATTTCCGGCGCCATCCACTACGGCGTCTCTCGTAATCATATGATGGTTTGGGGTCGCTAAACCCTAAAGATATCACTCAATCATCAATCAGGTTGTACAGGAACAATAGACTCTACGACAGCTATCCCGACAATTATCCACCTCGTTGAATTATATGCATCTTCCAACCCTACGTTCGTCTTTCCGTTAAATCCCTTCACCAGCGTGGGCTGGTTGGCCAGAGTGACAACACTCAATGCCAGCCAGCACATTGTCTTTTATCAGAGTTTTTCAGTATACCGCAGGTGTTTTCGTTACACCCTAAAAAAGTCTCAGTTCACAGAAGACCTTGCTGGTAAATCGGTGCTGGAAGATTCCTGTAATTAAAAAAAAACAACAGCAAGCTCCATTTCACGGAGGCTCTGTAAATTTATTTTCTGTATCGCCACACAGCCGCTTTCTCCGTGACGATGCCTGGCTAACACACAACGCGCGGACGGCATCTTTAATCACACTGCACCCAAACGCAATCACATGTAGAAGTTAACAAATCGCTACGCGCAAAAAAAAGCCACAAAATATTGCACCACACCCTACCACCACCGCCGACGAGTCCAAAAAGTGTCAAAGGCGTTGCTTCCGGCTTACCGAATGCTAGCGCACCACGTGACAAAATAGATCAGCTTGACGTTATTTTCCTCTCTTTTATGGCATGAGCACAAAAACGGAAACTTGGAGTGTTCATTTACGGTTTTCAATAATATTAAAAATAATAAAAATGTCATGTGTCCGCTTCGCCATTAAAAAAAAAACAGATATCAGTGTGTGGTTTTCACGGTCAGTTCCAACGTTAAAACATGAATATTTTTTACAGTGTACTTTTTCTGCCGTCATTAATACATCTCTTTGTCTCACCCAGTGAGTTTTTGCTGTGAAAATTGAGATTTTTTTAAAAAAAAGTAGTGCTAAAACACTCGACACACTTTAAATAGGTGCTAAAGCACTTAAGCACACTGCGATTACATGTGAAAGAACAAATAAAAACACTTATATCGCTATAATTCATTGGACTGAGATTCATTGAGCGTAATATTCATAATATAGGTGCAGATTGAAAACTGTAAGCAACTTTTGCTGGTATTTTACCAACAGTAACCACAATTTCTTACCTCTAGCACATTATTCAATAGTTGGCCCTTAGAAGTCTACATAATTATAGTTATTGTGGTTTACCGTCCCAAAACAGCAATATGATTATGAACAACGCCGCACTGAAGGGCCTCGGAAAATTTCGACCACCTGGGGTTCTTTGAAGCGCACCTCAATCTGAGTACATGGGCCACTCGTATTTTTCCACCATATTGATGCCGCGACAGCGATTAGATACCATGACCTTCGGGTCGGCAACCAAGTACCATGACCACTGCAACATGTGTAAGCATACATCATAAACAGTGCAGTTAGGCATATCCAAAATTAGCAATTATCTATCCTATATTTACCAATGTTACTCAACATAATGCGCAAGAACTATGCGGGCAATATGGTAGTTGAATTCAGTGGGCAATATTCGTACTAAGCTACTGTTGAATTATGGGTAAAAGAAGCGCTACTACAAGACAGAGAGGCATACCTGCAAAGTGCCAGCCAGAAGAGGGCCAGCGCCATGAACAGTCCCGCTGGAGAGGCCGCCTGGAGCAGGCGCCTCAGTAATGGCTCGGGCAGCAACAGAAGTGCCGCTGCTCGCGCCGCTGCCGAGGCTACGACGATGGCCGTGACGGCGGTCGCCCACGATGTGCCCAGCATGGGCTTCGCGCTGCCGCCGCACGTGGTGCCGACGCCCACGAGACCAGCCAGGGCGACGGCGCCGAACGCCAAGCCGAACGCGTAGCCCGGAACGGGAACCGGATCACGAGGTTCCCACAGGAAACGTGTCTCCTCCCTCCAGGCGGACGAGACGGAGGCGTTCTTGCGCTCGCCGCCGTTGCGACGCTGGCCCTTGCGGAACTTGCGGCGGGGAGGCCTGCCAGTCTTGGCGACGTCGGTGGGCGACAGCGTCATCGCTCTCTCTGGCACCCCCGTGTCTCCGGTTCCGGATTCGGTTGTCTCCGTCGTTGGCTGCCCGGAAACCCCCGAACTTGCAGTGGACTCCTCGGGCGGAACTTCACCGAGCGTAGGCGGAGAACTGAGGACTCCTTCACTCGGATTCTCACTGGACTGAACTGAGGTGGAGTTCTCCGAGGGGCTGTCTGAATTGGAAAGAGGAGTTGAACTGACTCCTATGGTAGTGACAGTAGAAATGTCCGCTTTCGGCCTCTCGACTCGGTTCGTCGTGGCCACGATGATGACTTGCGGCGTCGTTTCTTCGTAAGAAAAGGACGTCCCATTATCGAAGGTCAAAGCGCAGACAGCGAAGGCGCAGCTGCTGTTTACGGATGGTACTGTCTGTGCCGTGGCGGGAAACGTCCGAACGCTGCTATTTGACGGAGGTGGTGACTCGTCACAGGCACCGGGTTGAGCCCGGAATATTAGTAGGAGCATCAAAGCAGTGCGACTCGAACACGCTGGCCATCCTGTTCTTCTCGTCATTGGTGCACCAGGCCCTGACTTGTCCCCGATTCTTGTGCACCTTCGTGAAAACAACCAAATCAGTTTTGAAATTACATATCCGAAATTATGAATGCACAAGGACTAGTACTTACCAGGTCATTTTGGAGAAAGAAGCCCTGCTTGTCCTGAATAGTTAGAAGTCTGTTACAATGAAAAAGAACAGGAACATCACTTGTGTCTCAAGATAAGTTTTGTCCAGCGTGATATATCTGTGAAAACACAAAATATCTGGTAAACATCGTAACTTTTTTTTCTTTGCGAGCTATTCCGATGAAACTAAAAAGAGGCGGAAGTGACTGACGGCGCTCTGACTAGGTTAGGAGAATATGTCGCTATTGCAACCTGTTGGACCCCGTATTAATATTGTAAAATAAATCAACAACAAGGGTGTGCTGCCACCAGCCCCACAAACCTCTTCAGTGCTCTTAATATTTACCACTGATTTGACACAGCTAGTATAAAATATTACACATATATTGTAGAATTGGCTACAGAGAGAATGCTTCCTGTCGCGTGATCACTCAATGACACGGAAAGCCATAATACAGCCTGAACGTACACACACACACACACACACACACACACACACACACACACACACACACACACACACACACACACACACACACACACACACACACATATATATATATATATATATATATATATATATATATATAATGTATATTATTCGAAAGTTATTCGAAAGTCGGAGGTTCAGTTCCTGATCACGGCGAGATATCTTTTCACCCACTTTTCTTTCTTCCCATTTTACCTTTCCATTCAGTCTGATAGATTCTCCTATATTTTCCTTGGCATTATTGTCTATTAGATCTCATTAATATTGTGTCAAAACACGGAAAAACGAGCCCTTAAATATACCCTTCTTTTCCTTATTCATTAACGAGGGTATCGTACTGGCAGACTTGGCGCCTTTAGGTTGTATACGAGGGACGATTGGTCCGCTGCCAGATATTAGAGAGTTTTAGTACTGCGTACGCTGCGTACGTGGCGGCGTTGCGTACGTAAGGACGCCACGTTCTGCGTAGTGCGCATGCGCAGACCGCAACGCGCACGTATCGCATTACGTACGCAGCCACTACGTACGCTCGCATGAGATGCGTGTGTGCGTACGTATGAGGTGATCGCGCCGCTCTCGAACAAGTTCGCGACAGCGTGAGACTTCGTTTTGCAAAATGGCGGCATCGAAGGCAAGCACTGACCGGCTCTGTGGCTTAAAATATGGCCATAATCTGGCTATAACACTTGAATTGGCTCACATTGGCTGTCAACAACACGTGCTTCTATTTTGATCTACCAGATGGCGCAACCCGCTTCACGCTCGTTACGTACCCGGGTACTACGGCGTACTAAAAGCCGATTAGTGGCAAACGACGCCACGTAACGCAAGGCGCTTGCGTGATGCGTACGTAGCACTATTCCGCAGTACTAAAACTCTCTATTAATAAGTTCAAGTGCTACGTGATGCCAAACAGGCTCATAAAGTGTGTGCCACACTCGTTTCTATGGCTACTGGTGGCGCTGACTGACACTCCCACGTTTAAATTCACATGTATACCCAATAAAGTGGCTGTTGGGAGAGCTGCCGTGGTAGCTTAGTGGTAGAGCAGCGAACCCGTTATTCAAAGGTTGCAGGTTCAGTTCCTACCCACGGCAAGTTATCTTTTCACCCACTTTTATTTCTTCACATTTTACATTACCATTCGGTCTGATAGCTTCCCTTATACTTTCCTTGGAATTATTGTTTGTGAGATCTCATTAATATTGTGGCGAAACACGTAAAATGAGCCCTTAAGTGTACACTTCTTTCTCTTATATATATATATATATATATATATATATATATATATATATATATATATATATATATATATATATATATATATAAGGACCATACTCTGTTATGACGTGGTGCCCACACCGGCATCCGCTATTGCTGCAGCCTAAAGTTCGGTATATGAATGTGGATCTTTATCTCAGTGGAAACATGACATGTCTGAGGCCTCTCAATTTTGACGATAAAAAACACAATCGTGTGACATTGCTAAATGAGGAAAGAACAAGTTATTACCAACGTATCGCTCGTTGGATATTCATTCGTTCATTCTTTATTTCCTCCTATCCCACGACAGAACACCTCCCGTTAAATCTGCATTGCTTTCTTGTAGAGCGTGCTTCGCTACCTGTATACCCATATTGAGGAAAAACAAACTCGCTCAAAGATGGTTGTTCTGATAACAATAATATTGTTACGTCTACGAGGGGTTTATTCGAAGCAGACGTAACGGTCGACTCGACGGTATACCGCAGTGAACGCGAAGCAGCGAGCTCTTGCCACGAACCGAACGTCCTCTTCTTCAGCTACCACCATGTTCCCCGCTACACAGGTGCACATACCTAAATTATACATGTGGTAACACTTCCCTCCGCGCAGACGAAGCCCACTGGGCGAGTCAAACAGTCTCTCGAGGAATAAAGCGCTTCAAACGTGCAACATGGACAAGTTCAGTTTTTGCAGACCGTCGGCCGTTTGAATGGAGACGCGCTATGCGGTAAACTAAATCACTGATACGGTCTGCAACAAGATAAGGTCCCGCATAGTGCGCTAGCAGTTTCTCGCTCAAACCGCGTTTTCTAGTTGGTGTCCACAGCAAGACTAGGTCGCCGCGATTGTACGTCACGTGTCGGCGTCGGCGGTCAAAATGTGCCTTCGAGCGATCTTGCGAAGCAAGAGTGCGCAAATAAGCAAGGCGTCTAGCTTCTTCTGCCCGACAGATGATCTCGGATATGCAGGAATCACGGTGGTCCAAACACGGGAAGATGGTATTCAGGGTATGACGAGGTGGTCGAGCATATAGAAGAAAGAAAGGACTGTAGCCGGTATATTCATGCTGAGCGGTGTTGAATGCATATGTGATAAAGGGTAGAATACTGTCCCAGTCCTTATGATCGGATGCAACATACATAGACAGCATGTTCGAGAGAGTTCTGTTCGTTCGTTCAGTTAGACCGTTCGTTTGGGAATGGTATGGCGTAGAGTGCCGAAACCTTGAAGCACAGACACGAAGCATCTCTTCCATCACGTCTGCTGTGAATTGTCGGCCACGGTCACTGATTACGATTTTGGGAGGTCCATGCCGAAGAATTACAAAACGTAGCATGAAGGAAGACACATCGGCTGCAGTTGCCGATGGTATGGCAGCTGTCTCGCAGTACCGTGTTAAATGGTCGGTGCAAACGACTATCCAGCGATTTCCATCAGACGACCGGGGAAAGGGTCCAAGGAGGTCAATCCCGACTTGTTCGAATGGAGCTCTAGGGGGCGGCACCGGATGTAACCGCCCTAAAGGAGCACTTGTTGGGCGCTTATGACGTTGACACTCGTTACAGCTAGACACGTATTGTTCCGTCGTCTGGCGCATTTTGGGCCAGTAGAATCTTTCTTGAAGACGGCACAGAGTTTTCGCTGTGCCTAGATGACCGGATGTTGGGTCATCATGCATAGCCTGCAAAACATAAACGCGAAGACTCTTCGGAACAACCAGAAGATATCGTGAGCCGGTGTTGGTGTAGCTCTTTTTGTACACTAGCCCGTCTCGGATGCAGAAGCGCGTAGGCGATGATTTTGGTTTGGTAGCAAGAAGCTGTTGTACGGTGCTGTCCCTTTGTTGCTCATCCTTAAAGGTCTTGTTATCGGGAAATGGGTGGTCGAGTGATGCAATGTAGGTTTCGAAGGTGTCCGCGTCACATTCAATCGTTGGAAGCGGCAGTCGCGAAAGACAATCTGCGTCAGCGTGACGTCGGCCGCTTTTATAGGAAACCGTGAAGTCATATTCTTGTAGACGAAGTGCCCAGCGCGCCAGCCGACCAGATGGGTCACGCAGGTTGACCAACCAGCAGAGAGAATGATGGTCTGTCACGACGGTAAAGGGGCGTCCATACAGGTAGGACCGGAAGCGCTGCACTGCAAAGACTACTGCAAGGCATTCTTGCTCTGTGACAGTGTAGTTATGCTCGGACTTGCTGAGCGAGCGACTTGCATACGCTACGACGTGTTCTTGATTATCCAAGCGTTGAACCAGGACAGCACCTACACCAATACCACTGGCGTCTGTGTGAATATCAGTGGGAGCGAGAGGATTGAAGTGGCGAAGAATCGGATGGGACGTCAAAAGAAACTTCAACTCCGAAAAAGCAGACTCGCATTCCGGGGTCCAGTCAAACTGCGCACCTTTCTGAAGCAGACACGTGAGCGGGTATGCGATATGGGCAAAGCCAGGAATGAATCGGCGAAAGTATGAACAAAGCCCCAAAAAGCTTCGCAGTTCTTTCACCGAGCTTGGCTGCTTAAATGCCTCCACTGCGGCCGTCTTGGCGGGATCCGGTCTTATGCCTTCTTTGTTTACTAAGTGTCCAAGGACGAGTGTTTGGCGCTCTCCAAAACGACATTTCTTTGAGTTCAGCACCAAGCGTGCTTTGCTTAGACAGTCCAGTACGAGACCAAGGCGTGTGTTGTGCTCACAAAAGGTGCGCCCAAAAATTACAACGTCATCCAAG
Organism: Rhipicephalus microplus; assembly: GCF_043290135.1. NCBI lineage: Eukaryota > Metazoa > Arthropoda > Arachnida > Ixodida > Ixodidae > Rhipicephalus > Rhipicephalus microplus. The sequence goes on from NC_134708.1 coordinate 81,654,184, forward strand.
TAACACATACACACTTCCCACTTCAATCCACGTAGAATGTTGTCCATAAATCGCTCAAAAGTTGCGGGCGCGTTGCAGAGTCCGAACGGCATCACATTGAATTCAAATAGTCCGTCTGTTGTAACAAATGCCGTCTTCTCCTTGTCTTCCTCGTGCATTGGAATCTGCCAGTAGCCTGACCTCAGATCCACAGACGAAAAGTAAGAGGCCGATGATAGACAGTCGATAGCATCATCAATCCGCGGGAGGGGGTATACGTCTTTTTTAGTGATGGCGTTGAGACGGCGGTAGTCAACACAAAATCGCCATGTCCCATCTTTCTTCTTCACTAGAATTACTGGAGCGGCCCACGGACTACATGATTCTTGAATTACATTTTGCTTGAGCATCTCGCAAACCTGTTTATTGATCACTGCGCGTTCGGATGGTGATACACGATATGGTTTCTGTCGGAGAGGTCTGTGAGATGTCGTGTCGATTCGGTGCTTTATACGAGAAGCAGGGAATGACGGTGAATCTTGCTGTGCGAAATCAAAAATACCAGCATGTTTGCGCAGAATACTCGCCAGTTCATTACGTTCCTTGGTGCTGAGTGACTTATCAATCATAGCCATAATGATGGCGTCCCTGGCGTGCAGATTATCGCAACGGGTCTTATGCGGGGAATCATTGCTTTCTGCGAGGGTGGCAAGCGACAATACTTGGTGTTCACGAATCTCTGCAAGTTTCAGACCCTTCGGCAGCACTGTAGGTTCATTAGAGCAGTTAATCGCCCATAAACCAGTATGCCCTTGCGCAAACCTTTATGCAACTGAGATGCACGGGCTCCACAGTTGCGTCAAATGTTTTCTCGCTTGCAGGTGAACAGGCAACAGGGACACATTTTGCAGACAACGGCGGCACAGTTGTGTCCACAGACACGCAAAGAGCACTTTCTTGAGAGGGCGAGTTTTCCATAAACGAAACTGGGATATCAGAATCTACTGTAATTTGTCCTGTGCGGCAATCAACAGTAGCACCACATAGCTTCAAGAAATCGAGTCCCAGAATGACGTCGTGCGTAGTATGAGGGAGAACAGCAAACTCCGCGACAAAGTTCTGGCACGCCAAACTAACAGTCACAGTGCAGACACCAACAGGTTGTAACACCTCTCCGCTCACTCCACGAAACGTATCAGGACGATCCCAACGAAACATAACCTTTCGTCCAAGAAGGCGGGTGAAACTAAACTCATCACTGACACGCTTGCACCTGTGTCCACCAACGCCATCGTCGGTACACCATCGATAAGCACTCGAACCTTATTTCTAAGCATGGAAGCTAACGGAGGTATATCTGTTGAAATCGAGGAATGTCCGGCGACCTCACCTCCAACGGCCGCGCCGGCTAGTTTTCCGTAAGAGGCGAGGAGTGGCGGCGCCGAGGAGACGGTGATCGGTTGGCACGAGGGGCAGGTGGTGGTGTCACACTGCGGTCAGAGGCTGGAGATTGGTTTCGTAGCGGTCCTGGGATCTCGTAAGACGCGCTTCCCGGGAATGTCGGTGCTCGGGTAAGGCCAGAACGGTTAAATCTCGGTGATCGGTCGTACCTTGGCGGCTGCCGGTAGTTGCAATACCTGGCAATGTGTCCTTCGAAGCCACAGTTGTAGCAGACTGGTAGAGGACGCTCGCTGAGCCAATGCTGAGACCGCTCAGCTGTGAAGGGTCGGTGACGAGCTTGCTGAGCGGGGGCTGCCCACCTCTGTGTGGCGGGGCCGTGCCGAAGGCGTTGGCCATATCGCTGGTCGGCCGTGAATGAGTCACGACGTGGCCTCGGATTTCCAATTTCGCTGATGTCTGCCACACATACCGATGGTGGCAAAGTAGCTGATGGTGCCGCCGTGTAGTAGGGTGGATTGGTAGGTGGATGAGGAATGGTTTCGTCGACCCTACCACCTTGTCGCTGCAGCTCTTCACGCACAATTGCCCGAATAGTAGCCGCAAGGTCGGTGGGCGGGCTCACGTCGACGCTGGCAACCGTTGTCACATTTGCCAGCCTACCAAATTTCGGGGCGATGCGACGAGTCTTCAATTTTTCAAACGTGCGGCATTGGCGTTGGACGTCGGAGGCAGAGGTGAGGTCATCCCTGCCTATCAGAAAATTGTAAACGTCTTCCGCTATGCCTTTCAATAGGTGTCCGATCCTGTCTTCTTCGGACATCTGCGGGTTTATAATCTTGCAAAGCTTAAGGACGTCCTCTATATAAGCAGTGCAGGTTTCTCCAGGAGTCTGGGCTCTTCCATCAAGAGTCCGCTCCGCGCTTTTCTTTTTTGAGTCGGAGTCACCAAAACACTTCTTGAGTTCTTGAGCAAAAAGAGCCCATGTTGTCAAGGACTCTTCGTGGTTTTCATACCACATCAGTGCAGTGTCCGTGAGAAACAGCGCGACGTTTTCCAGCTGATCGATAGAGTTCCAGTGATTGTACCGGCTCACCCTTTTGTAGTGCGTTAGCCACGCGTCCACATCTTCTCCTGCCATTCCCGCGAACGAGCGGGGTTCCATGTAGTGATGCCGAGGTGTAGTCAGTGTAGATTGACGCGAAGTCGAGGCGGTTGATTCCTGACCTTCGCTCTGGGTCATGACGACTGTTGTCGGCGGCAGACCGGCAAGACGACGGCTCCGGCGAACTCCGAACAGCTGTGGCTCCATGGTACGTCGACGTGTCGTACCCAGCACCTCCACCACTCTGTTACGCCTACGAGGGGTTTATTCGAAGCAGACGTAACGGTCGACTCGACGGTATACCGCAGTGAACGCGAAGCAGCGAGCTCTTGCCACGAACCAAACGTCCTCTTCTTCAGCTACCACCATGTTCCCCGCTACACAGGTGCACATACCTAAATTACACATGTGGTAACAATATGTTTATTGGATAAGGAAAGAATGGTAACCCTGACGGCCGAAAGCATCAAAGGTGAAAATGGGGAATGAATAATGGCATTGAGCGATTGTCTGCATAAAGCTAAAGAAGACGTAGTCAAGGTTGCAGACAGTTTCTGGCACCAGGACTCAGCAGCAGAGATGAAAGATGTGAGCTTGTCTTAAATAATAATAATAATAATAATAATAATAATAATAATAATAATAATAATAATAATAATAATAATAATAATAATAATAATAATAATAATAATAATAATAATAATAATAATAATAATAATAATAATAATAATAATAATAATAACAATAATAATAATACAATCAGACCTGGGGGAGCATGCAGCAAAGCCCCGGCACAAGTGTGAGGAGCATCCTTAAGGCCTGTTTTCTTACATCATTAATCAGTGACTCTACACCTGATTATGTTAGCCTCATGCACTGTCGAGTGCTACATTGTTACCGTTGCTTGAAGTAAACACTCGAGTAGTTGTTGCGCACCGCTGACACGCGCTTCTTATCGTCATGACAAGCGCCAACAATTTCGCCGGCATTTTTCGTTCTATATCTTCTTTTCTGCGCAAGGAACCTTTCGACATTCTCACCGAAACCGAATCAGTGCCACGTCGACTACCTCCGCACGCTTTTCCATGGCCCACGCTGCTGCACAATGCGGTGTCTTTCGCGAGGGGCGTGTTGATGTGAAGGAGAAGACGGCGTCGGCGGTATCGATTAGCTCCGCTAATGAAGACTCCTGTTGCCGCCGGGAGACCTCGACGCCGGCAAAACAGCTCCCCCGAGACGGCATCAGGAAGAAGAGAACCACAGCGCCTTTGCGTGTGTGCCTGTGTGTGTGTCTGTCTGTGTGCGTGCGTGTGTTTGTGTGAGATGCGTGTTTGTGCCCACCCACTCACACGTACACACGATGTGTGCGTGTGTTTATGCGCGTTTGTGTACTGTACTGCGTGCGTGCATACTATGCTGTGTGTGTGAGCACCCGCGTCAGCGTGAACTGTACTGTGAGCGTTCTCGTGTTTACTGTGCTGTGTGTGCACGTATCTTTCTGTGTGTTTACGTGCTGTGCTGCGCGCATGTCTTTATGTCTGTGTGTATGCTTGCACGACGCGCGCTTCTGGGTGTTTGGCGTGTATTCATGCGCGTGTGATGTGTTAGAAGGTGTTCTTGCATTCTCGAGCACGTGTCTGCGCTGAGTGTGCACGTGTGTGCATGTGTGCGTGCGTGCGTGTACGAGTCCTTCGGTGTTTTTTTTTTCGTGTTCAAGCGGGCGACGTGGCTCCGCAGGGCATGCATGATTCGCCCTTATTTGGAAAGACCGCGGCCTCTTACGAGGTGGTAGTGGTGGGGCTTCGCGTGAATTAATGATGTGATTTGCATAATAGGAGCTCCTAACAAGAGGAATATGAAACTACGTGCAGAAAATGTGGTGGCAACGAGGGTGTGAAAAGGGAGTGCATATATATACATTTCGCAGGAGCGCGTATGCAACAAGCAATCAAGCCGGGACACATTGTAGCACCAACCAAAGGACTGGGAGATATTCAAAGACAGACAGACAGACAGACAGACAGACAGACAGACAGACAGACAGACAGACAGACAGACAGACAGACAGACAGACAGACAGATAGATAGATAGATAGATAGATAGATAGATAGATAGATAGATAGATAGATAGATAGATAGATAGATAGACAGACAGACAGACAGACAGACAGACAGACAGACAGACAGACAGACAGACAGACAGACAGATAGATAGATAGATAGATAGATAGATAGATAGATAGATAGATAGATAGATAGACAGACAGACAGACAGACAGATAGATAGATAGATAGATAGATAGATAGATAGATAGATAGATAGATAGATAGATAGATAGATAGATAGACAGACGGACGGACGGACGGACGGACGGACGGACGAACGGACGGATGGACAGACAGACAGACAGACAGACAGACAGATATATAGATAGATTAATAGATCGATCAATACATAGATAGATAGATAGATAGATAGATAGATAGATAGAAACGAATGGTCGCGGCGAAGTAATTATTAAAGGGCAACCCTCCAATTCATACAACCTCACGAACAATGGGCGAACAAACGATGTGGTCCATATCGCACGCCTGGCTGCGAAGAGAGCGACGCTGCCCGCAATACTGAGTGTTCCTTTTGGCACCGTCACGCCGGCATGAAATGCGTGCAAATGCCTCGTACCATCAGACCTGGAAGGTGTATGCGTGGAGGGTGTGAATATTTCATCCGCGAGCAACCCAGTACGTTTTCGCGAGCGCTCAAGTCTGCCAAGCGTTATACCGAGCCGTTCGGGAAGAGAGCCGTTCGGGGAGAAGAAATCCGTGAGATTATGGTCGGGGCCAATTTTTCGGGGAGGCGGCGGCTCCTTGCTTCCTTCCGGTCGTGAATTATTGAGAGACCGGTTTCGGCTCCTTGGGCCTCCTTAAAGTTTAAGTTGCCCGCGAATGGACATTCGCGCACTGCACAGCTCTGGCCCGAGCCCAACGGATGGAGCGCCCCGCACACGACCACGTCCGAAAGGAACGCCTCGCCAGGGCCAGATGTAATCTTTGTATCCCTTATTCTCATTTTTACATTCCCTTTCGCGGACTTTGTTGGAGCACGCCGATGTATTGGAAGGGATTAGTCCAAAGCCAGGAGATGGGACGTTATGTTAAATGTACAAGGCTTTGCAAGACGAAGTAGAAAAAAAAGAAAGGTAACTCTTGTTTCATAAGGACTGCTTCAGGTCTCAAAGACAAGTGCTTGGTTGTTTGTTTAAAGTGCTTCCCTTATCTGTGTTCCGTGTTATCAGTGGTCTTACTACACGGCTTCTTAACAATGCATAAGGCACTCAAAAGTGGCTTTCTTCAAGTTCCCCTCTATGCAAGAACAGGGCTAACGCGATTTCGAGCCGTAATAGGAGCCTGAAATGAGGTTGAAAATAGCAAGTCTTCATACATACAGAACGCACGTTACTAGCGCATGAACAAAAAAAAATATGCGGGCAAAGGTCGCTGGTTTCGAATAGAATGACGGTACGAGAAAGCAAGTTGTTTACACATTCGGAAGTTTATTTTGTGGAAGCTTCACTAAAATTTCAAGTGAGCTCGGTGCAGCAGGGCGGCATATTACTTGATATGGGTTACATTACATTTTCTAAGCATAAAGACAAAAATAAAAACTTCAGACGTAATCTAGAAGTCATCCAGTCATTTCTGTACAACTACAATAAAGCTGCTAGCAAACTGTCGTCAAAATTCTACTCCTACGTACTTTTTCCCCCTAACACCTTATTTGCTTCGCTAGCTTCTCAACATCATCCTCATCAGCCTGATTACATCCACTGCAGGGCAAGGGCCTCTTCCGTGATCCGCCAATCAACTCAGGTTTTGTGCTTTCTGCTGCCGCATTATACCTGCGAACATTTTAATCTCATCGACCCACCTGACTTTCTGTCTTCCCTTCGTGCGTTTGCCTTCACTGCTATTCCAGTAAGTTACCCTTAATGACCAGCGGTTATCCCGCCTACGTGCTACGTGCCCGGCCCGTTTTCAGCTTCTTCTATTTGATTTCAGCTATAGTATACTTAATCCCGGTTTATTCTCTGAGCCACTCCGCCCTATTCTTGTCTCTTTTATAGGTTACACCTATCATTTTACTTTCCATCGCTTGCTGCTTCGTCTTCAATTTGAGCTGAACCTTCTTGGTAAGCTCCCAGGTTTCGACTCCGTAGGTAAGTACCGGCAAGGTACAGCTATTATATACTTTCTTCTTGAGGATTAGTCGTAGATTACCATTCATGATTTGATAATGCTTGCCGAATGTGATTCACCCCATTCTTATTCTTCTAGTTATTTCACTAACATGATTCGGCTCAGCGGTCACTACCTGTCCCAAAAAACATTACTTTACTGGCATGTCTCTCCACCTATCGCAATATGCTGCTTTCTGCAGAGACTTTCGTACAGTACTTTAGTTTTGTGGATATTGATTTTCAGACCTACTCTACTGCTTTTCATGTCGAGTTCAGTAATCATCAAGTTTAATTCGTCTCTTGAGTTACTCATCGAGGCATTGTCATCAGCGAATCGCCGGTGACTAAGATACTCTCCATTAACTCTTATCCCTAACTCTTCTCAATCGAAGGCAAGAAAACTTCCTGCAAACACGCAGCGAATAGCATTGAAGAGATGGTGTCTTCCTGCTTTACACCCTTTATATTTGGGATTTTGTGGCTTTCTTTATGAAGTATTTTGATGGCTATGTATCTGGTGTAGATGTCTTCCAATACGTTTATGTCGGGTTCGTTGATGCCGTGCTTCTGTAGCGCCTGCATCACTGCTGATGTCTCGACTGAGTCAAACGCCTTCTCATATTCTATGAAGCCTATGTATAGGGGTTGGTTGCATTCAGCGCATTTCTCTGTCACCTGATAGATAGTATGAATGCGGTCTATTGAGAGGTAGCCTGTACGAAATACTGTTTGGACCTTTGGTTGGTTGAACTGTAATGTCGCCCTAATTTTTAGCTATTATTTTTGTTAGTAGTTTGTAGAGAACGGACACTATAGCGCTAAGCTTGTAATTTTTCAAACCCTTAACGTCTCCTTTTTCATGAATTAAGATGATGTTGGCGTTCTTCCAAGATTCTGGCACGCTTACCCTCTAGAGACACTTCGCATACGAAGTGGCCAGCTTGTCTGACACAATTTCACTGACATCTTTCAGCAGGTCCGTTGTTACCTTATCCTCACTAGTGGCTTTGCCTTTTTGCATTCCATCTAGGGCTTTCTTTGCTTCCCCTGTCGTTACTAGTATGATGTCGAATTCTCTTGGACTATTAATGTTTCTAAAAATATCATCAAGGTCGTTTTCGCTTCTGTACAGCTCTCTGTGGAATTCCTCCGCCACCTCACCTATCCTATTCATGCTAATTATCAATGATACTGCCTTCCTTGTCCTTTAAAGCATACTTCCAATTTTCATCGATGCACATGTCTGCCTTCACAGTTTTTAGGCTTCGGCCGCTTTTTACAGCCTGCTCAAGTCTCTCCATGTTATACATGCCAACTGACGTCGGCCACATTACTCCTATTATTTAACTTCGAAAGCTCTACTAGCTCTATTTTGTCGGTTGAATTCAAGGATTTTATGGTTTGTCGTCTCTTAATGAAATTTTTGTCGCCTGAGGTGATTTGCCAGGGTTCTGTCTAGTGGCTATACCTCCGACTTCTATTGCACACTATTTGATGATACTTGTAACATTATTGTTGATTGTGTAAACGCTGTCAGTTACCTCGTTTACGATATGCGGGGTTTAACATCCCAAAATCACTATACGATTCTGAGAGACGCCGTAGTGGAGGGCTCCGGAAACTTCCACCACCAGGGGTTCTTTAACATGCAGTTTCCTTGTTTAGAGTTTCTGATCAATTCATAAGCGAAAATCTGAATTACCATATTTTCCCTTTCACCACTAGGCCATTATTGGCTTCTTGCGTATCAGTTTAGGCCTTTCCTTCTTTAAATCTAGTTGAATACGAGCTCCTACCATTCTATGGTAACAGGTCGTAATAGATTTCCGACGTAGCGTATTCTAAAAAAATATTTACCTTTTTACTATTTTTAACATGCCAACCTCCCAGCTTAGCGCAACTACACTGTTATTTATTCATTTAGTTAAACATACACCTGAAAGCCCGTGTTGGGCACAGCGTAAGGGGAGCGATATTGAATAATATAGCTGATAAAGCCAGCGAATCCTTTCCCGAAAGGCATCGGTGCAGCCGGAATGGAAAATAGCTGGAACAGTTCAGCTCACGCACTAGCAGCCCAAGCGTATTCCGCCCAAGGCCTACCGTGTACTGTGTATACGAGCTACGTGACTGGCATTATCACCACACGTCGAAAGACTGCGCCAGGCGTTGTCCTATTCGGCAAATGGCCGCGACGACCGCAGAGAGTATAGGATTAAAAACAAAAAAAAAGAATTTTGTTTCGTAAATATACGTACTTGAAATGTGTTGTTTTTTTTTTTTTAACGGCGAACATCTCCGTGAAAGCGCTTCTCTCCAGAGCACGTTGGGAGGCCCAATTTTCCCCCTCGCTATTTAGACGACACCCGTCACAATAGTAGGCATCGATACGAGATCGACAATGACGCCTCTTCAGAGTGGTGCGTCAGGGAATCTCTAAACCCTTCGCATGGGGCCGCTGTTGCTGTACGGAGCGCGTATAGGAAAACCTATTCTTTCACTGACGCTCGACACCAGTGACATTTCAATATAGCATTTTCATACTAGACAGGCAGCTGCGGGAATAGGTAAATAGAGACTTCTGTGGAATAATCATCAAGTACGCATGAATAGAATGACATGGATGCAGCGAGTACTACAAATAATACTCGAATATAGAAGGTACATTGCGAAAATCACAAGAAAAGCGAAGCAGGCAACGAAGCGATGACTATTAGTTGATCGTTTGAATTCAACGCCCCAAACCCACGATACGATTATGAATTACGAGGGATGCTGTAGTGAAGGGCTCCGGAAATTTTGATCGCTTGGCGTTCTTTGACGTAAATGCAAGTCTAAGTACACAGGCCTGTAATGTTATCACTTCGACCAAAAGCGTGGCCGCCGCAGATGCGATTCGATCCCGCGAACTTTGGGTCAGATGCCGAGTACCACTAGACCAACGCGGAAGGTTAAACAACCGTATTAGCATAAAAACTGCGTTGCGGATGAAAATAGCGTACAAGAAACTATATATGCATGGTGAGTTGATTCATTGCCTTAAAAGGGGAGAGTGAAAATGACAGCACACGAAAGACAAGACAAGACAAAAGCACCAGTCCTGTCATCTTGCCTCTTTTGTCCTGTCATTTTCACGCTCTGCTTTTATTTTAAAGAAAGCATTATCGCAGCATGCTCGAAAATGACGCAGTCACCCGTTGACGAAGCGCACTTGCAATATAATTTGAGGGATAACCGTTGAGTAAGTTACTTTTTAAACAAGTTAATTGAACACTGCTTCAGAAATGTGTGGCTTCCCTTTTGTAGTTCCGCCTCGCTTTAACAAGCAGACGCTGTTCATTAGTGCGCCTATATAAAAATTAGCATTGATTGATTTGCGGCTCCCATTTACAACCACAACAACGTCAGAGAGCGATCATGCAATTACTTATCTGTTAAGCTCCATCAATATGTCATTACCACAACTGCCCGTTTGTTCATCGTAGAAACAGCTGGTTCAGACTAGAGTTTTGATTACCGCACGAGGATGACCGTCTCTATAAAGGCTGACTTGTTTTTAAAAACAAATGTCTTTTTACGTTTTGTAATATACCTGCTCAATGGTCTATTGCGCGATTGGGTATATTTTTTTAGCGTATTGGCAGCAGTAAAAATAACGTTAGTGCCGTATCCACCTCCCTCTTTTCTTGGCTTATGCGAAAATGAATGAATGTACGGAATACCTATGAATATTTTTGTTCGTTTTTATTGCTTCAATTGTAACCATTCTGTAACCACAATATTGTCGACTCTTTTACGCATTCAGCGACAGTGACTACTGCCACGCTGGTATAATTGCCTGGTGTGACGCAGAGATAAAGGTAATGCTTATTTCGTGCACACCATTGCGATAAAATACCACACACACACACACACACACACACACACACACAGACACACACACACACACACACACACACACACACACACACACACACACACACACACACACACACACACGCGCACACACACACACGCACACACGCACACACACACGCACGCACGCACGCACGCATGCACACAAGCACACACGCACGCACACAAGCACACACGCACGCACGCACGCACACATGCACACACACACGCACGCACACGCGCACACACACGCGCACACACACACACACACACACACACGCACACACACACACACGCACACACGCACACACACACACACACACCCACACACACACGCACACGTGAAGGGCGGGTGCAATATTATTTTTGGCGAGCAACTTTTGTTAACAATGACCCTGCTATACCTAGTCGACCCGTACATGTCCGGCGACATTCGTAAATCATATACGGGTACGTGCCACAGGAAGTAAATCCTACTGTGGATGTGTACCGCTCTTACCATCACTCCCATTACACCCAAGACTAACCACGACGCCCAATACTACTCTCACCGCTCCTCCCACTCCAGTAAACCCCGGTTCACTGAAATGCTACTTCTTTAAAATCCCACTTATTTCAAATCCCTCTTCATTCAACCTGCTAATATATTTGCTGAAGGGAAGGCTTCTTTCTTAGTTAAGCGTCGCTGATTCATCAGTGTTTGCCAAATGAAGATCGTTGAAATTTTTTTCTTGTCAAGATACTTATTATTTCATTATCACTAATATAGTCATAGTTAATATTTCTCTAACAAAAAAAAAACAAGCTCCTTAATTCACACTTGTTTCATTAATTCCTTTCCGGTCATACCCTTGCAGACCCCCGCTAAGTCGCGAAAGTACGCCCTCTACAGAGAGTTGGCCATAGTGCGGCAATGCTTGACAACAGACGGACGTGAACAACCGACCAACGGCGCATTCGGAGCAATGACGAAAGTAGTCGAGCTTGTGGTTAACCACCACGGAGGAGGTCGGGCGTCACCAACGCTAGATGCCTCCCCCCCCCTCTCTCCCTGGGGAATAGGAGCGAATCCATTTTCCGCAATCAATATCGGTTAGCAACCACGGCATCCGGAGTCAGCGATTTTCCAATCAGTATCTTCCCATATCATCGAGAAGGGCGGAAAGCTGAGCGAGATGATGCCGGGTGTCTCCATTATCATACAGTTTCGTTTTCCCCTATTAATATGTGACGCCCAATATGAGCGACAATCAATAAATGCGTCATATTTACTCAATTTATGCCAAGGACCTGCAGGGTAAACTTAAAGCAACAGTAAGTGCTAGATTAAATTAGAGTACATTCTAAAGAAATCAAAGACTTCCGCGATGGCAACATATTGCAATACATGATTTAGGAATTAAATTGAGACTGCACTAATGCAGGTCTAAAATGAATAACATGACGACAAAGTGATGTTGTATAATATGCCGAAAAAGAAAAAATTACGATCGTAAACTGAACGTTGAAGTGTGTACAAGAATACGTATAGGTAGGACTAATACTAACTGGAGAGCCTAATTACAAAAATAGAATTAACCGAAAATTGAGGATGGAATGGAGTGCAGCTGCCAAGCACTTTGATATATTCTCAGGAAATTTGGCAGTATACCATTAAAGCGAAAAACATACATTCACTGCATATTTCCAATTCAATTATACGGGTCTGAAACGAGAGAAATAGAGGACTCCACTGCGCGGATTGGAACGTGATGTGAGCGGAGCAACATTAGGAGAGCGGAGGATGGCAGAACTGGCCGGTAAACGAAGAGATTGCAGACATCGTAGTTGATATTAACCGAAATAAATAAACCTGGGCTCGCCACGCAATGCGTAAGCCAGACAACCAATGGAACAGTAAGCGCAACGGAGTGGTTTCCAATTAAGGAATAAGAAACGCAGTCGGGCCAGGCAGACAGTTCTATGCAGCGATTACATTCAGCTGAGTTCAGCAGAGAATAAAAAAAATCAACTCGCATAGGATAGGATAAAGGGTAGATCATTGGGAGAGGCATTCGTCCTGAGCAGGAGAAAAGCATGTCTGGGAATGGTGATAACGAATTGTAAGCACAACGTCATTGAATAACGCATTGTTCTTACGTCATTTATGCTACATTTTTTATAATTCAAATTCAACGACACACTCAAGTTGCTTGCGATAGTTGTCTGCTGGCAGTGAGCATGCATTAAAATGTAAAATTTATATATATCTTTTGGAAATCTTCTTGGAACGTACTAAGCCGCACGTCTTGATATATACTGCCTTCACCAATGTGATGGTGCATAGTAAAATATTTCAACTAGAAGTGATAGATGAGAAGCTTAGGAAGCGAGGATGCTTAGCTAACCATCAACATAATGTTCGTAGTCTGTCGCTTTTCAACAGAATACATAAATGGCAAAAGTAAGACGCATCTTGAAGTAAGGACGCCGTGCCGCAAAGAGATATACATACATCACAGCGGCCTTCGTCGCAACCTTGGTAACAGGCTCGCCATCTGATGATTGCGATGGTGGGGCTGTGGCCCGCCCCTCGATGAGTGGGTCACGCCCGTCAAAGCACGACAGATCGAACTGCCCAGCGCTAAGATGATCGAAGCGGCAATCTCCCAAAATTCTGCAGCCGCTAATGCATGGCGAGCATTTACTGCGCAACCAGGGACAACTGCTAGATGCCTATCTGGTGGTGTCTATCCTGTCCACCACTGCCACTTTTCGCTGACAGTGCTCGGCATAGAAAAGCAAACACGCACAGAAAATGCAGAGGCTACTAAAGACCGTGCTGAATTGGCAGTTAAACGACCTTCTCCTCGCGTATTTTAATGTTACTCCGCTATACTGTGAGTGAAGGGCGTTAGCGATCAACAAGCATCTTCGAGAGCGTTACATATATTTTTTTTCTTTCAAGTCTTTGAACCTACTTCGTTTCAGGAGAGTGATACGAACCGGCAAATGTATCGGGTACCGTTATTCAAGCAGGCTATGACCGTCTTTCCGAATCTGTGCTAGTTACTATGCCATAGCAGGTAGAACCGCCCCTGCTCTGCGAAGAGGCGCTACACCTGTACATGGAGGCATTGGTGAAGTTAGACGAGAGCGCTCCAAGAAGCCCGGACCAATTCTATTGTATATAAGTAATCGTTACCGCACCAGAGTTCAGATCTCAGCGGACACTCACGTTGTGTTCGAGTCACAGGTTCGCGCGAGTGTATGAGAAAAGGAGGTGCGCAAAAAGGAAGAGCAGGTCATCCGCGACTTTCTGCGCACTTGCAGACTTCGCTAGTGCGCCACAGAGACACGCGCGCCGCATCGACCGCGCACACCGTCGTGGGCACGCTTACCTGAGCCGTCCTCGAAGAAAGCAACGTCAGCGGTGCGGGCAAGGCTGGCAGCCAGCCTAGGTCATCCTCGTTGCCACTGCTGCTCGAAGGGACGGCTTCGCGCGGTGCGGCATGCGCTCTTCGATTGGGCGCACCGGGAGAAGGGGCGACGCCGAGAGCAAGGAAACGCCGCCAGCGCCCCGGTTCGAGCGCTGTGGAGTTGAAAACTGGCGCGCTCGAGCGCCGAGCGGCGGACCAGGGTTCCGAGGCGGGCAGTGCGATCAGGATAGTGAAGTGAAGCACGCCCGTGTCGACCTTCGTCCATTCGTCCCATTCGCACGTGCCGTGGTTGGGATAATAAATAAATAAATAAATAAATAAATAAATAAATAAATAAATAAATAAATAAATAAATAAACCAAGAAGGAGGGAAGGAAACAAACAAATAGAGAAAAGAAAGCACGAAAGACAGACAGAAAGAAAGAAAGAACGAAAGAAAGATAGAGAGAAAGGAAGCACGGGCTCTGAGTTAGACAAAAGCTTGCGAAGCTCGACAGAGAGAGAGGGAGAGAGAGATCTCCAACATCTCAGACAGACAAAATGCATGTTAAAAAGCTTCAGGAGATCGCAAATATGGCGCCGCCCACTACACCACAGTATCTCCTATATCCTAAGTCGCTTTGAGACTTTAAACACCGCAAACGAACCAACCGGCAGGTCCGGTGGTTCTTCAGTGAGGCGCCTGTATGTATTGTTCGTTTGAAATTAAGGGCTAGCGAAAATAAAAAAAATAAAAAAAGACGTTCACAACCAAGGGTACGGGACCAATTAAGCGTAAACTCACACTGTTTTATTGATGGGTAGAAGTGCTGAATAAATGGGAAATGGAAACACCGAGATCACGTGTGCATACGCTTTTCAATTTCAAGCATGTTGAACACACTAGCGGCAGAAATCTAAGCACGTTTGTATTCCATGTTTATGAAGTGTAGGAACGCAATGACGGTGGCGCTATGTGTGGGCGTATGTATGCCTTCATTTTGTGTTCGTTCGCAGTGCGCTCTTACCGTTCATGAACACACAATAAGACCGAGAAAGAGATTTACTAGATTAATTGCTCGTCTTTGCAACAGGTAGCCCGGCCAAGTTTGAGAAATAGCTTTCTTATAAGGAAGAGGTCTTTTTAAGAGGATCTAAAACCATGTAGTATGACGATATACCACCGTAGACAAGCAAGGTGGGGTATTGAGGTGGAAGTGTTACTTGTCTCACGAGTAAAGAAATTCGTGGTCGGTGGTGGACATACATCACAGGCAAAAGAAATAACGCTCAACGAAATATTACATGATGCCTTCAAAGATGTTATGAGATCCCGTCATAGCATAACATTGTCGCTCGGTCAAAAAAGGCTGGTTCTGGCAAAAGAGAAATAAAAAAAAAGCAGAGATAATAAGCAGATCAAGCTTCCGGTTTGCTATCCTGTACTTAGAAAGACTAAAACGAGATGTAAATGAATGCAAAAGAAGAATAATAGTGTGTGACGAGAGCTGGTGACATATCAGAAAAAAATAAAGCCATGTCCGTGGTACCAGCCAAGTACTAACAAAAACAGTCTGCCAACATTCACTTTCATTTTTAATGTGTGTCATAGACGCCACGAATGCGGGGCCATAAATGAATTGTGGATGTGAGTTGAAAACGTAAAGTTTGGAAACTTGAAATTATTCAACCCAATGTCTTGCCTTCCGAATGTTCGTTCCCAAGAAGATTTTCAGGAGTATCCTGGCGTTCTTGTTCTTGTTCCCCTATTGCCCGTGGCGCATACCCAATGTGAGAGATTGGGCAACAATTGAGTGGTTCTATAAATTATCGTAAGCTTTAGAATAATGTAGGTTATATAATGAAAAAGATTGCCGAAGACCTAGGAAATTGTGGTACTTGATCTAATGCATAGAATTACTTAAATGAAGAAAATAATGTATTCTTACACTAGAGCAATGCTCTTTATACGTATATATTGTTGTAGAGACATTAGGATAATAATACAGTTTCGTTAATATAGTCCCTCACGGCCACGCATACTCTCACACTGGAGAACTCAGAAATGAAATCTCCAAAAGACAAAATGAAAGACACAGATAACTCCACACCAATACCTCGTAAAGGCATTTCTAAAGGGGTTTTTCGCATTGTGTTAAACCACCTGCAGGTCAAAAAGAAGTGATCTATTCTTTCCAGGTCACCACAAAACGCGCAGTGGCGAAGGTGCCTGAGCAGACCTGTGTTTGTAGAAATTTAGATTTGGTACCCGGCAACGCAGCCTTGTGAGAGCTATTTCTTGCTTAAGAGTTTACTTAAAGAGCAAGTCGACTTCTTTTGTGTGTGTGCTGATGGGCAAGGACATACCTCTAAAGAATGGCGCGCTGTAGCTGGCTCACCTAAGTCGCTAGCGGCACAAGTTCGTGGCCGCTCTTTGTAAGAGAACAGGCTAGCTTCGTTGAGGTACGCTATACGTAATACTCGCGAACGCGATAGGCTAAGGCGCGAACGTATTAGAAAATGTCGTGAACGAATAAGAAAAAAATGAACGCATATACAAAAAGTGAATATTGATGATGGGGTGGAGCAGTATGCATGAAATCATGAATCGTGGCTTGCTGATTATTTTGTGACATGCACTATACTAGGAACATGGAAAAAAAAGGAGAGGGAGTGAAGAGACAGACGGGTGCCACACTACACACTGTTTATTGCCGGTGCAGCCTGAAAAACTGGTAAACTTCCTCCAAAGTTCTTACCACAGACATGTAATCAAGTGAGCAGAGTTCATTAAATGAGGTCTATTCAGACTGATAGAGTACAACAGACCTGTCACTGACACAAGCAGACCCACAACTTCTAATACGCCTCTAGCAGTTCCCTTGCAGATTGGTCTCTTTTTGCCGATAATACTATAATTTACTCAAAACATGGCACACATGAGCATGACCTGACATGCGCATCACGCCACTCTTTCACGCCACTGCGCATGAGTGGAAGTTTACCACTTTCGAAACCTGCACCGGAAATAAACAGTTGGTATGGTTGTGTGCCCGTCTGCCTTCTTTCTTCCCGCTTTTTCACGTTTCTGTGTTTAGAAATAATGTTTGGCGATTTAGAGTGTGTTTAGAAGAAGTGGATAACGATTTGGAGTACCAGGTACTCAACTATGGGAGAGCGTAAAGCCGTCCCCTATGTACTATGTTACTCTTTGGCTGTATCATGTATGTTTAGAAAAAAGTGTTTCACGATTTTGAGTACTTGGTACTCAACTATGGGAGAGCGGTAAACCGTCCGTAATCCGCAACCTTGATAATGTTCAGCAAACTTTGCAGCCAACTCGCCCAAAAGCAAGTTCTTTCACATGAATTGTGGCCTTTTATATTGTGCTGGTTAACAGTATTTTATTTTCCTTTTGTTAACCCTTTGTTCTGTGATTTGCTTTGATGTATGGGTAGTTAAACGTTGGTGTTTGTTTGGTGTAGATGCCTTTTATTTCGTTTGTTAACAGTATTTTGGTTGTTGAAAAGGCTGGTGGTTTATGGATAGAGGGACATTGTGCGGTTTTAAAGTGCTTCGCCCCTAAGGTGCTTTTCTTATTTAGACCCTCACCAACCGGCTAAACATGCAAACACGTTACAAGTACGCCCTGCCACCACAGCTAAAGAAAAAAAAAATGGCAGCATATCCACGGGGGGAATGATGGAGAGTGGGGCGAAGCATCCGTCCGTCCATGCGTTCCTGCTTCCGTCTGTCCATGCATCCATCTGTGTGACCACCCGTGCGTCCATCCAACCATCCGTGCGTGCGTCTGTTCGTGCGTCCACATGTCCATCCGTGCGTCCGTCTCTGCGTTCGGCCATGCATCCGCCCTTGTGTCCGTCCATGCAACCATCCGTCCATGCAGCCATCCATGCGTCCGTCCATGCATCTGTCTGTGTGTCCGTTCGTTCATCTAGTCAACACTCCAAGTACCACCATCTCGCATTTTTCATCATATATGCGTCCGCCTGTGTGACCATCTATGCCTCCATCCGCCCGTCCGTGCGTGCATCTGTTCGTGCGTCCACACGTCCATCCATGCGTCCATCCGTGCGTTCGGCCATGCATCCGGCCCTGCGTCCGTCCATGCATCCATCCGTCCATGCAGCCATCCGTGCGTCCGTCCATGCATCTATCTGTGTGTCCGTTCGCTCGTCTAGTCAACACTCCAAGTACCACCATCTCGCATCTTTTCATCATATATTCCGCATATAGAAGCATCGCCATCCAGCGGACATTCCAAGGACTAAACGAGAAGTGGCACACGCACACTTTCTTACGGCTCGCGCTTCATGTCTACTTAGCACCTTTAACCACCTCGAGTTCACGGTAAATACTAGTTCACTGTATTCATGGCACTGCGGCCCAACGCTCGCTAAACCTTTCTAAAACCAACAAGGTTACGTCCAGCGAGTATAACCAAGCAACCCTTTCTTGTCAGATAGTGCTCAATGTACAGATAGTGCTCAATGTACATGCGAATGGCTGCTAACTGGGAATGAGACACAGAAAAATTCGGCTTTTAGTTAACGCGCACGCTGCGAATTTTTTATTGTTCAACAACGCACAGGAGAAATTTTCCACCATCACCACCTTGCAGGTCAAAGCGTAAGACATGTTACGTACTACGATGAGGGACGAACGGGTGCCGCTTTAAGGAGCTTCGCCCCTAAAGAAAAAAGTTCAGGTGAAGAGCGAAGACAAAGCGAAAGTGCCCCGCGCTGCAAACGCGAGACAATCCCCCAGGGTGGGTGGGAGCCAGGTGGCTACTGCATTGTCCATCTGTCGATCTACCTGCCAATTTGTTGGTGCTCGTACAGTCTTCTTTACTTGGTAAATACCTAAGGAAGGCATGAAAGAACAAGAAGAGAGAAGGCAGGGAGGATAAACAAGCGCATGCCTGGTTGGCTACCCTACTCTAGGGGAGTGGGAAAGGGAAAAATAAATATCAGAAAGAAAGAGGAGAGAGAGTGGAAAGAGACTATTAACTGGTCAGTAAATGGGGTGACGCGTATGAAGTGGTGGCACTACAAAAATACCTGATGTGGTATAGAACGATTGCACCTTACACCTGCATGTCAATCAAGTATTCTATCGCACATCTACACCAGCGGTTCCTTATATTCCACGAAAAAGAAAAAGAAAATAATACGCAGGCATCGCGTCGGGACAACACCACTTGTGGCTGCATGGTTGGCTACTCGCTTTCGTAAGAACGTGATTAATATCATATATGTATGCCTATATGACTCTGCAAGTCAAGCGTTGATCGAATGCGTAGATGACAGCTACTTATGATATGCACGCTACGGTCGCCAGTCCTTTTTTTTCAATAAATATGCCGTATTTGCTCTAATGTGCTAATATAATCACCGCCCTGGTAATCCGACAATATGTATACTCGGCTACACAAAGTACGTGCAGACGTCGATCTCTTTCTGAACACTTAATTGGTTCAAAGCAAGAGAATGCTGCATTGACAGCCCCTCGACGAGTGCTCATCCCACAATGGCTGGGATGTGCCCCATTTTTTTTCTCTATAACCAAACTTTGATAACCAGACATTTTTATTTCTGTGAAGCAGAGAGCGCGAAATTGGCGAGAAATGTTCGTTTAATCATGTGTATCGGCCCTTGACTGGCGCATTCACATGCAGCGATAAAAAGAACAGAAAGAGCCTAAGAACTTCCTTTAGTGTGGCTTAGCTTAGTAGGACTTCCGGATAAGAATTATGACATCCAATATCCTTACAATGTCCAGAGGAGCTCAAGTTTATTAACTTGTGAGATTGTGTAATGGAAACATTTTGCCGACATTCCGATATAACGGGCATGTCCTCCCGAAAAACTGCATCTCGAAACAGCTGCATGTAAAGATATCATCTACCTTACAATGTAAGATGATACTTCCTCAATTTACGGCAGCATGAGATAAACGTATGAACCTGAAAATTCGGATCAAAGTATACTGCATGCTATATGAATTACGATACCTCAAATAAGGATGCCTTCAGCTTGGCTTGTAAAAAATGCTCGGCACATTTTTTTATTGCAAAAGAAACTATATGAACATTCGGTGGGTTTTTGCCGTCGCCGTCATGCTCCGTATAACGTCGGAGGAGATAACGTCGTCCCGCGCTACGTATATTACACGCGCGAGTAAACGATTATGCAGGTGGTAGAGACAAACGCGGTTGAAGCAGAGGTGAAACGAGCCAGCCATCTCCTTCGCACGGAGGGTGAATGCGATGACATCGCGCGATGTCTCGATTTGATGACCCTTCGATCAGTGAGAAAACGCATCGGTCCTCTGGCCGATGCATGGCCAGTGAAGGAACGGTAGGTTGTGCTGCACCATTTCGCTGTAATTATTTTGATGACCCGTTACTTCAATAACAGTTTGTCTACTGATATGTTGCTGCTCATCTAGCATGTACCTGCGAGTCAGGAAGCACCACGTGTACCTTAATTGAAGTCAAGCTCCGTCATGTGTTTTTGGTTTCCGAGCCTTTTCGAACAGCAGACCACAGATTTTAACCCTGAAATCCATTCTAGGTGCATTTGGAAAAAAATATCACAGCATATCCACGGTTTGAATGATGACGAGTGGGGTGAAGCGTCCGTCAGCCCGTCCTTGCTTCCGTCCGTCCGTTCATTCTTGCTTCCGTCCATCCGCGCGACCATCCATGCGCCCATACACACGTCCATCCGTCCGTCTGTCCGTGCTACCGTCTGCATGTCTGTCCATCCGTCTGCCCGTATGTCCGCGCGTCCGTCCGTCTGTCCGCCCATCTTCTAGCCTGTCTGTCAGTCCCTCTGTCCGTGCTTCCGTCTAGTGAACACTCCAAGTACCGCCATCTCGCATACCCTGTGGCCCATACTCGCTGCGCGCGTTCATCCATCCGTCCGTACGTCTGCTAGTCTGTCTGTCCATCCGTCCGTCCATGCGTCCGTCCAAGCGTCCGTCCAGTGAACACTCCCAGTACCGCCATCTCCCATCTCGCATATCCTGTGGCACATACCCGCTCTAGAGCGGGTATGGGGAACCGGTGGCTACGTACAACAACATCGCAGGATGTACAGACCCACCCTTTAAGGAACTTCGCCCCTAAAATAAGAATTTGAATTCTACCAGAAAGTGCAAGAAGAAGGAATCAGTACTATCTATATAAACATGGCGCTTGTCCCGAGGGTGGCCCCTCATTGGTAGCAGCCCTTTCGGCCCAGGCTGCAATATGTGATTGTTTTTCCTTGATGAGAGGTTTAGCGAGCTCCTCCCACGCTGATCTTGGGGAAGCTGGCGGGAGTGTTTCGGAGGGAGGAAAGCCTTAACGACTCCGAAATATGTGGTTTCGCGTGGTCAGTTTTTGCGCGCTGCAATTTCGCCAGATTGGGTTAGCCGATCCACACGTAATTTGCGAATTTCGCTCGTAAGGGCACAGTAGCAAGTGCTGATGAACGTGCTATCTCAACAGACACCAGGAGACGGCTCGTACACACTTGCCGAGCTCTCGACGCTTCCCATTTAGAAGGCCTACAGCACGAAAACCACTTCGGTCCCTGGAATGTCTACGGGCCCTGAAATTGGCGTTTCTTAAATTACGCAAGATCAGATGTAAAGAAAAGTTAGCTTCTAGCTTTTGCTTCGTACAGCATATCAGGCCCATTGAGCTCTACTGACTTCGATGGACCAAATGAACCTTGCCACCCGTTTGTGGACGTTTTTTTTTCGTGTTTACTCATGCTTGTACAAGTCGTCATTTTTTTCTTTACTGCCAATCTCTTCTCTTCTCTCTCTCTCCTATCTTCCTTTTCTATATCTCGACCCTCTTCCCAAATGAGTAATCGGGAGTTTTTCCCCTCCTGGTGGCAGTAGGCAGCTTGCTATCTCCTTGTTTCCTCCATGTCTTAGCGTATAGGTGTATGCAAATAATATAAATAAATAAATAAATTGTGCTATCATAATTATTGCTTCGCCTTCGAAGTGAGATTGGAGTATAAAGACGAAGACATATGGTGATTTTCTTGTTTTATTTCTTTTGCTGTATAGCAGACGCGTCTTCGACAGATTGTGACATTGTTCACTGCACTTCGCGAATGCGTCTTACATTTTTAGATAAGAAGCAGCTCTTCAACTAGCCTTTGTAATGCTGTCTCTCCACAAGCCTCGCCTGCGCATGCTCGGGTCTCGAGTCTCGTGCCAGGAAGACAGCCGCAAAACTTTCGCCACCCTCCCCTCTCTCGCCTCGCAAGTCCGACGCAGGCACTGTCTGCTGGTGAAAAAAACACTGCTCGAGCAGCACAACCGTCCACCGGCCACTGGATAGTGCGTTCAGAAGTCAGTAAAAAGCGTCTTTACTTGGCTTTATGTAGCTGAGCGCCAGCGTCACCGCCTGTGTAAGCGTTAGAGCCCGCTGCTTCGTACTTACACATGGTTCTCTTTAGCGGAAGATTGCCCAATTTTTAGGAGTGAAGCTACTTAAGGCGTGGGTCTGTCCATCCCATGTATGTATGTATGTATGTATGTATGTATGTATGTATGTATGTATGTATGTATGTATGTATGTATGTATGTATGTATGTATGTATGTATGTATGTATGTATGTATGTATGTATGTATGTATGTATGTATGTATGTATGTATGTATGTATGTATGTATGTATGTATGTATGTATGTATGTATGTATGTATGTATGTATGTATGTATGTATGTATGTATGTATGTATGTATGTATGTATGTATGTATGTATGTATGTATGTATGTATGTATGTATGTATGTATGTGGTACATAGCCAACATACACACTCTAGAACGGACGGAGTCATGGATGGACGGGCAGACAGACTAGCAGACATACGAAAGATTAGACGAACGCGCGGACGTACGGACGGATGGACGCACGAACACACAGGCAGACAGATGGATAGACGGACTCACGGACGACGCATGGACAGATAGATAAACGCATGAATGGACGCATGGATGGTCAGCGGACGGACGGAAGCAAGAAAGAACGGACGGATGGAAGCACGGACGGGCTGACGGACGCTTCGCCCCGCTCATCATCATTCGCTCCGTGAGTATGCTGTGATTTTTTTTCTGCATTAAAAAAGTACGAAGAAAAAGGAAAAGACCCGCGAGATAAGACCCACTGTCTTCGGTTTCTGTGCTGTAGCAACCTTGTTTGGATAATAATAATATAGGGGGTTTCGCATCCAAAACGAGGATACCATTTAGGGGTATGCTTCGGTGGAGGTCTCCGGAACCTTATTTGACCTTCGGGGATGCTTTAACGGGCACTGACATGACACAGCAAACGTGCCTCTGGCGTTTCTCCTTCATCGAAATGCGACTGTCGCGACGATATATAACGTAACCCGTGACCTGCGAGTCAGCAGCCGAGCATCGCAAACACTACACCGCTGCGGCGGATACCGTGTCTGGATTTAACACAACTAGTAAAATGTTGTTTACGGGCCCCAAAGTTAGACGAGACAGAAACAGACAAGCTCACAATGTACTTAGCTTGTAGTGAACAGTTATTCCTATTTAAAAAATGCCAGAATATTTGAGGAAGCTCTCGAGAAATCGCTTGCACCTGGAAGCGTTCCCAGCAATGCCGAAATGTTTTGTTGGCCACTTTTTTTTTCACCGTCCGTACTTCGCGAGCACTCTACTGCAGAACAGCCGCCTTTCCAGGCTGCCGTGCTATCGAACGGGGGCAACGTTGCCACTATAAATGGGAGGCTGCATCTCGGCGTTGCGGGTCGATGACAGTCTAATCAGCTCCGAGCATGGCTAGCTCATTTCGCGGAAATGCACAACACGGGGCTGGCATGATCGTTAAGCCGATTTGCGAGAGAGAGGCGGCAACGATTGCGCCAATCACGCGCTGTGCAGTACTGATAGCGCAAGCTTTTCAGCATGCAAATTTAAAGCACGTTAAGACAGAAGCCGAAAAGAAGATGCGATGAATGGTGAAGAGAACGCTTTTTCGGCCGGTGGGCTTAATACCTAATAAACAGTATTGATTATGACCGTTTATCAAAAACAAATAACAAGGATCAACTTGTCGGCTAAATGGTTTAACATATCTTAAACAAACAGTGCGAAAGAACAGGACAACAAAAGTACGCCCACACATAATGACGAGGCCTCATGCGTTGATATGCATTTATTTACGTTCTTCGCCTAAATAGAGTTCTACTGCCAGTCAGCGCTTCGCGCGGTTGAGTGCGCCTTTATTGTCCGGGTCTTTCGCGCTGTTTCCCGAAGATGAAATAACAAAGAAGTGGGCCAGCCATGTGGAGGCTAATAACCTAGCACTTCGGATTGATCGAAGTCTGCAGCTATTGAGAAAGCTGCATATATCGACTCCGCTGGTACGATCCTCCATGGCCAGGCTTCGTTACTTCGAAGGCCCCCAAGAAAACATCTGAAAAAATGAAGAGCGAGCACGGCACTGTCTCCAGGCTCTTCCCATCTTTGTGGCACATATCGTCACGTCTGCAGCAGTAGTTTGTTCGTGCGAAGTCAGTATGAAATAGGCTCTCAATAAATTGGTCAATATTAGCCTTTTCGGTCACTTTCAATATAGTAATAGCAGCAGCACGTGTTGCTATATCCAAGAATCTTCCGGTAACTTCATTTATTACTCCATAGCCCCACCGTGGTGGTCTACTGGCTAAGATACTCGGCTGCTGACCCTCAGGTCGTGGGATCGAATCCCGGTTGCGGGGGCTGCATTTTCGATGGAGGTGGAATTGTTGTAGGCCCATGTGCTCAGATTCGGGTGCACGTTAAAGAACCCCAGCTGGTCGAAAATACCGGAGCCCTCCACTACGGCGTCTCTCATAATCATATGGTGGTTTCGTGACATTAAACCCTACACGTCATCATCATCATCATCATTTATTAGTCTAACGCCAAAACAGAATTCTTGTGTTTTAGCTTGTTCTAGAGCAAGGAGAGACTTTTATTCTCTTTCAGGTAAAAGGAGCTGCTCAAAGTTAAGGACTAGCTATTATAATGCTATACTTAGCTTAAGAGAAAGTGTATTTAAAATATTTGACCAGACACTGGGAGAAAAGCTCTTGGAAATGAACCGGTTATACTCGTCAAGGCTTCTGTTCCTCACCGATACTGCTAGCCTACGCCGACACACAGAACTGGAAGCCATCCAGCACGAGACGGCTTTCAGCTCTCCCATAGTAGAGTACCCCATAGTCTAAATCGTTAAACAGTTTTTTCTAAAACACATGTGTTTGTAAATAGCGATAGAGCCTATACGAGAAATATCTGTCACTAAGCCTGCTTCGCCCTGATTTGCCCTATACCCCGATTTGCTATGCCGTTGCATGCCCATTCTCCCTTATATCGCCAGACTGTTGTGCATTATGAACGGGTTTCACTTGGTTATCTGCGTTTGCGACTGCGCAAGCGGTGATAGCATGCAGCGTGTAGTCGAAAAGCGCGAAATCCCGACTGCCTCAAAGCTTAGTGCTGACACTCCACGTGTTTCATGATGATATAGGTGGCGAGGAAGAGATCGTGCTTGTAGGAAAGGTAGAGAACGCGAGAAAGAAGCTGTCTCGCATTTCAGCTCGGCGTGGTTTAAGGCCCTTCAAAAGGTAATTTAGATTACTGGACAAGTTACTAATCAAAGAGGAACAAATAACACTTGTTGATTGATTGAAAACTACCATATGATTATGAGAGACGCCGTAGTGGAGGGCTCCGGAAATTTCGACCACATGGGTTTCTTTAACGTGCACCCAAATCTGAGCACACGGGCCTCACCATTTTCACCTCCATTGAAAATGCAGCCGCCGCAGCCGGGATTCGATCCCGCGACCAGCGGGTCAGCTGCAGCCGGGTACCTTAGCCACTAGACCACCGCGGTTGGGCAACACTTGTTGAATACAGCTTATTATCTTATTACTAATAACTGATATTAGTGAATTAAGGTTCCTTTCTGTTTTTACGTGCCAGCGCATATTTATGGGATTGTTGACTGTCATGTTGACACTTATGTGACTGTTCGACTGTATGCAGTAGGTTCTTTTCAATTTGCCAACATCACCATATATGCACATATATGGTATGCTATAGCTGATATGCTACATCGTTTATTGTAAGTGCTGTGTACTCGCTACACTTGGAGACTTGGCCCTTACGTGAACTTCTTTATTAGACACTTTTAAGGGATAAAGAGAAGCCGGTGCCAACATCTTCTTGTATCACATAAAAAAAGAACAAATTTTTCAGGACTCGTGTTATACAACGTTAAAAAATACGATGAAGTAGATAATAAAACCGAGAAAGGTATACGGCAGCGCTAATTGTGCTGTTCTTCAAGTGCGTTGTTGCGATTGAGACAAAAATAAAAAAAACGAAGTGGTCGAAAAGACTACCTCTCGCCGGCAAAGACCACGCCTACTGATAATGCGTCCATTGCTCTTCCATTGAGCTACGGTAAATATGCCAGTTACTCTACCGATGTTTTACCTTTCTTCGTTTCATTGTCTGTTGCTTTTCGTAACTACTTATTGGCAATTCAAATCAATACCTTACGTAACTATAGCATCAAGCGATGTTGCTCTGTGGAAAAGGTGTCGCAAACTCATTTTAGCTAGAGGGCTGCTGTGACGGAGTCTGGTCGCGCAAGTGCCATGGACTGTAGAAGAGGCTTAAGTTGGCGGGGAGAGGAGAACAAAATGTCACCTAACGCTACTATTCGAAAGAGCATACCTCGTTATCTGACATATGGATACACTTAAAGGGAATTCGGCCTCAGAGTTAGAGAAACAAATCGATTCCGTTTTGCAGAATAATGAAAGTCTGGGCTGGTTCGAAATGTAAAGATTTTATTGCGTGGTTATGTTAACACGTTATGTGACCACATAGTGTGCCTCACAAAAAAATAAATAGTTATGAGGAGTCCCACCACCATAGATTGCGTGAACCAAGCGTTATTAATCTCAGTGCAAGGACCATTTATGCAGTGTCACAATAAATTTATCTTTTGTGAAGCCGCAAGCGGCTTGTTAAACATCCGCGGGCAGTGTGTTTGTGAACTCTAGCTGAAATAGAACTTAATGGGAACATGCGCTCACAGCTAGAACAATTCCCGGAGTGTTAGTTTAAGCCATTGTCAGAGGAGGAGGAATAAACGTTTATTTTCGAAACGGTGTAGCGGTGTAGGTTCCGCGTTCACCTTAGGTGGGAGGTCTCCTCATTCCAAGAACCCACTGGCCTTCGTCAGAGAAGGAAAAAAAAAACAAAACAGGAGAGGAGCGACGCATGCAGTGTTTTCAGAGCACACTTGTGGTGCACTTGTGATGATGAGGCACTTGATGAGGCACTTGTGGTGCTAAAGCTGAAACCAGTCATGCAGGGAAGCGTTTTTTCACTCCACTAACGTCGTCGTCGTAAAACTGCATCGGAATGCAGTTTACCATAATTCTTCTTCATCTTCCCTGCATGTCTGGCTCCAGTTCCCTACAACATGTACACATATATAGAGAAGGGCGGCTCTACTCCCCTGGCCGCGTCGATTATTTGTCGGGCCAACTGATGCCTTCTTCATTTTGGTCCATGGACGGTGGCCAGTCGTTGGATTTATCAACTGTGATGCACGGCCACTTTTTACGACGGACCGTGACTATAGATGACACAGCGTGACGACAGAAGACGCTGAAAAGCCTAGAACCTAACGCGCTTTGCAGCTGAGGCACGCGGGCCTGTTTAACTGCGCGAAAAGGGCAACAGCACATGAGCTTGCTTCAACGCAGCGCAAGCAGCTGCACTGGCCGAAGCCAATTATTCAGAGAAACAAATATGGTGTTTTAAGGGCACGAACCACGACGTCACTGTATGAAAAAGGACGTAATAAGTGAGTATAAATTCGCTTTATTCGTATTAGCATTATTTAACTTTGATTGAAGTGTATGCAAGTGCAGCTTTTGAATTTCGCTTCACATAAAATTGCGATGAAAGGCTAATGGAGCCATCGTTTTCGTGATTAACAGCGCTGGGCCACAGTGGTCGTCAGCGTACGACAATAAGTGCAATCAATCAATCAATCAATGAATAATTAGGTATATAATTAATTATTTTTACTAATGCGATTAGTCCATCGATCGTTTAGCAAAATTTCTCTTTCATCAGAAAATTCTGGATGATCTTCAGGGCGAAAATCCAAATAAAAAAAACTTGACAGGATCTCTGAAGAGCCTTACATTGGCAGCATAGGACGTTTGCGGCCCAAATATTGACACCAGATTACAACTGCAACGCACCGGAGTAATACTGCAGGAGTGTTGGTATAGGAGCCACACCAAACAGATAAGCGTAGCATACACAGAGTTACAATAAGATCCGAATCAAACGTTCCAATTTCATGCTAGTGTTACCGGGCATTCTGCATGAGCCCGCCGTGGCAGGCTTCGCCAAGGCCGATGGAGAAGTGTTCGTGGCATCAGTCTCGTTTTTCATCATGGAAACCTCGATTCGACGACTACTGCCGAGCTCCGCTGTACAGCGCTTCTTTTACCCCGCACCTCCACCAAACTGTCAAGGGAATCACGAATAGGCGTGAGACGGAATTGAGTGTATTTGCAATATTTGAGAGTATGTTTCACCCAAAAGCTGCCAGCACCTCACGTGTAACATCTTCTTCGTCAATTCATCTGCAACGGCGGGCTCACGTAACTTTATTACTATAAAGAAACTCTTACTGCAAGAGAAAATCAAAGAAGGGGATGAAGAAGAAAGAGAACACATTGGATTGCCATGTAACGCGTATCAATTTCCGGGCAATTACACACGGAAACGTTAGCGACCTCCATTTTGATGACAGAGTACTTGAGTGATCATCGGCACTTTCCGTTTTTTTTTTGATCTCGTGCGCAAGGCACTTTTTATAACGAGAGCTTTAGCTAGGCTGCTCAATGAAAATGCGCACAGAGCGGCTCTCCATCACGGGGGCGTGATGGAGTGAAGAGTGGCCGTATATTATAAAGCAGCCATAATGACTAGTTGTGACATCAAGCCACGTTAGTCTATCCATCGATCTTACGCATCCATTTTTCATCTGTTCGTTTGTAAATATACAGCTACTTGTTTTTGCGAGAGTTCGCGAGATCCCGCGGCTACCTGGAATAAGAAGGACGCCCCCGTTGCATGGGCGCCTTGTTCAGACGAAAACGTTTCTCCTCTCTCGATCAGAAACCACTCAACAGATATTAGTTATGAAACGCAGTACGCTACTACGGCACACCAGAAAAAAGAAACAAACAAGAAAAGCCCATTTCTGACTGTTTTATCCCTTTACGCTACGTTTATTGGCGAAACACTTTAAAGTCCCGGTTGATCATCCATCCATCTCTTGCGTGATCATGATAACATCGAAGCGCTCTGTACAAACCGTTACTAGGCTGTCAGTACCACGTTAAAATGAATGAGCGAAGTATAAAATAACACAATTTCGCAATAACCAAGAAGTAATCACAACTGTCAACCGAAAATTGTTTTAATGTAGCAATGATATGCGAAGCATGCACCAAGAACCTTGCTGCATGGTACTTCTTAATAAATTGAGCATAACGTTACGAGGCAGATGGCTGTAGTACTCATTAAGTCTATGTAAAGACATTACGCGAATTCACGTGCCTAGAAAACATGGAAACGTAAGAGCTGGTTGTTCACAATTGCCTGAAAATATCACCCCTAACGTGCGCACTACCAGCGCCAGCAGTAGTGGGCTGAAATGTTGTTCCTTAATTAGTAATGTAGTTCTGTCGAAGCTTCTGTGCTGAAGCATATGGTGATTCCTCTTTTTTGGCTTTGAGGTATGTAGTGCATACCGGCATACAGCCGTGCGTGGTATCTACGGGTATGGACCACGCATGCCTGGAGGAAACGTTTTGACGACCGTATACGCGACAGAGCAAGTGAGCGAGCGAGAGAGTGACGGACAGATGGACGGACGAATGAATGAATGAATGGATGATTGGATAGATCAAAACGCTCAAAGTGCTTACAGTGCACAAAGAAATGCTCACATTTAAAAGCTGTAATAACGCGGCCGCAGAAAAGTACCACTTAGCCTCTCAGAGGTAATTTTGTATGAAGTCATTTGTAAATTTTTCCAAAAGTTTTATGAAAGATTACCGGCTCTAAATCACACTTTGACTGATATGTAACCGACGTATTAAGCGACTTAGTGGTACTAGCGACTAAAATTAGGGCGTCCCTAGCATCAGTAGTTGTGACTATTAGTAGCCGCTTCAGCTGGTATTTATTTTCTTTGTCTAGTATACCACATATTTGAATTATTTCGGTCGAGCAGACATCTTGTCAATAAGAATTTCGTAGGTTTCATAGTGCCTGAATACAGACGGCATCGTCGCTCTTCCCAGGCCTCAAGTGAGACCTCACGAAAAACGCTTACAAATGGTGCCTCTATTGAGGTTGCTGAAAGCAAAGATCCATCCAGATCATTCATGCATGAGTTGACACGCAGTTAAATTTTTAAATGGGCCCCAGCGCGTAACGTTTGAGGGCGGTAATTCTTTCATACCAATATCATTTTGGCCCGCACGTGCGCGTACGAATCTGACGTTCATTTGTACCCCGCACGAGTCCTCAAACTTTAAAATGTTCGTGATATGTTTAAAATCGTATATTCAGGGCTTGAATCTATAGCCAATATAAATTAGGCCTCGTGGACATACGACGTCATGACAAGCGTCCCATTGAAAATCATCATCTTTTTTTGTAACGAGTGATTGAAGCAGTAGATCAGACGTTTTAATGTTATGGCCTCTACTCTTTTACGATTTTCAGTTAACACTAGCATTGTGCTGCTTATCGTCTACTTAACGAACGCTGCGCTAATCGTAGCGTCTGCACTCGATAGTATGGTTTTAAAGTTTCGAGCCGTATTTTAACCACCCATCGGATGGATTGGCGGCAGAAGGCCAGATTCAAGGTTGTATTTGGAATAAATTAGCAATTATAGCATAATTAGGCGAAGCTTATATCATGATATTTGTCCTGATAGATAAGGAGCTTGAAATGTTTATATCCGCGGGTTTTGCAAAACCAGAAACGCGCAGTGCTCGCTCGTGAATTGCCGAGCATCGCACTCACATCACTTGTCAAAAAAGGAGCAGCGTCTTCTAGGCCGCATGCGCGCACCGTACGGACAACCGTACACCTCCGCGAATGGCTCGAAGTTGGCGACGGCTTTGTTGCAGTCACCGCCCGCGACGGGGTGCTGTTGGACTCCCGAGCACAGGAAGTAGCAGAGAGTGAGGAAGAAGAGACGCCTCTCTGCGACCCGCTCCCTCGCCGAAGTCTCCGACGCGCCGAAGGCGCTCTCCAACGCCGCGTAGGATATTTCCAGCGCCGGGATCTCGGGGAAGTACCCTCCCGCCGAGGCGCCCTCCAGGCACGCTTCGGTGTCCATCAGGGAGTCCCGCCACGCGAGGGACATCCAGGGCTCCTCCGTCAGGGCACCCGCGTCATCCCTCCGCGAACCCTCACTGTCCAAGGCCTTGACCATTTCCCGGGCGTAAAGAAAGCCCAGGCCTCCGTAGAACATGGCGAGCGTTCCGTGACCGTAAAAGACGGGTCTGGACAGAGACTGGACGGACACTCGCACGCTGTTGCGCAGGTAGTCGTACTCAATCAGCGGCAAAACCAGGTTCGCGGGCATGCCTACGTTGAAGTTTTCGGCTCGGATCAGCTGTCTAAAGGCACGCCTGTTCTCCAACCAAGTTTCGAAGAAGGTCGACCCGTTCGACCAGCCAAAGTTCCGGTACGTGTGGTCCAGTCCGGACTCTTCCAAGAGATCCGGAGCAGGCCACAGCGTAGTGTTCATCCAGCCCAGTTTAACGCGGCCATGGATCTTGGAGGTCTCGTCGAGCCACGACAGGGCATTCAACTTGTCAGACGCGGTGTGGCGTATGCCGCGCAGGAGTGCGTTCACGTTCTTTCTCAAGGTCGACGAGAAGCGAGGGATGGCGTACAGGGAGATGATGAGCACCCTGAACACGGCTTCCACGTGAGCAGCGCAGAAGAGCGGCCTGTAGA
This sequence comes from Rhipicephalus microplus, assembly GCF_043290135.1. Classification (NCBI taxonomy): domain Eukaryota; kingdom Metazoa; phylum Arthropoda; class Arachnida; order Ixodida; family Ixodidae; genus Rhipicephalus; species Rhipicephalus microplus. Next base: position 81,686,341 of record NC_134708.1, read on the forward strand.
CGCTGGCACGCTCCTCGCTGCCGTACTTCACTACCAGCAGACTCGGGTCCGCAGCCGGTGCTAGTACCTGCGCCAGGAACCAGGCCAGGTACGTGAGCAGCTCACTCCGGTCGTAGTGCGCGAAGACCGAGTCCACCGCTTTGAGATACAGTCCGTTGGCGGTCATCACAAGATCGGCGTCCGTTACGGCTGGCGCCACGTCGAAGTTTTTGTTGGCCTCGCTCAGCCACTGTTCGGCTGGGATGCTGGGCGTGTGGCGGGTCGCGTCGGAAAGCGGGAACTGCCAAGAACCCGGAGGCGGAACACGGGACTTCTCGGCGTTCGCCAGTTCCTGCAGTATGGTGCCTTCGAGACGGGCAACTTTCCTGATGAACTCCGCGTCGTGGTGAACGACGACGTTGTCAGCGGACTCCAGGGCGTTCTCGAAGGCCGTGTAGTAGGCGACGAAGGCTCCCTTTCCCAAGATCTCCCGGTGGTGTCTCTCCCAGGACAGAACCAGAACGCTAGGCGTCAACACCACTGCGCGAATCTCGCTTTCCGGCAGCGGAGACAAGTGAACGCTATACCACAGGGGAAGCTGCCAGTTGATCGCCAGGTCGAAAAGGACGCCCAGCGGGGTGACGGTTGGCGAGGTGGGTTGTTCGGGCCACGGGATGCCTCGGTCGGCCATGAACTGGCGGAGCTGTCTCATGGCAGTGGCGATGTGCGCGTACGATGTGTTCTCCATGCACTTCCGATAAAAGGCGATGGCCTTTTGTCCTGTGGGCAGACTCCTGCGAACACAGTTCGCATGTTGTTCCAACGAGGGCCTGTTTTCCAGTAATTTTCACTCAGTACACTCTGGTTAGCAATATGAACTGCCGCTAAGCGACTTTTATCACGAGTTCTCATATTATTTTTTAGTACAACAACGTTTTTAAAGCGAAGCGTCTATGAATTAAGACAACATGTGCATGAATTTCAAACCTTCTATGAATTACAAAAATACCGGTGTATACGAATAGCTCATTAAAGGTGTGTATTCGTATTCGCCATTTTTCCGTAATTCATGTTCTTTAGATTGTAGGCTTCTCGGCAATCAGCTATTTGTGATGTGGAAATCTGACATTTTATTGAGGTAACTTGCCCTTTCCCATTGCGACATTTTAGCGTTGCCTTGACATATTTGCAGGTCATTGTTTGAAGGGCGGTGCAAAGCCAACCGCTATATAGAGAAGGGGGTGAGAGGGGGAAGCAATGTGGGCGCCTTACATTTACATCATAAGGATGGGGGGGGGGTGCGCCGTGACGAACCCTTGCCCTCTCCCACCCGTAAGGGGAAACCAGCGCAAGCTTATGGCTGGAATCGAACCGATAAGAAGTTGCGGTATGAACCACAGTCGTTAGTTTATTTTTGGCACTCACAACGTGGAACATTCAGCCCCTTTCGCAATATGTCGTGGGCATATACAGGCCAGATTTGGCGTTGAATAAACACTCGGTTGAGAAAACACCACAGTTACTGAAAGACTTGGCGCAGTCACACATGTACGTGCATTGTCGTGCTTTTGAGAAAAGCTCACTCTATGATAAAAGAAACGTGTTCTTACGCACCGTAAGATAACATCAAAGATTACGGAGAGTTTTTTTTTATGAATAAGCAGGAATATCAGTGTATCGGCCATCCCTCCAGTCCCCTGTTTTACCAGGTAACGAAGTTTCTTGTTAGACAACTATCTTCTGCTGTTCTGTGATTTTTATCCTACTTACGTTTTATTTTTCAGCGTAAGCGTCTGATTTTGAGTGTATTGGTTATGACGGTGCAAGACTGCGTTTTGCACGAGGTTCTTAGTTGCTGTATTTACGTTCGTGCATTCTCTTTCATTAAACTAACTTGGAGGTCAGCACTGTCTCACATGCACTCCTACCCCTTCTACTTTTTTTTTTTCAGCGTTAGTCGTGCTATTAGCCACGAAGAACCGGAAAACATGTTCAGGAGGTGGTGTGGTTAAACGATAGCTAAAATGTTGGCATTGTCTACGTTCGGAAACTTCGCATCAAGCAGGTCAAACAGTATAGTTTACAAAAAAAGAAAATTGCTATTATTGAGATGTCTCTGCATATACCGGGCAGCAAGACACGTGAGAACGTTTTACTGCAGAGCTGTAGGCTTATGCAAAGTAGAGGTTACTTTCAGACGACATTGCGTATTTATATAGGTTTTACCATTGAAACGACACGGCTTGTAGATCAGAGGCTATCGGTTGTAGTAGGGTGCTATTTCATCCATGAGGTTGTATAGCATTCTTGCTATCTGCATTTATTTAGGGAGCAATCATATGGACACTCAAAGTACACTTTTTTGTCATCGCCGTCACCATCGTGTTCTGTTTAAGGTTCTAATCTATAACATTGTCCCGTACAGCGTGTCTTCTACGTGAGAGTGAAAGCTTGCTAAGGCGGCCGTAAAGTGCTGCTCAAACAGGGGTGAAGGTCCAATTCAAGGCACGTAGGAAGGAAAAAGTCGGTTCCACGATCGATTGAAGTAACGCTGGAGGTGGAAGGGGGGGGGGCGTCCTGACTTTTGTCTTTTGCAGTAAATATATTGTCAGGAGAACTCTATTACAGCCTAAATACCGTTAATGTGTGCTCGAAGTTGTGACACTCAATTCTTGAATTTGTGATGAGAGGTGGACAGGCACTGAAGGGAGAGTTGTGAGGATGCTGACACAAGCTTGGGGAGGGGGGCACGTACCCTCCCCCTCCATCTGGTTCCGCCACTGAAGGAGGGAGGATTGCGCAATGTGAAAGAAAATTAGTAGGTAAGAAACGCCGGCGACAAGCTTCGCTTTATCCCACTTTTCTCGGCAGGCAGAGCAGCAAGAATTTTCTAGATGCGAAGCAGCTTAGAATCGAGCTCGATCCGGTGTGCGGCGTGACCATCCAGACTACGCATGTGCGTCCGATTCCCCCTCTTTCGCCTTGCAACGCAGACGCAGCGAGCGTCTGTTAGCGAAAAAAATGACTGCTCACGCTGCTAAATCCAGTGTTGCCAAACTAAGGGTTATCCCTAGATTTACTCTCGGAAATTCCCTAGATTAAAAAAAAGTCCCTCGATTATTTTATGTTATTATTCAGGCTTGTAGCGTCATCATCATCGCCATTCATCATCATCGTCATTTTTCTAGCCACCGCGCTGCGCCTCTCGTGCAGCTCACGCGAGAGCTCGAGGCGCGAGCGGTAGAGAACGAGCACCAGACCTGGCGGTTTGGACGTGGCAGCCGCTGCCACTCCGCTTCGGCAATCGCCTTTGATAATAAAGTGGCGAGAGAACGACACGACCACGTTGGCCACCGTCCCGTTTTCCTCTCTCGCTACAGGCTAATTGACTTTTTACTATGTAAGTATTAAGACAGTGTGATCTGTGGCCAAGTTCTTCTGAATCTTGTAAAAAGTAAAAAAAAAAACCCTTTGTAACCACCTTTATGGACTTTTTTCTACATGTTCTGTGGAGAGGCATAGAAAGTGTTTGTATATGACACCAGTTGCCACAGAGACATTTGTATGTCAAGTTCGCAGTGCACACGCATTTAGGGCACAGCTGTGACCATTCACGTCAACTGTAAGTCTGTAGCACCTTTTAAAGACGGTAGTCTTTGTTGGAGACCTTCGACGCAAAAATTTTGGTCTGTCTGTCCGTCTGTGCGTCCGTCCGTCCGTCTGTCTGTCTGTCTGTCTGTCTGTCCGTCCGTCCGTCCGTCCGTCCATCCGTCCGTCCGTCCGTCCGTCCGTCCGCCCGTCCGTCCGTCCGTCCGTCTGTCTGTCTGTCTGTCCATCCGTCCGTCCGTCCGTCCGTCTGTCTGTCTGTCTGTCTGTCTGTCTGTCTGTGTCTGTCTGTCTGTGTCTGTCTGTCTGTCTGTCTGTCTGTCTGTCCGTACATTTGTCTGTTTGTCTACTCTGAACGGCACCGGGTACTGAAACGGCCGACCCCATCCGCAGCGCCCACCAATGTTGCTCAAGGTTGAGCGTTCATGCTTGTGTAATTTTCAAGCAAAAACCAATTATCGGCCATGTCTGGGGCACCATAACAACACGTACATATTCTGCATGTGCATCTTTTTTTTCAGAAAAGGCATACATAAGTAATTTGAAGGACCGTAGCGCTTATCACGCTGCGCTGACCATGCAACGCTTGCACGTAAAAGCAAGTGTTTCCAACGCTTTGCTAAGACTAGATGGTGGTGGCACTTACCCGTCGCCTTGCGTTCTACACCTTGTCACCTCTGAGAATGGCGCGCACACCCGCCTCAGAGCCACACGCTTTGTTTTCTAAGAAAACTGCCATATGGCGCTCATGTCTCACGTGTGACGTGACTTGATGCGCTCGTTCACCTACGCTGCACGCTCGAGGCACTCTAACGCAGCGCCTCCAGAGTACCATTCAAAGATTTTCTTGCACAGAACATCAAATAAACGTTTTGTTCACACTCTCTAGACGCATGACTATCGTCTTTGGACGACATTTGCAGATTAAATGCAGATACGGGGCCATTTTTTTCGTACCTGAAACTTCTTAGGTGGTGGTCGATTGATAATTTTCCACACATGTAATCACTGTTGCATTCTTTGCATTAGACGTACGTTGGCCGGCGTAATATTGCTAACTGATAGCTACGCCTTTCCTATGTACGTTCAGCTCCTCGTGCGGTCAAATATTTTCGCCACCTTTGAGCTCTCATGCAAAGGGCACGACAGAAAAACTGAAAACACCCGAGCAAGTCTTTTCATCACGCCGTTTCTGCAATATAGAAGCCATACTACCTTACCCAATCTTACTTTTGCTCTGGGAGGTGATTTAGACTCCAACCAAAAGTTTTGAAGAAACCCGACGTTTCGAAACCGACTTGGTTCCTTCCTCAGGGGGGACTGCGGAGGCTACGTAGCAGCGGCGTCTTCAAAGCACTCACGGGGTGGATATTGACCCCCCCTCTCTTTCTCTCGTTTCGCCGTGGAGTGCAGTCCATGTGTATATACTGGGGGAAGGGTTCCGATAAGCGGTTGATGTTATGGGCTGTCCTCTGTATGTGCCACAGCTCGAGTAACAACCTTCTCATCCAGTTCAGCTTGCTTTCAAGGATCTAGGCCAGCTGGTTAAAAATTTATCGTTTCATAGCACAGCAATCGCTCAAGGCACTCATGACATGCACGCACATGCTTGATGCTTATGACCACATAATTTCCCACAGCATTCAGTATATAATAATCTCGCATTACAGAACTGCTATGCCCTACACTTCGCTCAGCACCTCGTAAAACTCTTAATAGAAAGAACATGAAATAGCCAAAATTATCGCTTCTTTACAGCCTGTTTAGTTAAAAGAGCGTGAGTAATAAGTTATGATTTTTCTCAAGCCATGCAATGTGACATTTACAGAGCTGCGAGAAATTCGCAGATACAACAACAAAAAAAGACGCCGAATTCCAGGGGAAGTAATTTTAAATGAAAAAAAAAGAGAGAATTAAGCCCCATAACTGTCTCTCAGGGGGAGAACCCCTACACAGCAGCTCACGAGGGGTGGGGTAAAGAAGGGATTAAAAGGATAGGATTAAAAAATAAAGAGATAGAGAGAGAGAGAGGAAGGAGAGAGAGAGGCGCATGAACAGCGAACGATGAAAGTAAGGAGAATATAGGAAAGATGGGCACTGTTGAAGGAGTCCGAGGGAGGGGCACCTACTCAGCGAGAGCTCTTGTCGGCGTCAGGAGATGGCGTAGGGTGAGCCCAGTCGGCCAGAGCTGCGCTGTCGTCGGAGATCGCGGGGGCACAACCGGTCGGCACGAAATCCAGTGAACGAGACGGTCGAATTCCCGGAAAAGGCTGAATATATCTACATCTTGGGATACATCCCTGCGGTTCTAAGCCCTGGCTCAACCGTTCATTGGCCACACCGTTTATATAGGCACTGGATCTTGACCTCCAAGGAAGTGCTGGTGGAAGATTTCTTCTGTGAATTGTTCAACAAAAACAATTCGCAGCGTGCGCGTTAACTAAAAGGGGACTGTGGGTCTCGTCTCTCTGTCCAATTAAAGTCTGCTGTTTTTCTTTGCCCAATAGCAGCGATTGGAATGATACAGTAGGAAACACCGGTAAATCGCTTCGTACTTTGCGCCTCAACAGGACGGACGGACGGACGGACGGACGGACGGACGGACGGATAGATGGATACGGCTGTACCCTTTAGATCGGGCGGTGGCTAGCGCCAACAAGCCGTAATACTTAATGAACCAAAAACTAGATTTATTTCTTTCCCTTAAATAGTGAGGTTGAGGATTCGTACTTTGCAGCGAAGGGTTTAATTTTCACTCGTGCCTTTACTTTAGCCACCAATCAGATAACCTCCTTCTAGTTAATTCTACCCGCTTAAAGTCTACTTTGCCCTCACTGTCCCACAACACCAGTGCTTTGAAAAACTCTGCGCCATAATCCTGAACTGTAGGGTGAAGCCCTTTACAGAACATTATCAAGTGTTCGGCAGTTTCTTCCTCTCCACATGCACTGCATACTGTGTCTACCCCTTCGTATTTGGCCCGATATGTCTTGGTTCGCAGTACTCCCGTCCTGGCCTCAAACAGTAGAGAACTACTGTTTGAGGCCAGGACGGTAGTATTTCTCTACTGAAAACAGTAGAGAATGTACAAGTAGCTGAATACCTTCCTACCCAACGCACCTCCCCCATTTCTCTCAATCGCTTCTCAAATTTTATCGTGCTGCTAGCTTCCCTGCCCTCGAATGATGTTCATCCCATATCACCTTGTACTCCCTGATTTGGTGTATTCACATGAGCTCCTAAGGAAAGCCTACATATTCCACGTTGCTTAATTTCTAATCTTGCTTGAACTTCTGATCTCATGCACAAGATCGCATTGCCGAACGTCAGACCAGGAACCATAAGCCTTTTCCATATTCCTCTCACAACATCATATTGTAATTCCACAGTGCCCTGTTTTTCATTACCGCTGCATTCCTGTTCCCTTTAGTCGACACGTATATTTCGTGTTCCTTAGGTACTCGGCCCCATTGCTTATCCATACGCCCAGATATTTCTATTTATCTGTTATCTCTAGCGTGACCTCCTGTATTCTAAGTTGACTACCTTCATTTCCATTAAAAATCATGACTGCTGATTTTTCCTTACTGAATCTGAAATCTAACCTATCTCCCTCATTACTGCAGATGTCCACCAATCTGTGCAAATCGTCCTTGTTGTCGGCCATTAGCACTATATCATCTGCTTACATCAATGCTGGTAGTGCCTTTTCAATGAGTTTTCCTTGTTTGAGGAAAGAGAGGTTGAAGCCCAGTCCACTTCCCTCTAATTTGGCCTTTAATCCTTGTAGGTACATCATGAAAAACAAGGGTGACAGACGACACCCCTACCTAAGCCACCGTTTTACCTTTGCAGGCTTGGATACCTGTTCTTCCCACCTTATAATTACCTTGTTACCTTTATAGATATCTTCTAAGAGATTTGTGACTACATCTTCCACGACTAGTATCTCCAGTATTCCCCACAATTCCTCTTGAACCACGCTATCGTACGCTCCCTTGATATCCAAAAATGCTAGCCACAGGGGCCTGTGTTCCTTTTCTGGTATTTCAATGAACTGCGTCAGTGAGAACAGGTTGTCTTCCAACCTCCTTTGTTTCCGAAACCCATTCTACAGTTCCCCCAGCACCCCCTCATCCTCTATCCATGTCTGCAGTCTTTCCTTCATAATCTGCATCGCCAGCCTGTAGACCACTGATGTCACTGTTATAGCACGGTAGTTGTTCATGTCAGCTTTGTCCCCCTTTCCTTTATAGATCATGCTCATCCTGCTAAGTTTCCATCCATCGGGAACTTCTCCATTGATTATTATTTTGCTCTCAGCCTCTCTCAAAGCCTGCTTAGACTTCGGACCTAATGTCTTTATCAGCATAATTGGAATGCCACCTGGTTTCTCTCCTGCGCAGCGCCGCGCCGTGTGCGCCAGCGTCAACGCCAACGCCCGTGTAAGCGTTAGTTCCCACTGGTTAGCATCTACACATGGTTCCCTTTAGAAGGAGATGATGTTACTTTGTGTTCCGACTCTGTTTTGACCGAGAATCAACAAAACTTAACTCGCAGTTGCTCACCTGGTGCCGGTTTCGAGGATGTCGCGGAACTGCCGCGCCCACGAGAGGACCACGTCGTCCTGGGTGGAGGCGAACTCACGAAACTCGGGCGCCGACCATGCCGAGCAGACGTGGGCGCTGAAGTCTTGGCACGGGTCGATGCTGTGGTTTACGCGCGACGCTATCAGCGCCATGTGCTGGTAGCAATCGGAGAGGCCTAAGCAGGGGTCCGAGCCGTCGGCGTGGCTGCCAGAAGTGCGCATAAGCAGTACGAGCACTAATGCGGACACGACGAGGAACATAACAGAGGCTGCGGCGGAGATGGCGGCAACCGCCAGCAGCTGATGCCTGCCGGCCGACGTCCCGCTGGCCACCTGCGACGATCGAGGAATACCAGCGTGACTGCCTGTTGTGGTCAAGCGGATCTAGATAAACTGTGGCGCTCCAGCTTTATAATACATTTTTCTATCCCACGCAGTAATAATAGTAACAATACTAAGACACCATAGTATAGGGCTTAGGGAATTTCGACTTCCTGGTGTTATTTAAAATGCACTTCAGCTTAAGCACATGGACCTCAAACATTTTCGCCTCGATCGAAAATTCAGCCACTGCAGCCAGAATTCGATCCCGCGACCTTCGGGTTAGCAGTTGAGAAGTCATGCAGTCATGTGCTTCTCGCAATGGCCTGCTGTAACCCTATATTGCGTTCTGAGGTGGACAGAGGTAACATTACAGAAGAGCAATGGGAGTGGTAGATTCCTCTAATGACTAATTATTTTGCGTTTTGTTCTGCTGGCACCACATAAAAGAGAAAAAAAAATTGCGTTCGCCAATGCGCTTACAGCGTGATTGAAGGAGATGATCACTATGCACTCACATAGTAAACAGCGAATGGCAAGATGCACGGAATCTTGAAGTGATGAAAAATATTTGTAGCTTCAAGGGTACAGCCTTCGAAAAGAGAGTACTTTTGTTTAAACATTGACTTTTAGGAGCGAAGCTTCTTAAGGCGTGGGCTGAGCGTCCTGTCGTAGTCGTATGTAGCCACCTCATGTTAGCTCTTGTACCGGCCGTAGAGGGCGGTACTTGTACATAGAACTGCAAATGGTACGATACTATATAACGTTACTTGTAGTATGATGAATTATAAAAATCGCAGTATATACATGGAGTGAATGATGATGAGTTGGGCAAAGCGTTCTTCAGTCCATCCATACTTCCGTCCATCCGTTCGTACTTGCTTCCGTCCATCAGCGAGTTCGTTCATCCGTCCATGCTTCCATCCATGCGTCCATTTGTGCGTACGTCCCTGCATTCGTCCATGCATCAGTCTGTCCATGCGTCCGTCTACGAGTTCATCCCTGCGTTCGTCCATGTGTCCGCCCGTCCGTGCGTGCGTCCATCAGTTCATCCTTGCGTCCATCTGTTCCTCTCTGCTTCCGTCCATTCGTGCATCCATCCATGCGTCCATCCGTCCGTGCGTGCATCGAACAGACAGACAGACGACGGACGAACGTGGTCAATGACTTATTCACGGTTTGCCAATAAAAAGTATGATACGCGCAAAGCGGCAGCGGCTCGCTTTTGACGACGAAACCCCGATGTGCGAGCGCGCGTAGAGTTTCCTAATATACACTAGAGGGAGCTCTGGCGCTAGTGTCTACGGGATCTGGAACGCACGGCGCTTCAGTGAGCACGGGAATGATGGGTAGTACACACATTTGTCCAATCTTCGTACTTCTGGCTTGCTTCTGGCTCCGTAAGTGTTCGCGTGGCTTGGAGCTGTTTTCTCACGAAAGAAAAAATCAGCAAACGTTCAGCGGTAGTGCTTCGCTTCCTTATTTTTTGAAAGCTTACCATTTCAAGTCAGGTCACGAAGTTCGAAAGGGTTCGTTCTTTTCTTTAAAGCGAAACCGTAACCAGCAATAAACGAAGCCGCAAGTACGATTCGCCAAACGCAAATATGAAGACTAGGCAAATGTGTGTACTACCCATAATTCCTATGATAGCTGAACGATCGCAGCGCCAAAGTCCCCTCTAGTTAGTTTTAAGAAACTCTAAGTGAGCGCGCGACAAAATAGGAATGATGTCAGACGAAGACGTTGGCGATCGCGTGTTCGTCGGCGGTGCCATCCGGTAGGGGGCGCGGTGTAGTAAAATAAAAGCCGTTTTGGCACGTGCGCACGTTCAGAAGGTCGGCGGATGAACAAGGTTGCAGAGCGGCGTGCACGCAAGGCGGTGGTGGATCGCGCTCGAAGTCGGAACCCCGATGTGCGAGCGCGCGAGGAAGAAGCGTGCCTTGAAGCTGCGCGACGGCGGAAGGCCGAAGCGGCGTGCAGACGCAGATTCGCTCCACTCCCCATCATTCATCCCGTGGATATGCTGTCATTTTTTTCTGTACCTCAGGTTCAAATGACTTTTCGCGTTACATTTATGGGCGCCAGAAGGCATCTCTGTCTGTTGTACAAGCAGCGTCTAAGATGTCGTAGCGACGTCAAATGAACGCGATCACGAATCGTTGAAGGCACTCGTACAACCAGCTTCAGGCACTAGTGTCCTTATAATTGATATCACAACAGCAACCCAAAAAACTCACTGAGTCACTTTTCTCAACTTTCACGTGACGTAAGCTGCTAATTATGCGTGCGGAAATGTGAGGATGCTAGCAGAAAAATGTCAGAAATCGTATGTTCATCTCAGCTATCTAAACACTTTGAACCTACGCATGTATTACATGCAAGAAAAAAAGAGTCGTGCTGTCTTTTAAGGCGTTTGCAACGTGGAGCAACAGCCTCACCACATGAAACTGGAAGAACTCGAGGAGAGGTGCATATCACACTTGTGACTACTACATTTGTACCGCTATCCACAGACATGCGCACGGAGAGGGGCGGGAGGAGGGCACCCACACTTCAGAGCCACCTAAGAGTATTGTCAGCTAAGGGCACAAAGTCTGCCCCACACATTGACCTAATATAGAAAGGGGATAAAAAAGAGCCCCACGACGGGCTTTCACAACCCCCCGACACCCCTGATGGGAAACTCCGCGCACGCTTACGCCGCGATGACTTCCGAGGTACAGTGTACTACACTCTATCCGAGGTGCGGTCATAGGCGCCACTTTTCACGCGTGAGCAGTGGAGGCGTGCTCTCTGTATAAAAATACTGGATGCTTGTTTTACTCACAGAAATTATTAAATGTGCGTGCCAAGCATTCCAGAACCATGGGCGTCAGTAAGGAGGGTGTTCTAAAGGGGCACTTGCCCCCCTCACGCCTCACCACTGGCCCTCACCCAAAAGCTACACCAGTGCTTTCCCTTTTCCCCAGCCGCGATGCAACACTGTTTGCACCCCTTTCCCCTCAATAGAAAATCCTGCCAATACCAACATGTGCAGAACTGACCATTTCAGCGAAAGAGTGCTGTACGAGGCACGCCCTCCTTTTCAGCTCCGAAGGAGATGGTGGTTTGTTGGCCCACGTGTCTTCACGTGGCGCGCGTTTGTACGTAGAGACATCTGCCGATGGCACCTGGACCACAGCCGCCAATGAAGTTTGGGAAGTGGAAGGCACCAAAGGTAGAGTTCCAGTACTCCGTGTCCGTGTCCGTGTCTCGGCAGCGCCGCCTATTGCGGCTGCACCACCGAGCGCTGGCTCCGAGCCTGGTACCTCTCTCTGGTCAGCAACGCCCTTGTTGGCAGCCTTCAGTGGGCTGGCGACCCCCGCCTGAATTGACTCGAGTGCCAGCAAGGCACTGGCATTTGCCATGACTTCCACCGCGATCACATCAATTCCACGACATGGCTGCACCTGGTGCGGTGTCACCGAAGTTCCTGACAATCCGGCTTGCGATACGCCGTCTCCGCGAAAGTGAATCGGTGCATTCCCAGTGTGACTGCCTGCTGATGCCGCTGCGCCACTGGGCGCTGGCTCCGAGTCTGGTACCTCTCTCCGGTCAGTGACGCCATTGTTGGCTACCTTCGGTGGGCTCGCGACCACCGTCTGAATTGATTCGAGTCCCTGTAAGGCACTGACTTTTGCTGTGCCTTCTACTGCGAGCGCATGACTTCCACGACGTGGCTGCAACTGGTGCAGTGTCGGTGAAGTCCCTGGTAATCCATCTTGCGACACACCGTCATCGCGAAAGTTAATCGGTGCATGCCTCGAGGGACTGCTGGCCGATGCTTCCGTCAATGCCCCAGACAGCTGAGACGCGGTTGAGTACGCAGCCAACGCGCCTGTATTCGCGACGATTCCCTGCTGAGCTGAAGTGGCGGCGGCAACATTGTCCGCCGTGTTCGACGGTTCGCGGTTTTCCTGAAGAGCACTAATGCACGGAATGGCGGCTTGAGCCACTGCGATGTGCTGTTCGGCAGCTTCAATACCGACGTTCGGCTGTGAAATCAGTGGAGCAACTAGCGAAGCCGCGTTCTCTGCAAGGCATTGAGTGTGTCTCTGGCTTATAGCACCGCCAGAATTGCTTGCGGCCAGTGAAGGTACGCCACCAAGATTGGTCGAAAGAGTTGTTGTCTGGCTACCGCTGCTACACCGGTTTGCGACGGTGGATGGGCCACGCCTGTGTCGTGAAGCTTTGTGGTGGCGCTGCGCCAGAGATTCACGACGTCTTTTCCTCTTACGTGGGAAGGACCCATCTGTGTCTTGAGAAGGGGTTGACTCCTTATCGGCCGCCAAAGAAGAACCGCCAACCTCAGATTCGGTTGTCATCGTCTTCATGGTTCTTGTTGCCGCGAGCTGTGGGGTGATTACCTTTTGCTTTGCTTTCCTAGATACATGGCACGTACCCACTTTGGGAGATTGGTCAAGAATGCAACGTAGAGAGTGTTAATTGTTATTTTAGGTAAGCAATGAAATTTAAAACTAAAATAAAAAATGAAATGGCAATAATACGTAAAATATTCACTATGCAAGAGACTATTCTTATCTTCAGCTGATGGCTCATACCCAATGCAGGTGACTGCCTAAGTGGTAAACAATTTTTACCATTAGTGTCTGTCGGGTAACAATAGACTCACAAAGTACCTTACGCATGTGCCAAAAACAATCTAAGGTGAAATTGGATTTTCAATCGATGTAAGGCTCGTATGTTCGACGCCGCATGTAAAAAGTCGACGCAACTCACCACAGATCAGATTACTCCTCTGACAGTCCACAACGTGAATCGTTTGTATGTTGGCTTTTGTTCGGCCAATCACAAATTCGCCCAAATAAAATGCCCTGTATTTCCTAGTCTTGCTGAAGCCTTCCACGCCATAAGGAGTCATGCCAAAAAAGACAAGTTCATACGCTTTTAAAATACCAAAGGAGAGAGATGAGCGCTTGAAGCGTGTGACAAAATCCTGCCGCTCCACTTATACCTGGCGAATGGTAAAACATTTCGCGGCAGTTTACTCGTGAGGTAGTCTATTCGTGAGGCAGTCTATTCGTAATTATCCTGCAGCTTATATAGTCAGCCACTGGACAAATACGTGAAAAAGTGTAGCCTTTTTGGACTTTCGGGAATGACCTTAATGTCCATCGTAGTGGTGTAGTAATTATGGAGCTTGGCTGCTAACACGAAGGTATCAGTATATCAATAAGTCAATCGTTCAATCAATCATTTTTTCTTTTAATTTTAGGAGTACAGGACTAAAAGCTCTGAAACTTGACGAGGTCCCGAACCCGTTGGCAAGTCGGCAAAGCAGCAGGAATGCAGACAATCGAGCATAAAGAGCATCAAACAAACTTACACGCATAGCATCGTATGAATTAATGCAAAATTTCTGAAACAAAGTGCTGAAAATATAAAGAGAATAGATTAAAAGTATAGTCATGAAGTGGCATGAACTTGAAAGAGGAACAATCGACAGGAGGAATGGCCAAAATTCCTAGAGATAATGGGAAACACAGAAAATTCAGTACAATATAATATTCAGATAATTCAGAAAAATAAATAAGCTGGACAAAATGTTGAATGTCACAGTTTTGTTTAGGTGAACGATCGAAATATTCACTCTTTAAGAAGTTTAGCAAAGAAGGTAGCCATAAGACCATGATTCTTCATCATGAATGGTTTTTGGGATGGATACAGTGCAAACTTCTTTTTGCCTAGTGACTCAAACACTCGTGTTTATGTTAACTTTAGCAAGATTAATTGTGATATTGGTGCCACGCTTAACAAACTCTTTATAACAGAACGTCAGCCTGTATTGTGTAAAGAGAAAACCGGCAGAATTTCATATATTGGGAAAAAGAAGTTTTGTAGAGGACAGATAGTGTTCAGCAGCATTATGTCGTATAGCTCTTTCCTGTAGTAAGCAAAACTTGTGAAAATTCGTCACACCGGTGGTATACATTTCTACGCAACAATACTGTAACAAAGGTAATACTAGTGCATTGTATATTTAGATATCATAAGAATAGGTCACATACGTAGAAGGGCTCCAATGGCCGATGACATTATAAAGTGAAGACTATCAACGTGTACATTCCACGTAAGGTGCCATGAAAAATATACTCCAAGGACACTAACGCAATCAACCATATCTAAGCTCTGATAGCGCAGAAAGGAATTCATCTTATTTGTCAAGCTTTTTCCTTGAGGCGTATATAAAATAACTTGTGTTTTTGAAGGGTTTAGTTTTAATAAATTCGCTCAAGGCCAGGGATCTATGGCAGGCAGCATTTTTCTTTTTAGCCAATACTTTTTCTTTTTAGCCAAAAAAAAAAAAGTGTTATGTATCGGCGTGAGAGACAAATGTTGCGTCATCTGTGCAGTGTACAGAGTCAATAATGTAAATCAATATTAAAAGTGGCCCTAATATACTTCCTTGTGGCACACCAATGATGACCGCCTTTCTTGCAGGTATTT
Organism: Rhipicephalus microplus; assembly: GCF_043290135.1. Classification (NCBI taxonomy): domain Eukaryota; kingdom Metazoa; phylum Arthropoda; class Arachnida; order Ixodida; family Ixodidae; genus Rhipicephalus; species Rhipicephalus microplus. Next base: position 81,701,342 of record NC_134708.1, read on the forward strand.
CATTGTTGACATCTCATTATAGTGGGTGTCAATATTTAGGTACGCTTGCTCCAAACGGTAATAGAAGAATAGGCATAATTTTATTAATGGAACTACGGCAGGTGTGTAGGCATAAATGTTTTTCGGGGGGGGGGGATCCTTGATTGTGATGGGGGAACGCTCTTAAAGTAGTTATTTCTCGCCCTGTATGTCATAACTAAAAAAAGCAAATCCGGAGGGAGAGAGGGAGCAGTGTGCCTTCCGCTACGTCACTGAGCTATGCCACCAGTAGGTGAAGGATAAGCAAAGAACAGGGTAGAAAGAAAGATCATAGAGGGGTGCAAGTATACGAAGATGAATTAAATGGCTATTCATACGTGTACACAAAAGGACGTACTGTATCACCTATCGCTTGCGTAGTTGCGAAGAGAAATCAAGAATTTGACGAAAACTTGTCTGGTCGGAAATAGTCATGGTCGAAACATAGAAGGAAGACGCCGACTAGAAAGCGCTTGAAAAAAAAAAAAAACAGACGTCTCGGCTGCCAGACGGTGGCTTTCTTCACAATAAGGTAATAAAAAAATGGCATTTACTATGCATATGTCCAAATATAGGCGCAAAATGTGTGTGTGAACTAAGTGTAAACAAATCGAAGGGTGGCTCCACAAACGTTCTGCGTGGTACCAGTGGCTTGAATAAGTAATGGCTCGAGATGAAGTCGTTACGTTAGATTTCATTGAGCGGCTAGCACATGCAAACTGGCCCTGGCGGCCTCATCTCGAGTCATTACTGATCCAAACTGCTGGGGCCACGCCGAGCGGCAGTGAAGGCGCCTTTCCTCTCCTGTTTATGCAGGCTGTTTGCTCCATGTATAAGTACGTTGACACAGTCAACCCTTGCTCTTTCATTGCCTCATTGTTAAAGGACCAATAAAGAGCCTAACTATTTTTCACGCATCAGTAAAGTACAATTTTATTATCCAGAAAAAAACCACTCTTACAGCGAGCCGACGCTTGGTGAGCAACAAAACACGTGAAAAGAAGATGCCCGTGGCAACGTCACCTTAAGACACCTGCACAAACTTACACCGTGGCGTCATAAATTTAGAAGACGCCTACTGGGCCCTACGTAACTTCTAATCGATAAAAATGAAGTACATTGTCATCTGTGGGCGCCATAGACCTAGCATATGAAGTTTCAGAGAAAAAGGGAGAGAGAAATAACATACGAAAGGTAGGGAGGTTAACTGGACAACGTCCAGCTTCGCAGATTTCATTGAGCTGATGTTGCGAAAATACTGCAAATATACTTCGAAATTTTTGACGTTGGCACGAATTTTTTTCAAAACGAAACTTCAACTTTGATTTTCTCCGCTAATCAAACATGCGGTTTTGGAGTTCTCAGCGTGCAGTTTGTCAATCTACACCAAGTCATTGGTTTTATATAGTGCCCCTTTAACAAAGCCCCCGTGCGGAAGCTGAAACGTCTGTTAATTTTCAAAGTTTCATTTATTGGCATCATTCCTTCACCACCTCGCGAGAGTAACCGACGTCGTAGTCCTCAGTGAAGCCACGCAGGGTTTTATGAGCAGCCATTACCTTTCTTCCCCTTTTCTTCTTTCTTTCCCATTATTTACCTCCCTTTTAACCCTTATATCGTGTAGGGCAGGATCGGGTTTACCCTGATTAACACCCCTGCATTTCCTCTGCCTTTCTCTCTCTCTCCTGTGCGCGTGAAGGAACGCGTTGCCGCGGTGCGGTGGGCCGGCGGCACCGTACGTGTTTTCGCGACGCATTTCGGTGTGTCTGTTCGACATCCTCGTGGTCGGCTTGACATTGTTGCCTGTCGCTTTCTCTTAACAGCCATTCACTTTCCCCGCAGTTGTAATCGCCTCGGGGCTGCGAGCTGCCAAGTCGAATTTACCTGCCGCTGACAAATGGCACCTATGCGAAGAGACACGAGATGGCGCGAGGGAACGCGCTTAGGCACAGAAGAAAATAAAGATAAAACGAGATAGAGAAGAAATATTTTGCTCTAGCAAAATTAAATACCATCAATATGCAAGCCAAGAAAAAGAGTATTTCTAAATTCAATTCAGAAACTTGCACGTGACAGTAAACACTCAAAGCGTTCTCACTTTGAGATCTTCATTGCGCTTTAGTCGAATAAACGTGCACATGGCCATTCCTGAATACATGCGTGACCCGAGGAAGATGCCTTGTTAGTTGTTTAGCGTCGATAATTACGTAACTTGGAATATTGCTCATGTGTTACAAATTATTCTGTTCACGTTCAATTCTCTAGCTACGAGGAACGTTAGTGACAAAACATTTGATCTCTGAAGTTATGAAATTTATAAATATTATGAGCAAAACTATAATCGCATTTCCCCATATGTTCCTTTAATGAGTTTCAATCAACGTTAACCGCAACTGGCTTCTTGATCAACCTCCGGCAGTACGCGAGCGTCATTTTATTATTACGCAACAACTGATGTCGGCCTGAATGGACCACCTGACATTCTACCTAGGGTAAGGAGAAGCGCGCAAATGTGTTTAGGAAAAAAAATGGCAGTATATCCACGGGGTGGATGATGGAGAGTGGGGCGAAGCATCCGTCCGTGTATTCGTTCTTGCTTCCGTCCGTCCGTGCGTCCATCCATGCGTCCACCCATGCGTTCATCCGCCCGTCCGTCTGTACGTGCGTCCGCACGTCCATCCATGCGTCCGTCCATGCGCTCGTCCATGCATCCACCCTGCGTCCGCCCATGCGTCCATCCGTTCGTGCCGCCACCCGTGCGTCCGTCCATGCATCTGTCTGTGTGTCCATTCGTCCATCTAGTCAACACTCCAAGCACAAAAATCCCGCATCTTTTCATTATATATTCCGCGTATAGAAGCACCGCCATCCAGCAGACATTCCAAGGACTAAACGAGAGGTGGCACACGCACACTTTCTTACGGCTGGCGCTTCGGGTCTGCTTCCCACCTTCAACCACCTCGAGTTCATGGTATATACTAGTTCACTGTATTCATGGCACTGCGGCCCAACGCTCGCTTAACCTTTCTAAAACCAAGGAGGTTACGTCCAGCAAGTATAACGTAGCAACCTTTTCTTGTCAGATACTGCTCAATGTACATGCCAATGGCTGCTAATGAGGAATGAGAGACAGAAGAATTTGGCTTTTAGTTAACGCGAACGCTGCGATTTTTTTATTGTTCAACAACGCACAGGAGAAATCTCCCACCGGCAACTCCTTGGAGGTCAAAGCGTAAGACTTGTTACGTACTACGAGGGACGAACGGGTGCCGCTTTGAGAAGCTTCGCCCCTAAAAAAAATGTTTAACGATTTCGAGTACTTCGTACTCAACTATGGGAGAGCACTGAGCCGCCCCGCTAAAAGCCCTTTACACATAAAGTTTCACACAATAATACATAGAGTGGAATCTGGCGCTATCAACGTGGGCTCCTTCAGTGGCACTTGTACCCGCATGGGAATGATGAGAATTACAGGCTTCGGATCTGCTTCGGATGGATCACGTTCTTAAGATTTGTGACGCTTCTTTTCCGAGTGTAAAACAAAGTAATATGAAGTTGTATTAAATTGAATTTTGCTTCATTTGTTGGTACGCAAACTTTACTGCAAACGGTTTTTGTGACTAGGTAATAGAAATTAAACCTGGACAAATCTAACAACCAGGGTATGCATTACTCTGCCATTGCGTTCCAGATTTGGCATCAAGACGTAATGAAGTATTCCTTACAACGTTTCAAAACAAACATTCTTGGTTCGCCCTCAAAAGTACCCTATATGTATTTATGAAATTAACAACACAGTATTAAGTGAGAAACACTCAACTCTTGTCTGCTATGATGCCAGGTGCCCCCAACGCACCTCTCGCTTTGTTGTTACGTCGAGTCAGGAGAGCGTGGCGGTGCGTCTACTTCGCGTCGCCGTCGTTTTGCAGTTTATTAGATGCGGAGCATCTTATACTCGCGCCTTGTAGTGCGCCGTCCGCGCCGTCCGCACCGCTTCTCGAACATTCGACAGCTGACGCGCGCGCATGCGCCGTCGCGCCGTCGCCCACTCTTCCACCATCTGTGCATCCCTTCCTCCTCTACACACCGCGCGCGCTTCACTCCTCCACCATCTGTGCACCCTTCCTCCTCTACACACCGCGTTCGACATCTACAATTCTCCTGATTCTCCAGTGGACGCGCATGTGGCGTCGCGCTTCGAGAACATTCAACAGCTGACAGTGCATGCGCCGTCGTGCTGTATATATACTCAAGGTCGGCGCTCGCTCGCTCAGTTGCCGCTCGTCGGTTGGTTTGTACGGCGCGTCGACGTCCAAGGTCGCGGTGAAATGAATTCCAACGAATCCACAAACAATGATCGACGTCCCTTCGACCAGCGCCGCCCTTTCGCATACGTGTGTACGTGTTCACTCATTTAACACCCCCTCCTACAACCACGTTAACCAATTTAGCCATCGACCCAAGTAAGTCGCAATTTAACACCCCATTTCACAACCACGTTAACCAATTTAGCCATCGACCCAAGTAAGTCGCACTTTAACACCCCGTTAACCAATTATATGGTCCGCATCCTCCTCAGTGTTCCCCCGAGGGAAGCTGCGGGCAATTTTTTTCAACGAGTTTTGGCAAGACGCACTAACAAGAAACGTGAACTCGATGTAATATCCTGCACTGGCATGGAACGCTCCATCTACGCGCTGAGGTGAGTGGACGATGCTTCGCTTAAACTGTCAAACACGACTTATACAGCTCAAGCATTGCAGTGAATTGAGAGGGCTAGCAGTTTTCAGCTTCTTTGAACGCAGCTGAAGCTTCTTGAACGCAGCTGAAGGCGCAGCTTCAGTCCTTTGCACCCACCCTCTAAAGTCTAGAGGGTGTTGACCCACCCCACTACCCACTCTACGCAAATAACGAAACTGAAACGGCAAAAAGAAGATTCGTGGACAGTTCTCTGGCTAACGCGATCCAATCTGAAACCTGTACTTCCCATAATGCCCATGAGGGTACAGGATCGCAGCGCCAGATTCCTCTCCAGGTATTATTGTGTGAAAATCTATGCCCTTGACAGTACCTTAAACGGCGCTACGACGCTGGCATACGCCACGGCTAGAGGAGTGTGTTTAAAAAAGAGTGTTTAGCGATTTCGAGTACTTCATACTCAACTATGGGAGAGCTGTGAGCCATCTCTGCTAAAACCAAGGTGGTGAGTAAGCCACACATAATTAAACAAAACAGAAAGATTGGTGTTGAGAAAAAAGTTAAACAATTTTGAGTAGTTAATACTCATGGGAGAGCAGTAAGCCGTCCCTGATATACAAATTTGGTTATCAACAGGCAATAAAAATTATACACAAGCGTATTTACGAAAAGAATGCAAATAGGGGTAAAGATGTGTGCACAAGATAAATTGTAGCCTTCTATCTCGTTCTAGTAAAAAGCCTTTCATTTTGCTTATGTTAATTTTTTGTTTTGTCATACGCCTTGATTGATGGGCGGTTATATGTCGGTGTTTTTTCGGCCTTGTGGGCTTTTATTTTGTTTGTTCCCGTTAACATCATTTCCATTACTTTTTTGTTGTTCAGAGATGTTTAGGTTTCTACATCTGCTGTAGTCACCGGGTGGTGGTTTATAGACTAGGGGACACTGTGCGTTCTTAAGGTGTTTCGGGTGCTCCACTCCTAAAAACAATAAAGTGCTGATATGAATGATCACGATAGTAAAAAAAAAATGGCAGATGCACGTACAGTGGAAATCGACGATATGTGAAGCAGGAATAAGAAAGGTTCATAAGTCACTTTAAAACCAACACAACGTTACGAGGTGGAGATCAATGAGGCCGTACATGAGTTACGTGTCATGATTATCATGTTTAGATGTGCCGTTTACCTTCGCAATCTATTCATGTCACGTGATACCAAATTTAGTATATGTGGAGTTAACGAAACGCCCACGAGCACGCTATGAGCGTGGTATGTTGTCATGTTCTTACATGACCCGCGTGCAAGGATTATCATGTTTGCATTAGTCATATATTTCGTCGTCCATTGACGTCACGTTATACCAAATTTGGTATAAGTGGAGCTCCACTTATACCAAATTTGGTATAAGTGGAGCTAGCAAAACGGCAGCGAGCGCATCATGAAGGGCCCAATACACTCTAATGTAGCGTTGACGCGCGCGCACGGTGGGCAGAGCGACGCTACGTTAGCAAAACGCGAGCACTCTATAGTCTGACGCCAGGCGCGGCGGGAGTAGCGTCCGTCGGCGCGGCCCGACCGCAACCGGCGCGACATGCGACATGCTGCATTTCGTAGCGATGCGCTGCCCAGACAACACTGCGTCTCCGTATTTGTGTGACGGAGGGACGCTGGATGCGCTGAAACGCGCATGCGTCAAAACAACGCAGTGCGGTGCGTTCGCGGTGCAAACAACGCAGTGCGGTGCGATATATATATATAGATATATATATATATATATATATATATATATATATATATATATATATATATATATATATATATATATATATATATATATATATTGCCACGTTCCATTTCACAAGTTTTTGTTATCGTTCCGAAACACCACACGATTCTCGGCGCAAACCGTGCCTGCAGGTTTCGAGAAGGTTCCGGACTGTAGTAGATCATTTCGATAAGATCACGCCCACTGTGCGAACGGCACAGATTGTTCTGGAACCTACGCCACCGCCAGCGATAACGCTAGAGCATTCGACGGCAAGGGTATAAATGCCGACGCGCTTCGCCGCTTGTCAGTTGTTGATCGAAGGCCGACGCTGCGTTCGCCGCTATCAGTCCGAGACTGCTATCTGTGCAAGACTGCTGCTGTAATTAGGCTTTCCCTTTACCGGGCACAGGTTCGCCCAAATAAACAGTTAAATCCCAACACGAAGTTTTCTGTCTTTGGCCACGTCACGATTCCGTGACATCTGGTGGAGGTGCTGCTTCGTTCATGTACCGGACGCCCCCGTCAAGCCGTGAACCCAGCCCCCTTCGCGGAGAAGACACCGACGCCAACCAAGAGCAGCGAACGAGCCGCCGACAGCAAGGTCTCCCACCGGAGAACGGCCTGCTACAAGACAAGGCGCGGAAGACCAAGACCATGACCTCGACTGCAGCGACAATGACAACCGGAGCGTCCCAGCCCGCGATCGTCATTCATCAACCCAGGGAACCACCAACGTTCCATGGCTCATCGTTTGAAGACCCGGAAACCTGGCTAGAAACATACGACCGTGTGGCCGCCCTCAACCACTGGGACAACGAAGAAAAGCTCCGTCGTGTGTACTTATACCTGGAAGACACCGCAAGGACCTGGCTAGAGAATCGGGAGTCCACGCTCCGAACGTGGGATGTCTTCTGCGGCGCATTTCTTCAAACGTTCGCAAGCGTCGCTCGCAACGTGAGGGCCGCTGCTCTACTCGAGACCCGGGTTCAGCTACCAAATGAAAAGGTTGGAATTTTCACAGAGGAGATGACCCGCCTATTCCGTCACGCTGACCCAGACATGCCTGAGGAAAAGAAAGTTCGGTTCCTCATGCGAGGGGTCAAACAGGAGCTCTTCGCGGGACTAATGAGGAATCCACCGAACACCGTCCAAGAATTTGTATCCGAGGCGACCACCATCGAAAAAACGCTGGACATGCGCACCAGACAGTATAATCGTCGCCTGACTCCAGAATGCGCTGCTGCTCAAGCCAGTGACTCCGAAGACCTGCGTGAAACGATCCGAGCGATCGTGCGGGAAGAGCTGCGCAAACTGTTGCCTTCGGCGCAGCCTCAAGTGGATTCGATCACCGACATTCTGCGAGAAGAAGTCCGGCAATCGCTTCGAATTCCCGAAACACTGCCGCCCGAGCCAGAAACTATGAGCTACGCCGCCGCAGTGCGACACAACGCTCCTCCCCGTCCACGCCAAAACGCCGCCCCGTCACACTTCCGTCGCCAGACGCCACCGCCGTCACCACCCCAACCGACGTCCTACCGTTCCCCAGCGGGCCAGCGCAGTGCACCGAGGAAGACTGACGTCTGGCACACCCCTGACCATCGCCCGCTCTGCTACCATTGCGGCGAGGCCGGACACACATACCGCCGTTGCCAGTACCGACAGATGGGACTACGTGGCTTCGCCGTCAATGCACCGCATCCGCAGCCAGGAGATCGGCCACGTGACATCGCCGACTACCTGGCAGGAACTCAATGGACACCACGAAGTCCTTCCCGTTCGCCGTCGCCCAGCCACCGCACGTTACCGCACCACCGGCAATACTCTGGCCCAACGCGGGGCCGGTCTCCTAGCCCGTATCCGGGAAACTAAGGGCAGCAACCGATGGAGGTGCGGTTGCTGTGCGACGAACTACCGAAGATCCTCCGACGACGACGCCGACGCGACGGAGCTTTTTGAACACAACCCCAACCAGGCAAAGCCCTGAAGGCAAAAGCTCACTTACCGAAGGTGGCCGGACGCCGCAACATGGAAGCAGCGGAACAAGCCGACGCAGCCGTGACCCGACGCCACGCCCTAACTGTAATGCGAGACGGCGAACTAGCGACCTCGACGTTCTTATCGACGGCCACAGTGTGACTGCTCTCGTCGATACTGGAGCAGACTATTCTGTCATCAGTGGGTCGTTCGCCGCGAAGTTAAAGAAAGTTAGGACAGCTTGGAAAGGCCCTGAAATCCGCACAGCCGGAGGTCATCTCGTAACGCCTGCAGAAATCTGCACAGCGAGAGTCACTATTAACGGCCGTATTTATCCTACAGACTTCGTAGTCCTACAGCGTTGCTCGAGAGATGTCATCCTTGGCATGGACTTCTTATGCCTCCATGGTGCTGTCATCAACCTAAAAACAAGGTCGATAACGTTATCCACAGAAGAAGCACTACCGCCGCGCACGCCGTCAGGACACCATGCCTTGAATGTGCTGGAAGAACAAGTCACCATTCCGCCTCGCTCAAGCGTCATTATTTCAGTCAGCGCTCCTAAATCACCTTACTTGGAAGGCGTCGTTGAAGGCAGTCAGCATCTGTTGGTCTCCCGAAATATTTGCGTCACAAGAGGAATTGCAGAGCTGCGGGGAGGCAAAGCAACGGTTATGCTCACGAATTTCAGCAATGAGTACAAACATGTGAACAAAGGAACAACGGTCGCATACATCGAAGAAATTGTCGAAGCCACCAGTGCTTTCTCCCTCGCCGATTCTGCGGAACCTGCTCAGAAGAACCAAGCCCCTCCCATAGCTTTCGACGTCAATCCCAGACTTCCGAACGATAAGCAAGAACAGCTCAAGGCCCTGCTCCTGCAATACGAAGATTGCTTTTCGTCGTCATCAAAAATTCGGCAGACCCCAATCACGAAACATCGAATCATAACCGAAGAAAATGCCAGACCACTCCGTCAGAGTCCGTACAGGGTTTCGACGCGAGAACGTGAGGCAATGAAGAGACAAGTTGATGAAATGCTGCGAGATGACATTATCCAGCCGTCCAAGAGCCCGTGGGCATCACCCGTGGTGTTAGTGAAGAAAAAGGGTGGGACCCTACGTTTCTGCGTCGATTATCGCCGCCTGAACAAAATCACAAGAAAGGACGTGTATCCTCTCCCACGAATAGACGACGCCCTGGATCGGCTCCATAACGCCAAGTACTTCTCGTCAATGGACCTCAAGACTGGTTATTGGCAAATCGAAGTCGACGAAAGAGACCGAGAGAAGACGGCGTTTATAACACCGGACGGCCTCTTCGAGTTTAAGGTGATGCCCTTCGGTCTTTGCTCAGCGCCTGCAACTTTTCAACGCGTTATGGATACAGTACTGGCAGGATTGAAGTGGCAGACTTGCCTTGTGTACTTGGACGACGTCGTCGTGTTTTCCTCGACTTTCGACGAGCATCTTCGGCGCCTTGAAGCTGTACTTCAAGCCATCAAGACGTCCGGACTCACACTGAAGCCAGAAAAGTGCAGATTTGCGTATGAGGAGCTCTTGTTTCTGGGGCACGTTATCAGCAAGTCTGGAGTTCGTCCCGATCCACGGAAAACAGCCGCTATCGCCGACTTCCCGCCGCCCACTGACAAGAAAGCCGTGCGCCGATTTCTGGGCCTGTGTGCCTATTATAGGCGGTTCGTGAAAAACTTCGCCTGCATCGCCGATCCTCTCACTAACCTTACCAAGGCCGACGTGGAGTTTAAGTGGGAAACGCCGCAGGAACACGCTTTCCAGGAGCTTAAACATCGCCTCCAGACGCCTCCGTTACTTGCCCATTTCGACGAATTCGCCGAGACAGAAATACATACTGACGCAAGCAGCGTAGGTCTTGGCGCCGTTCTTGTGCAGAGGGCTGACGGACTTGAAAGGGTTATTAGTTACGCCAGCCGATCGCTATCCAAAGCAGAAGCAAATTATTCCACAACAGAAAAGGAGTGCCTCGCCATCATCTGGGCTACGTCGAAATTTCGCCCCTACCTCTACGGCAGGCCCTTCAAAGTTGTGAGCGACCACCACGCCTTGTGTTGGCTAGCCACCTTGAAGGACCCTTCAGGTCGCCTCGCACGATGGAGCCTGAGACTTCAAGAATATGACATTACTGTCATTTACAAGTCCGGCAAAAAAACACTCCGACGCTGACTGTCTCTCTCGTGCGCCTGTCGACCAACCGCTACCCGACGACTCGGATGACGACTACTTCTTGGGAACGATAACTACCGACGACTTCGCTGAACGACAGCGGGCTGACCCGGAACTTAAAGCCCTAATAGATTACCTCGAAGGCAGGACCGCCGAAGTCCCGAAGGTATTCAAGCGCGCACTTGCGTCGTTCTTTCTACGAAACGGTCTTCTACAAAAGAAAAACTTTTCACCGCTTCGAGCTAAGTACCTCCTTGTGGTGCCTTCAGCTCTGCGACCAGAACTCCTGCAGGCCCTGCACGACGATCCGACGGCAGGGCACCTCGGTGTTTCCCGCACGCTCGCGAGGATACAAGAAAGGTACTACTGGCTACGTCTTACCACCGACGTCACTCGTTATGTGAGGACATGCCGGGACTGTCAGCGACGCAAGACACCGCCGACAAGGCCAGCGGGACTTCTGCAGCCAATTGATCCACCTTGCCGACCTTTCCAGCAGATTGGTTTGGACCTACTGGGGCCGTTCCCGACGTCGGCTTTCGGAAACAAGTGGATCGTGGTAGCTACCGACTACCTCACCCGCTACGCCGAGACAAAAGCCCTGCCAAAAGGCAGTGCATCCGAGGTAGCTAAGTTCTTCGTCGAAAATATCGTCCTACGTCACGGCGCCCCGGAGGTCCTTATCACCGACAGAGGAACGGCATTCACTGCCGACTTAACTCAAGCGATCTTGGCATACAGCCAAACAAACCACCGCCGGACGACAGCGTACCACCCACAGACTAACGGCCTCACCGAGCGGCTTAACAAGACGATCGCCGACATGCTGGCAATGTACGTCGATGTCGAACACAAGACGTGGGACACCATTCTACCGTATGTGACCTTCGCATACAACACGGCGGTGCAGGAGACGACGCAGATATCTCCATACAAACTGGTCTACGGAAGGAGCCCGGCAACGACGCTCGATGCCATGTTACCCAACGTCACCGACGAAGAAAACCTCGATGTGAGCGAGTACCTTCAACGCGCCGAAGAAGCCCGACAACTTGCGCGTCTTCGTATCAAGAATTAACAGACGACCGACAGCCACCGTTACAACCTTCGACGACGCTTCGTGGAATACCAGCCCGGTGAACGTGTTTGGGTGTGGACGCCGATACGCCGACGTGGACTAAGTGAAAAGCTTCTGCGACGGTACTTCGGACCGTACAAGGTGGTTCGACGTCTCGGCCCACTTGATTACGAGGTTGTCCCCGACGGCATCACGAACTCTCAACGACGCCGATCACGACCTGAAGTCGTCCATGTCGCGCGCCTCAAGCCGTTTCATGCACGTTAACAAACTGAAACAGTGTTTTTTGTATTATTGTTGTATTGTAATTTATTCATTGTACTTTCTTGCATTATTATTGTACCTTCATCTTTAGTTAAAGCATCGGGACGATGCCTTTTTTCAGAGGGGGGCAATGCCACGTTCCATTTCACAAGTTTTTGTTATCGTTCGGAAACACCACACGATTCTCGGCGCAAACCGTGCCTGCAGGTTTCGAGAAGGTTCCGGACTGTAGTAGATCATTTCGATAAGATCACGCCCACTGTGCGAACGGCACAGATTGTTCTGGAACCTACGCCACCGCCAGCGATAACGCTAGAACATTCGACGGCAAGGGTATAAATGCCGACGCGCTTCGCCGCTTGTCAGTTGTTGATCGAAGGCCGACGCTGCGTTCGCCGCTATCAGTCCGAGACTGCTATCTGTGCAAGACTGCTGCTGTAATTAGGCTTTCCCTTTACCGGGCACAGGTTCGCCCAAATAAACAGTTAAATCCCAACACGAAGTTTTCTGTCTTTGGCCACGTCACGATTCCGTGACAATATATATATATATATATATATATATATATATATATATATATATTTATATATATATATATATATATATATATATATATATATATATATATATATATATATATATATATATATATCAAACGCCTTCTCGTAATCTATGAAATCTATGAAGGCTATGTATAGTGGTTGGTTGGTTATACTCTGAGCATTTTTCTATCACCTGTTTGATAGTATGAATTTGGTCGATTGTTGAGTAGCCTGTTCGAAATCCTGCTTGTTCCTTTGGTTGATTGAATTCTAATGTTTTCTTTACTCTGTTAGAATTACCTTTGTAAATAGTTTGTATACTACAGAGAACAAGCTGATCGGCGTAATTCTTCAAGTCCTTGTCATCTCCTTTCTTATGTATTAAGATAATGTTAGCGTTCTTCCAAGACTCTGGTACTCTTCCCGTCAGGAGACACCTCGTAAACAGGGTGGCTAGTTTTTCTCTCTGTCCTCCATCTGTCCTTCATCTTTCAGCAGATCTAGTGTTACCTGATCCTCACCAGCAGCTTTGCCTCTTTGCATGCTCTCCAAAGCTCTTCTGACTTCTTTCATTACTGGTGGGGTGTCATCTGGGTTACTGCTAATTCTTATAGCACTAGGGTCGTGGTTGTCTCGGCTACTGTACAGATCTCTGTAAAACTCCTCCGCTATTTTAACTATCCTATCCATATTGGTAGTTATTTTGCCTTCTTTGTCCCTTAGTGCATACATCCGGCTTTTGCCTATCCCAAGGACGACGACGAAGTGTCTCTTCATAGAACGCTTCTGCTTTCGGCTCCGAGCATTGTTATCAAGTTTTTCGCTTTTTACGGGAGACGCTGCTCCCTGCCCCAAGGCGACGGACGCGGAGTCATCCACTGGTCCGCCCAGCCAGAGGTCTGCTATGGCGAGCTCCTCGGTAAATCAGCGCGCCTGGCCCAGAACCAGTGAGGCCAACGGTGATAGTCACTGCATCATGGCTGTGGACGTGGAGCCCTCTGCGGCTCTGTCCGACCATAGACCACCTTTGGCAAGCTCGTCGCGGAAACGAAGCACCTGTTCGAGCACCAGCGAGGACACGGAACTGTACTCGGCCACTGGCGACGACTCGTCGGATGACGACTTCGAGACCGTGAGAAGCAGGAAGGCCAAAAGAAGAAGTATCAAGTCGTCTTCACCAGCAGGGACATTAACGTCTCAGTCAAAAGGAGAATGCTGGCCGCACACCATCCTCTTCATGCCCGAGGACTCCACCATCAGCCTTCGAGCAGTAAACAGGCAAGCTCTCTCTATGTACTTTGAGGGGGTAGCACCAAACGACATTAAGGATATCCGGGTGAACACGCGGAAGAATATTCTAGCTGTGGACACAATGACTGCCAGCGCCATAGACAAGCTTCGCAGAGTATCAGATTTGGGAGGCATCAAAGTTCGACCGGTTATTCCAATGGACGGTGCCTGCACGGCGGGAGTAATCTACGACATTGATTTGGCCATAGCAAATTCGGACCTCCCAACTCTCATAAAACCAGCGAACGAAGGAGTTCTCATCGCGAATGTACTTCGCCTCGGAAACACCCGATGTGTAAAGATAATGTTCAAAGGAGATTCCATTCCGTCGCATGTCAAAGTGGGACACTTCCGACATCCTGTTCGACCATTTGTCCCTAAACCACTCCAGTGCCATAACTGCATGAAAATTGGTCACATCAAGAGTGTATGTACAAACACCACAGCATGCCCCCGATGCGCTGAGCCGCACACTGCAGACGCATGTCGGGCAACAAGTCTGAAGTGCAGAAACTGTGATGGTCCGCATGATGCTGCATCCAAGGAATGCCCTCGGATTAAGAAGGAAATCGCCATTATCAAACAAATGGTTAGGGACAATTCAACCCACAGAGAGGCTGCTGAAAGGGTACGGCGGCGACGTAGTCGCCGACGGAGGCGTGTAGGACAGAGTGTTGCGCATAACCCATTTCCTCCGAGCACGAGTGAAGTAGTAAGCACGAAGCGAAATGAAGTGGAGAAGCTCACAGCTGCGGATGAGTGGCCTACGCTCCCGCGTACGCAGCCGGCAAAGGAGCCTCCTGCGAGGCCTCGCCGCCCTACACCTTCCACCGAGTCTACTTCCGTTGAGGATGTGTCAAGGGTCGATCGACAGATCATCCCGATGTTACGATCCCTCGTCGCTGTCATGGCAGACATACTAAGAAGCCTGGGAACTCCAACCGCTCGAAGCGGGTTACAGGTGTTGGACGCGCTGAGCCCAGTCCTCGCCTCCCTCGCGTAGAGTCATGGCAGGAGATCAACAATCGTTCCGCAAAGACGTCAGAGAAGCATCAGTCATCCAGTGGAACGCAAGAGGACTTAGATCACGGATTTCCGATTTTCGTCAGTACGTGTTTTCTAACCGTTTCCCAATCATCGTAATATGCGAACCGAAATTATCAAACCCGATCAGGCTATCCGGCTACGAATCAATCCCGTCCAAAACCCGAAACGAAAGCAGCAAGGTCATTGTGTATATTCGCCGGGAGCTTACCTACATCATTCAACCTGTGTCGCCTCATGATGAGAACCAATATATTTGCCTGACTGTGAAGCAGAAAACCCTCACCTTCACATTAATAGGTGTCTACTTATCTCCCTCAGCCCGTTTTGATTGCCAAAGACTGGATGACATTCTTTCGAGCGTACCGGATCCGTGGATAATTATAGGGGACTTCAACGCCCACCACCCAATCTGGGGAAGTTCAAAAGTCAATACCACGGGCCGGAGGCTGGCTTCATTTGTATCGACTCATGAACTGTCTCTACTTAATGATGGGAGCCCTACATTTCTGCGAGGATTAACGTACAGCAGCTGTTTGGACTTGACGTTCGTGTCACGTCGCTTCGCCACAAGCGTTAAGTGGTTTTTAGACATCGAGACACATGGTAGCGATCACATCCCCAGTTATCTCACCATCGAAGGCTTTGCTAGCAACCACCCGCCGAAAACCGTACGGAGGATCGATCTTTCAGCATTCACAACCAACATTGAACACGCTTGTGAAAAAGGCTTAACCTCTGGCATTGAGCAAGCGATCAAACAAGCAGCGCAGAGTGCGATGCGCACGCTGGCATATTCTTCAAGGCCCTCAGAAACGGACATGGAGTTAGAGCGACTCCGTGCGATTCGTCGGCGTGCGGAGCGTAGATATCGACGCACAAAATCCATTCAAGATCTACGGATGGCCAGGCGCATGCAAAAGAAGATCCAGCGTCGTATAGACAAACTGGAGTTTCAACGGTGGGCGAAATTTTGCGCGAGTCTAGACCCTCGCAAACCGCTTTCTCAAATATGGCGAACCGTTCGAGGCCTACGCATATTTCCCCAACAACGTTTTCCGTTTAAAGCCTTGGCCCTTTTCCAAAATAGAAGGGATATCGAGGTAGCGGAAGACTTTTGTAGGAAGATTGCGGGCCCGCCAAATTGCACAGAAGCCCTTACTGCTGATTACACGCCACATTCACTGGACCCGCACCTGGACCTGCCTTTTTCAATGGAAGAACTGAATGTGGCTCTTGCTTCATGCAATCGATCGTCATCGCCTGGGCCGGATGGCATATCATACCGCCTATTATGCAATCTCGGTGATCGAGCACGAAGTGCTTTGCTGGAAGTATTCAATGAGTCTTGGAGAGATGGAACGGTCCCCAGAGAGTGGAAAACAAGCCGGTTGGTTGCACTTCTCAAACCTGGAAAATCGCCTCTAGAGCTGACATCATACCGCCCAATAGCGCTGGCTAGTTGCGTAGGGAAGCTGATGGAGCGAATGATCCTTGCCAGACTCGAGTGGTTCCTAGAACGCCATAGAATATATCCAGACGCCATGGCCGGTTTTCGTCGTCTTCGGAGCTCCATTGACAATGTCATTGACCTGGTGACCTACGTACAACACCAGAAAATGAGCAGACGGTTATCTGTCGCACTATTTTTAGATGTCAAAGGAGCATATGACAATGTTTCTCACGAAGCCATACTTGACGCCCTCGAGTCAGTTGGTTTGGGTGGGCGAGTGTACCGCTGGATCCAATGCTACCTACATATGAGATCATTGTTTATGCAAACTGATGATGGGCCGACTTCTGAACATTATACACACCGTGGTGTTCCTCAAGGTGGTGTATTGAGCCCCACACTGTTCAACCTGGTTCTGATCGGTCTCGTTGAACGCATACCAGATTCCGTGCAGATATCGCTCTATGCAGATGATATTTGTGCCTGGACATCAGGTGTAACACGTCCTCAGGTACGTGCGAGACTCCAGAAAGCAGCGAATTCAATATCGGCGTACCTTAGAGAACAAGGCCTCGAGATTTCTCCTGAGAAATCGGCGCTGGTCGCGTTCACGCGGAAGGCAATGACGTCATATCCCATCGCCATCGATGGACACAGTGTCTGCTACGCCAGGACCCACAGGTTTTTGGGGGTCACGATCGATCGAAATCTCTGCTGGAGTCCCCATGTGGCCACTCTAAAGAAGCGCCTAACGGCCATCGCACAACTTTTCAAGTTCCTCGGAGGCAAAACGTGGGGCACATCAGTGCACGCGATGTTGCATTTGTACAAAACGCTGTTTCTGGGGTACCTGCGGTATAGCTTGCCGGTTCTGACGAACGCTTGCAAAAGCAATATACGCACAATAGAAAACGCCCAGGGCCAGGCACTCAGAGTTTGTCTTGGATTACCACGCTGTACATCAACAGCGGAAACCATCGCAATCGCCAAAGATCATCCGGCCACAGTGCACATTACTTTGGAGGTGCTTAGAGCTCATATTAGACACCTTGCTCGCGCCCCTGCCCACCACCTAGCTTCGCTTCCAGAAGATCGACCGAGTGCCTCCTTCTGTAAGAGAGTATTGACTTTCCGTGAGTGCCTTCCAACAGTCTACACGCCTCCGGAACGGATACTAACACCTCCTTGGTGCTTGGACCGACCAAAACTGCGCTTGACAGTGCCGGGGATTCGCAAGAAGGCGGAGCTCTCGGCGCCAGCTTTAAAGCAGATGATTCTACTCATGCTACACGAAGAATACAAAGATCATGTCAAACTTTACACGGATGGCTCGACAACTGTTGGAGGATCTGCAGGAGCTGTGATCTTCCCAGCAAGAGCCGAAACCATCCAGTTCAGAACGTCACACAAGACGACATCGACAGCCGTGGAGCTCGCGGCACTCCGCAGCGCACTCCGCAGGATTGACCAAGAGACACCACAAAAATGGAGCATTTTTACTGATTCGAAACCAGCTCTCCAATGTCTACAAAATGCTCTACGTCGTGGACCTCAAGACCAATTGGCGCTCGAAATACGACAACTGTACCATCACCTAAAAGACGAAGGACATGACATATCTTTTCAGTGGTTACCAGGCCATTGCGGCATCATCGGTAACGAACATGCCGACAATGCAGCTAAGAATGCACACGAAAATGGAGTGATGGAACCTATTCCACTATCAAGAAGCGACGCAGCAGCAAAGATTAATACGCTTGCGCAGGATGTCGCAAGGTCTATGCGGAATACGCCCGGTTTTCTCCACACCCGTCTTCACCGCCTGGACCCATACCTACGACTTACTATTCCATCTGGCCTACCCCGATCCGAGACGACCCTTCTATGCCGTATGTGGCTTGGGGTGTCTTTCACGAACGCTCTTACCTGCCGCATCGGAATGAGAGACAGCGCTACATGCGACCATTGCGACAATGACGAAACAATTGAACATATTTTATGTCAGTGCCCCCAGTACAGCTCTCAGCGACAGTCCCTCTCAGCAGTGTTTGCTCGCCTCGACGACCAGCCATTTTCTGAACAGTCAATCTTGGAATGTCGGAAAGATCGAGCTTCACGCCAGAAAGCAACGAAGGCGCTGATGAAGTTTCTGCGAGCGACCCGCCTCGTTGAACGATTGTGACACTACTGTGTGCGAGTGTGTGTGTGTGTGTTTGTGCTTCTCTTCCTCCCTTTCCCCTTTTTTTTCTTTTTTTCTTTAGTCTCCCCTTACCCCTTCCCCAGTGCAGGGTAGCAAACCGGATATGTTTTCTGGTTAACCTCCCTGCCTTTCCGCATTAAATTTTCTCTCTCTCTCTTGCCTATCCCAAGTTTCCTTTTCACTGCTTTGACGCTTCCTCCGTTTTTCAGAGCCTGTTCAATTCTCTCCATGTTATACCTTCTTACATCGCATTCCTTACGCCTATTAATCAACTTCGAAAGTTCTGCCAGTTCTATTTTGTCTTTTGTACTTGAAAATTCCATGATTTGACGCTTCTTAATTAGATTCTTCGTTTCCTGGGAAAGCTTGCCAGTGTCCTAACTACCCTGCCTCCAACTTCCACTGCACACTCTGTAATGATACTCGTCAGATTATCTACGCTGACATTGGTTTCCTCACTCAGAGCCGAGTACCTGTTTTGAAGTGACACTCTGAATTCCTGTACTTTCCCTCTCAGTGCTAGATCATTGATTGGCTTCCTACGTATTAGTTACTGTTGTTCCTTCTTGAAGTCTAGGCGAATTCGAGACCACACCATTCTATGGTCACTGCATCTTACCTTGCCAACCAATTCCACATCCTGCACGATTCCTGGGTGTGCACTCATTATAAAGGCTATTTCGTTCTTATTTTCGCCATTAGGGCTCCTCCATGTCCACTTACGGTTTCCTCGTTTTCGGTGGAAGGTATTCAAAATCCGTAAATTATTGCGTTCTGCGAATTCTACTAGTAGCTCTCCTCTGGCGTTTCTAGTACCGATGCCATATTCTCCTACTGCCTAGTCTCCAGCCTGCGTCTTCCCTACCTTTGCATTAAAGCCTTCCATCAGTATAGTATACTGTGTTTTTACCTTACTCATTGTTGATTCAACGTCTTCATAGAAGCTTTTAACTGAAGCGTCATCATGGCTGGATGTAGGTGCGTAAGCCTGTACCACCTTTATCTTGTATCTTTTATTCAGTTTAATTACGATACCTACCACCCTTTCATTATTGCTATAGTATTCCTCTATGTTGCCAGCTATGTTTCTGTGAATTAGGAACCCCACTCCCAGTTCTCTTCTGTCAGCCAAGCCCCTATATCAAAGGACGTGCCCATTCTGTCGCACCGTATAAGCCTCATCTGTCCTCCTAACCTCACTGAGCCCTATTATATGACATTTACCCCCTTCTAGCTCCTCGAATAGTACAGCTAGAATTCCCGCACTAGATAAGGTTCTAGCGTTAAACCTTGCCAAGTTCAGGTTCAGGTTCAGGTTCTGATGATTCAGTAGAAATATGAGCCGTCATGCAGACACTGCGGAATCAGGGCGTCGATGAAGTATATATAAGCATTCTGGAAGAAATATGCAGGGGACAACTGCTACCATAGTGCTTCATAAAGAAAGCAACAGAATATCAATCAAAAAGCGTGTAAGGCAGGGGAACACAACCTCCCCAATGCTATTTACCGCGTGCTTACAGGAGGTTTTCAGAAGCATAGAATGGGAACAGTTAGGGATAAGAGTTATAGGAGAGTACCTTAGTAACCTGCGATTTGCCGATGACATTGAATTGCTGGGTAACTCAGGGGACGAATTGCAACTCATGATTACGGAGTTAGACAAGGAGAGCAGAAAGGTGGGTCTTAAAATTAATCTGCAGAAAACGAAGGTAATGTACAACAACCTTGGGAAAGAGCAGCGCTTCGAGATAGGTAACAGTGCTATTCAAGTTGTAAAAGACTATGTCTACTTAGGGCAGGTAATAACCGCGGAGCCAAACCACTAGAAAAATAAGAATACTGTGGAGCACATTTCCCAAACACTCTCAAATTATGACAGGTAGATTGCCACTATCCCTTAAGAGGAAGGTATATAACAGCTGTATCTTGCCGGTACTTAGCTACGGAGGAGAAACCCGGAGACTTACAAAGAGGGTTCAGCTTAAGTTGAGGACGACGCAGCGAGCGATGGAAAGAAAAATGGCAAGTGTAACCTTAAGAGACAAGAAGAGAGCAGAGTGGATTAGGGAACAAACGGGGGTTGAGGATATCATAGCTGAAATCAAGAAGAGGAAATGAACATGGGCCGGGCATATAGCACGTACACGGGATAACCACTGGTCATTAAGGGTAGCTGACTGGATTCCCAGAAAAGGCAAGCAGGTTAGGGGGAGACAGAAGGTTAGGTGGGCAGATGAGATTAAGAAGTTTTCGCGTATAAATTGGCAGCAGTAAGCACAGGACCGGGTTAACTGGCGGAACATGGGAGAAGCCTTTGTCCTGCAGTGGACGTAGTCAGGCTGATAATGATATTATATATATATATATATATATATATATATATATATATATATATATATACCTCCCATGGGTGCCTAATTAAATTGTGCGGTTTCAAAATTGCCGCATATGTCGCATTTTGCACCGGCTCCATACGTAAAAGCGGGTTGTGCAGACAGTGCAGTTGAAGTAATGGTCCATGCAACGGGTGATACGCGGCGAGCTTCGCGCGCTGTCTTCAAACGCGTCCTCGGGCTGTATGTGAGAGGGTGAAAAATTCTCGACCAGTGAATGCCGTTGCAACCGATGTTTTGACTAGTAGACCTGCCTTCGTCAGTGTAGCAACTGCCTTCCTTAACAGGGTTTTATGTACACCTAGCTCACTGTACGGTTACAATAATGAAAATGCTCAGCATATCCAAGTAGTGAATGATAATGAGTGGCGCGAATCTTCGCGGGCTCTCAGCTCGTCCGTCCGTCCGTCCGTCTATCGATCCATCCATCCATCCATCCATCCATCCATCCATCCATCCATCCATCCATCCATCCATCCATCCATCCATCCATCCATCCATCCATCCATCCATCCATCCATCCATCCATCCATCCATCCATCCATCCATCCATCCATCCATCCATCCATCCATCCATCCATCCATCCATCCATCCATCCATCCATCCATCCATCCATCCATCCATCCATCCATCCATCCATCCATCCATCCATCCATCCATCCATCCATCCATCCATCCATCCATCCATCCATCCATCCATCCATCCATCCATCCATCCATCCATCCATCCATCCAGCCAGCCATCCAGCCAGCCATCCAGCCAGCCACCTGTCTGCCATCCTATTAAACTCATCACCCCGCTCATCATCATTCACTCGATCCGTGGATATGCTGTGTGGGTGGCTGCGACAACGCTGGATGAAGGAGGGACTGAGACACAGTGTAAAAAGCTTTGACCATAAAATATTGACGCAACTATGTCTATATTTACCCGTATCTTTCCATCGTTCTTATATTTATTTCGCTCTCTATACATTTATTTCTACTTCTTAATCCTCCAATCTTCTTTCTCTTATTTCTTTTTCCTTTGCTCTGCATTTCTTGCTTCCACATTCTTACAATATATTTCTCCTTCTGTCTATACATTTCCGCCTATAACCTCCATTCTCTCTCTCCTAATGTTTTTCGTTCTGTTTTTTCACGGTCTTCTATTTTGATCTTTTTCTGTGTCATGCTTTAGTGCATTTTTGCCGCGTTCCCCTCTTCCTTAACCCCCCCCCCCCCCCCTCCCACTCTGACATACCATGCAATATGCAATGGCATATTTTTTCTCTACCTGTGTGCCTGGTGTTACGTTTGGCCGAGACAGGCTCCAAGCCGGGAGAAGAAGACGCCGCGAGAAGGAAGAAGGCAAGTTTTAATGCGGCTTATACTTGCCGTAAGGTGTACAAGAGAACGACCCACAGTGTGGTGCGTAGTCAATTATAAAGGCACGCCATGAACGAAGGAGGCGGGAACGCACATGAAGGCACATGCGCGATAACAGACTATCGTCTGGAGCAGATGAGCCAGACTGTGGGGCTGGCTGATAAGTGGCGAGTGGTGCGTAACGCAACACTGGATAGCAGAGTGCTTATGGCACACTTGCTTTCGTCTAATGTGTACGCGGGCTTGAATTGGGCTTTCAGAAATGTTTTTCGCGATGACTTGATCTATCTATCTATCTATCTATCTATCTATCTATCTATCTATCTATCTATCTATCTATCTATCTATCTATCTATCTATCTATCTATCTATCTATCTATCTATCTATCTATCTATCTATCTATCTATCTATCTATCTATCTATCTATCTATCTATCTATCTATCTATCTATCTATCTATCTATCTATCTATCTATCTATCTATCTATCTATCTATCTATCTATCTATCTATCTATCTATCTATCTATCTATCTATCTATCTATCTATCTATCTATCTATCTATCTATCTATCTATCTATCTATCTATCTATCTATCTATCTATCTATCTATCTATCTATCTATCTATCTATCTATCTATCTATCTATCTATCTATCTATCTATCTATCTATCTATCTATCTTTCTTGGTTTTTTTCGTTCTTTGTTTCTATCTTTCTTTCTATATTTCTTTTTTTCTTTCTTTCTTTTTCTTAGTGCGTGTTCTTTCACCCGTCGTAGTTACTGCATTCCTCACCGGACAAACTGGCACACGTGCTCTGCGAGCGAACCTAAATATGGAGAGGATGACAAAGCGCGTACCTGTTCCGACGCTACAGTGTACTAGAACAGCGTAGTGCTCAAAACGAGGTTCGTAATGTGAAGGCCAGACAGGGTGGGCCGCTTGGGGCGCTGCGATCAGTAGCCCGCCATGTGTCGTCCTTTTAACAGTCGCGCCCGGCTCCACCAAAGTGGCGCAGAGCTAGAATGCTGGCTTCCCAGTCGGAGTACCCGGGTTCAAATCATGGAGTGCGCTGTTGTGGGCACTAATTTCCCGAGAAGAAGGTCTACTCTCATTCGTGCTCTCTCCCTCCACTGTTCATTTCGAGCACTTTCAGTAGACTCGATGCACCCGTACTACTGAGGGTGCATTGGATGCGCACATTTGTGCTAACGTCTTCATTTTCTGGG
The DNA here is from genome assembly GCF_043290135.1 of Rhipicephalus microplus. Taxonomy (NCBI): domain Eukaryota; kingdom Metazoa; phylum Arthropoda; class Arachnida; order Ixodida; family Ixodidae; genus Rhipicephalus; species Rhipicephalus microplus. The sequence continues at coordinate 81,724,868 of NC_134708.1, forward strand.
ACACCACCAGCCTTCAAGATAAAACCTAACAAATGGTTTGCTAGTAGCTGCATGTGATATATACGCATACGCCACTTGGTGTGCAAGTGAAACACGTCTACTGGTGCCCTTGATTAGGTCTGAATTGGTGCTGTTTTTTTTTCTCGATATTATCGTCATATAATGACATTATCAGTAAAATCTAAATTAGGCTTTTCGAACCTGTTTTTGCGAGTGATTTAATCTGGGTAATTTGCCATGACACCCTTGAAGTTAATTAGAATAAAAGACAGATATATAGGAAACACACGCATGGGATCTGCACTGGCTTATGTGTGCATGTTTCTTATGTCTTCATGGTTCGACAAACTTTGCGAGACGTCCTGTATGCCTGTTTCGTATTGTACCTTCTTGTAACGCTTTTTAGAACAGCAATCCATTTCGCAAAGCTACATGCATTTCTCCTCGCATGCAGATGATGTGTTCAGAGCAGGTGTGCCTACGTGCCACACTAACTTGTGCACAGACTCTTCCATCCCGCATACAAGCATGCAACACAACCAGCTTGCCAGTATACATTAGGCGAATCAATAAAGCGGTCCTGTACCGCGCCGCAAAAGGAGTGCAACGACAAAGAGGCCACGCGCATAGAATGCGGGGCACGAGGCTGCACGTACACACCGCTCGCAACGAACGGCCTCGCACAGAGGCAGCGCTGCGGTATACACGCGGCGCGGTTATTCCTGAGTGGAGTCATTTGGGACCGCCTCTGCGTGACTCCCTCTTTTTACCCCCCATTTTCTTTTGCAAGTCCCTAAACCGGCACGCTCCCGGACACATTGATCCCTCGCATCTCCCGCAGCGAGCGCGTTGCCGTGCGGCGCCATTTAAAATAAATATGGGTACATCCCTAGATGCTGCGTGATCCCCCAGAGGGACGAAGAGTGCGGGAATGGGGAGAGGAGGAAGAAGACCGAAAGGAAGACAGAGAGAGAAATAGCATCAATGCAGTGAGGGGCCGCATAAGCGTTGCCGCGAATGCATCGCCTCAGGGGGGCCAACGGCCGAGATGCTTGAGAAACAGAGAGAGAGAGAGAGTGAGAAGTGTCGAAAGAAATTTGCCCCAGGCTGTGACGACTGCACGCGCGTTGCCGGCGGCCGCTCGGATCGAAATCCCGCGGTCTGCGCTTGGCTGCACGCGTCGCACGCGCTTTTCAAAGAGCGACCGTGGTTCACCGTCCCCGTGTTACTTTGTACTCGACCTGGCAGAATTGCAGGTGGGAACACGCTACACGCACGAGAATTGCGTGACAGGTCGCGGGGGAAATTGCCTGGGGAATCACCCTGGCTGGGTCGGGAAACGTAGATCTTAATAACGAAGAAACTTGGAATAGGAGATAATAAATGTGCGAAAAACCACTGGGAATGGTCTTACCTATGTTTTATGAACATGTTGTATTTAGAATCAGCCGTATGTACGATATTTTGAGAGCCTATGAATTTTGAAATCGCTTCTGAGTAGTTTTGACTCAGCGTCGCGGTATAGCTAGGGGCTCTTCAGAAGAAGGAATGATTCATGTTCCGACAAAAAAGCAAAAAAAAAAACAAGAGCAAAAAGTTTTATTGTCTGATGCAGCAAACATCACGTTCTGTTCAAACTCAATGAGAAGCGCTCACGCAGTCTTCTTTAATGCCCAATAGACTCCCTGAAGTCCTTAGATGACAGAATACCATGTCTACAAGAGTCGTCTATTATACACTCCCGGGAACAACAACTTGCGAACATTGCGCAGTTTTTATTTTTATTGCATTCGCCATAGGGTCAAGAAAAGCATCGGAAGCGTGTGACCCAACACGAGAAGCGAACTAAGTTTCTTTTCTACTTTTATATGGATTTACATAATGAATCCGATTCCTAGTGGTGAATACGACCATATATATACACGACAGACAAATTCATGCATTGCGACACTTCTTTGGACACCGTAGAGCATACGTATCACATGTAGTAACACACACACACACACATGCACACGTACACACACACACACACACACACACACACACACACACACACACACACACACACACACACACACACACACACACACACACACACACACACACACACTAAAAAAGAAAGTTCACCCATGCATTATGTTCCAAATATCATATGGGAACGTCTAGGCATAGCGCATAACAGCAGGGATGCCGCTTCAATCAGTGACAGCCTCTAAGAGCGCGGAGAGTCTGCGTAACTCAATTCAGACCGGGAGCATGGCTTTGAGCCATCCAGCGAGCCTAGGAAGTATCCATGGGCCAGCAACCCTACACACAAGCCCAGACATGATGCAGACCCATCCCACTAATTGGCAGAGCCGCTAATGAAGCTTCTTTTTTTTAGCCTACCATACACGGTACTCGGCCAGTCTCCTACATTACGTGTGAGCCTCAGTGACGAACAATGACAACGTAGAAACGGGGAGTGTTGAGAACTGGCCGAGTCTTTGGAGCGTAAATTTGAGGGCGACCTTTCTAGGTGAGAGAAGTCTCTATTAGTAAACCTTGATTAGCTGCACCTGGTCACCTCTTTTTATTATTTTTATTCATGTTTTTTTACTCATACTCGTCGAAGTCTTCGTCATTTTTTTTCCTTCCTCATCTTCATTCCTCTTTCTCCCCTCTAATGTTTGTTTCCTCTGTTTCTTACCTCCTCCCGAAAGAGTGAGCAGGCGTTGTGACCCTCCAGGTGGCAGTTGCTAGCTTGCTCTCTCCCTCTTTCCTCTGTGTATGCAGATGAAATCAAATAATAATAATAATAATAATAATAATAATAATAATAATAATAATAATAATAATAATAATAATAATAATAATAATACCCAGAACTGTCTACATGACAGGAAACCATTACCTGCTTGCAAATGATTGGGAACAGAATAAACATTACAACACCTCCTGTGTCACTATGTCACACTACTCTAACAGCGAGCTGTCATAATCACCTCACGTTTTCGCCAAAGTTTATCGGGTATGTTTCGCGCACGCCAAGGTACTTGGGGAAATACTTGCCCGCCGACCCATGTTGGCTGCATGTGCATTATCTAGAAGGCACAGACCTGGATAGTCGGGTGTAGAGCCCTTCTGGCCTTCACCAGCACTCGGATGTTTTGTGTGTTTTGTCTAAGCAAGTCGACGGGCCTCGAGTTATCTGGCTACTGCACACCTAATTCCAAAGGAGTGTGTCATGCCTACTTCCGGCGATAATCCCGACATCAGGAAGCTCGAGTCGATACCATTTGACCATAGGCCTCTTGAAACAACGTGTTACAGGATGAGTTGGAGAGTGCGTATTTTTCTTCTTTATAAGATAAACCATAACTAACTTTCCTAATAGAGACACAGACCAACAGGACATATCTTTTTTTATTTCTATATGCTACAGCTGTGTGACAGGCCTATTACAGGATTGGGATAACACAGTGCAGGAAACGTTGCAAGAAACAAGGTATACAATAAATGTACCATCAGAAACTAGTTGCAACCATAAATTCACTAAGATTTCGTTATACATAATGATTCTCGACAAGAATAGACGCCTAATCTTTCAGAGGGAGTGAAAATTCTATAATTCTATAGTGCGGTGAAAGAAGCTATGCTTAAATGTGTCAGTACGCACGAAAATTGTTAAGTTACGCGTAGAGAAAGTCTTGGCAAAAAGCAGAAAAGCTGTGTTTGAAAGGCGATATGTATTGTTGATTACAATGGGCAAAAGTTTGAATGATTCTACATCTCGACGTAGCGAAAGATGTTTTAGTTCTAACTCATGTAAGGCGTGGACGAGGATATTAAGTAGCGGTCGTACCGGCGAAAAAATTACACGCACAGCTTTCTTTTCGACTGCTTCCAGCCTGAGTACGTCGCATTGTCTATAAGGTGAGCAGAACGAAAAAATGCATAATCAATTATAGGGTCACCGAAGATTTATGCATTGAAAGTTTAATTTTTTGAGCATTCTGAAATGCTCTCCCTAGATATCCTAGTTTTTTTTAAGGCTTTAGAACATGCTTAGACGATGTCAGTAGACCATGAAAGATTAAGTGTAAATGTGACGCCAAGATACTAGTACTGCGTAACTCTGGTTAAACAGATATAATTGAAAGAATATGCTGTGGTAACTGGCGTTGCTTTTCTTGTAAAGTACAAAACAACAGTTCTTTATATGCGTGCTGTCATGTTTTTCTTCTTTGTCATTGCTGGAAGCACTAGCATTGGTTTATTTTCAGAAAGAAATAAACTCAGCTTTCTAAAGACTCTTTAGAAGCAAGGGCGTGTGGGAATTTTGAGGAAGAGCATATGCGAATCCAACTTCTATTGCGCAATGTGCAACAGGAAACGTTTATGAAAGACTATAAAACTAAATGCCATGTTGGTGACTGTCTTCATGGTGTTCCTATGCGACCTGTCATATCACTCCTAATCTATCATGATTATCTGCGCTGACCGCAAACAACCAGATGAAACACTGCGCTAACGTATGTGCGGCTTAATATGCCCACAAACTATGCAGAACCGCATAACGCATTTAAAGCGAATGCATACGTCGAGGTGTCGACGCAGATATGATAGCAGGATTGAATAAATTCTTCATGTCGCTCCAGGAAATAAGGGTGCAGAAGGGGCGTCCGTAGAAGGACGTACGAAACGAAGAAAAATCGGGAATACTGCGCGTCTGCGCCTGAGTGGAACTGGCGTGCACAAGCTCACGCTTTCGCAATTGTGAAGACTGCACAAAGGGTCATGCTGTTCTGTCGGATTATAGCAAAGCCTTCTACACTCTTACAGCTTATGAACTTGTGACAGTGCGTACTTTCTCCCTTAACATTCGTTTTTATTTGCTTAACTTCAAAGCTCGTAAGAGTGTCATCCTTGCATCCGTGGGATCAGATTAAAGTCTACTGAACATCTTTCTTGTTCTCAATTTTCTAAACTTGAGTTAGGTATGCAAATATCTATACCACTTTGTAGGCTGCCTCGAACATGAGATACCACTTCTGGAGAACAAACTTGACTAAAGAAAAACAAAGGCAATTCTTTTCTACATTGTCACAAGTCACTCATTCGAGAAATGACAATTACGGTATTTTCCAGCATTGTTATTATTATTTATTTGGGTACATTCAAAATCAGCCTAAAGTTACCCAACAGAAGTAACAAAATACTGAAAGAAGCGAATTTTCCGAAACTACAATCTGGTGGCTTCTTTGATACTCCTGCAATGCTGAATTCTGTATTACAATAAATTTGTTGTCATTTTTTGTGAACAAATGGGAAACGCTGTCGCTGCCCTACCCCCTCACCTTCGCTTTCTCAAGTTGTATGAATTTTATTTTATTTTTCACGTAAGTGAATCCCTCATCGGAAAAGCAGCGCGTGGCGAAACAAGCGCATTTGGCTGCGCGGGAGCGACATTAAATTTGTTTCGGCTTCCACAAAAAAAAAAAAAACAGCCCCGGGAAGCGACCACACAGCAACTTTCGCGAGGAGGACCAAAAGTTCGAGCCTCACCGCAAAAACAAACTTCTCGCGCGCCGAGCCCCGCGTCAAAAGGCAGTGTGGGCTTCTTGGCACAATATATATTTATGAGGGGAAGCCGCCTTACAAGAAGACGGCGGAAGCGTGTCGCAGTCTGGCGCATCTTCTCGGCGATTTTTCGTTCGTTTCTTTGTTCTTTCAAAAGTAGAGGAGGAAGGTGTGAAAACATTTTTTTTCTGTGGCAAGTCAGCGCAAAACATGGTATCGCTTGCACCGGCGCCCTAAGAAGCGCCAGGACATATCCTCCACTATGTGTTTTTTTTCTTCAAATTTTTTTCAAAATTTACGCAGTTTGTCGTAACCATCTTGTAGGAGGGGATTGAAAAGCGGTAGCAGCAGCGTGCGAACGAGGAATATGCAGATGAAGAAACTCGTGAATAAGCTAACGTCTCTTCAGTGAGTTCGCAGCTCCTAGAGGAACGTCTTGAAGATGCAAATACACCAGGCGTGACGATTAACTAATTGTGTTCCTTTTCTTGGTGTTTACTTCGCCAGCACGGTGATGTTATTCTGCGTGAAGGAATAAAGAGAAGAAGTCAAAGTAAATTCGTGGTATGAGAGCTCGCATCTGAGCTGCATCTCTCCTGGGATTGAAGGGCAACAAAGAGAAGACAAAAAAGAAAAAAAGTTTTCAAAGTTATTTCCTGCCGACACGCGCAATGTGTCTCATCGTTTGTTAATGCACGTGTGAGCATTCGCTGGCGCCTGCGCTAACGCATCACTGCGAGCGTTAGTGAGTGTATATGCACCGTATGATATGATATAACAATTGCTGAGGTTTTACGCCTTTTGACTATGAGTATGATTAAGAAAGGCGCCGTAGTGAAAAGGTCCAGAAGTGCCGACGACCTGGCTCATTAAGTCGAAAGCCTTAATGGCTCATACTCGCCGTGCCCGACCATCTGTCCATCCTTGCCCCCTCGCACACTCTCTCAGTAATCAGGTGATGGCACAACCCACGCGTACGGCAACGCTCCTTCGTTAGGCACAAACTTTCACTGAACGCTGCTACTACTACAGAGGAAGGAATGACCCGCGGCTTTTGGAGCTTCGCCCCAAAAATTAAGCACCAGAGGACCTTCACTGCCTTGTTGGCGGAGGACGCAAATAGGAAGAGAAGGCGAGGCACATGTGGCATAGTCAGCCTAGTATAGCATAGCCATACGTAGTATAGTACAACAAGGAGTGGAAAAGCGAAATCAGACTGAGGATTGAAGACCGAGGGCGAACGTAGAGAAATACATTGTCGGGCATAGTACATTGTAACAAGAAGGCACGAAATAGAAGTAAATGGGAGGACATAGAGTTTTCTAAAATTAACTAGGGGGACTTAAGAGCTGTGATCGTTCAGCTACTATGGGTATGATGGGTAGTACGCGGATTTGCCTAGCCGTCGTACTTGCGGGTCTCGAACGCACTTGTGGCTTCGTTTATTGGATGCGAAGCAGCTTTTTGACTAGCCTTTGTAACACTGTCCCTCCGTCCGCACCGCTCTCCTCGCCACTGGTGTTGGAGCGGGGCCAAGTAGCTCACGCCCTCCTAGCAGTGCACGGTGACTTCTCTCTTCCTAGGCTGCCGCGCGCTCACCGCGTGTCAGCTCTCTCTCGTGCCACCCTCTCCACCACTCGCAATGCTCGAACCTACTCCTCAAGTGGGCACCATCTCACCAGCGCCACCTCTCTCCATCTGTCGGAGAGAAGAAGCCGCAAGCCGGCGAGTGAGCGCGCAAGCCTCGAGAATCTCGTGGCGCCGACAATGTGGACAGCGCGCCGCTGCTTGCCGCGCAATCGCGCCGATGGGCTGGACGTCGTCCCGGCATGCATCTCGCTATACTTGGCGACAACTTTTCTTGGCACTGAAAAGAAAGCTACGGAGGCGGAGCTTCTGGGCTTGTAGCACTACGCGAAGTAGTCCGTTTCAGCGCGCGTCTCGTAAAGGCTGCTTCACATGCCGTGATTGCGGCGAAAAAAAAAAAAAGGTTTCGTTTGTTTCAATTGCTTGTTCACAACCACCGCTTATGGCGGTTTCGTTTCACGTGGACCGTGAACGGTCCACTTTTTTTCGCTCTGCGACTGGAGCAGCGAGCAACGTTTCTTGCCACCGTTCGTTGCGGCAGACACTGTATAATTTTTTCAAATACAGTGTAAGAATCTGTGCGTTATGATATTATTAGGTTTCCATGAACGGTAACAAATATTACTTGAATTTCATCATTTAAAAACACTTTTCAATCTAACTACACTTTAAAAGCGCAACAGCGGTCATTACGAAAACAAACATGTCGACGCAGTTTAGACAGCTTAGCCGGCCCGGTCCTCTTTTGACGGGTCCCGAACAGGAATAACTGCCGCTGCTGCGATCAGAGCAAGAATTTCCAACGCGTTAGAAACTCGCTGCGGACCAGTGCGGCGGGAGCGAACTGGCCCTTTTTTTTTCGCTGCGAGTGAATTCGCAGACTGAAAATCGCTACCTTTTAGAGGCGAAGCTCTTGTTTAGAAAAAGTTTATTCTTTCATGGGACGCAACAAACCTAAGAGACAAGCGTCTGTATAACAGGCACAATAACAAACAAAAGACAAAGCACAACATACACTACACATTTAAACTAAAGTGTCCAAGTCCGTAGGACGTCCATAGTCCGTTGTACTAATAACTGTACATATACTACGTAAATGCACTAATCACAATATGGACAATGTACATGATGATATATGTACAGAATTTACAAGACTTGGTGAAGATGTTAGAAAATATGTACAACAGGTATCAATATTCATAAAGGTTACATAACTTACAGTGTTAGAATGAAGTGCATATATAGGAGAGCTCACACGCATATCGAACACACACCTTATGGCGTGGCTTAGGCGTCCCTCGTAGTACGTAACCATCAGTGGCACATACCCAAAATAGGCATAACATTTGACTTCCAAGGGGGTGCCGGTGAGAGATTTCTTCTGTGCGTTGTTTAAGAATAAAAAAATATGCTGAATGTATATGCCAATGGCTGCTAATGGAGAATGAGAGACAGGAACATTCGGCTTTTAGTCAACGCGCACGCTGCGATCCCCATTAGCGGCCATTGGCATGTACATTGAGCACTATCGGACAAGAAAGGGTTGCTACATTATACTCGCTGGGTGTAACCTTCTTAGTTTTAGAAAGGTTTAGCGAGCGTTGAGCCGCAGGGCCATGAATACAATGAACTAGTATATACCATGAATGAATTCGAGTTGGTTAAAGGGAGGGAGCAGATACGAAGCGCAAGCAGTAAGAAATTAAAAGCTGAATCCTCCTGTCTCTCATTTCACATTAGCAGCCACTGGCATGTACATTGAGCACTATCTGACAGGAAAAGGTTGCTACGTTATACTCGCTGGGCGTAACCTCCTTGGTTTTAGAAAGGTTTAGCAAGCATTGGGCCGCAGTGCCATGAATACAGTGAACTAGTATATACCATGAACTCAAGGTGGTTGAAGGTCGGAAGTAGACACGAAGCGCAAGCCGTAAGAAAGTGTGCGTGTGCCACCTCTCGTTTAGTCCCATTGGCATGTCCGCAGGATGGCGGTGCTTTTATATGCGGAATATATGATAAAAAGATGCGAGATGGTGGGACTTGGATTGTTGAATAGGTGGACGAACGGACACACAAACAGATGCATGGATGGACGCATGAACGGACGCAGGGGCGGATGCATGAACGAACGCAGGGACGGGCGCACGAACAGACGCATGGACGGTCACTCAGACGGACGCATGGACAGACGAATGCTTCGCCCCACTCTCCATCATTCACTCCGTGGATATGCTGCCATTTTTTTTGTCATGTGAAACAGCCTTAACACTGTGGAAAGTGAAGGTGGTGCACCATCAGCGTTTCATGTAGACGCAGACGCCGCTTCGTGTTTTGAGGTGCACGTAAAAAGGCGCGACTGTCTCGCGCGTTCACAGGTGCGAAGTCACAACGAATAAGTTATTGTAAATACCACTGTCCTATGGTGGAAGTGGCGTTCTGTCTCAAATACCTCCACGTGGGAAATAAAGGGGGAACTTCTATTTTTCACGTGGTAGGATGCTCGCAATTTGGCTCTGTAGCCTTCGCTCCAATACCATGAAAAGTTGTTGTAGACCTTTCAAGGTTTACAAACACAGCCTCTTCATGCCTTTCGGTTTCGTTCACCAATGTGCCTTAGTAGCATTGGTGGATCACAAGAGCTTTAAAAAATAGTTCACTGATTTTCTACATTTTCTTTCCCTTAATTTGCAAAATATATCCAAAAATGTTCTTTTGAGCTACATAAAAATTACAAAACGTTCCTTTGTACTTCACGTACGTTTCTTTATATATGAAAAACTAAATACAGGGTTTACCTGCGCTTGAAAAGAAATTGAAAACGTGCTTTCAGTTTTGACGTTAGGAGCAGGTAAATGAGGTGACCAGAAGTTTTTTGGGGTACAATACTTGTGACCTTGAAACCGTCTATAAAGTGTTCACTAAGCCTGGCTCTGGTCTGGCTACTCCGCATTGCGCACTACCAAGGAGGAAGCAGTGAACCTCGAATCTGAACGTGTGGGTCGACGGGTGGAACACGAGCGGAAAAGGGTCCGTCTTGCGCTCTGCCAATTTTCGCACGAATTAGTGCGCGCTTCTCAAACATCTTATCCATTTCGCAGTTGTTACTTTAGAAGACAGAAAAGAAGTTCAATTGCTTTTTCACTGGCACAATATTTCATTAGGTTGCAAGAAGAGCTCTTCGGGCACGCAGCCGAACTCTCATTTGTAATAAGATCAAGCATGAATGCTTTCCATGATGACTAAACAGAAGTGTGGTCTTATAATGTGCTTTTTTTGAGAAGTAACGATGGTGACTGCGCGAGGCGAGGGTTTTCCTCTCCCAGGCTTGGGCGAAGTGAAAGTAGCGGCATACGCCG